>NW_027185655.1:77804731-77878555 GCF_028583685.1 Petaurus breviceps papuanus
TATATATATATATATATATATATATATATATATCTTGCTTTTTGGAGGGGAGAGGGCAGGGCAATTGGGATTAAGTGACTTGCCCAAGGTCACAGGGCTAGTAAGTGTGTCAGGTGTCTGAGCCTGGATTTGAACTCAGGTCCTCCTGACTTCAGGGCCGTGCTCTATTCACTGGGCCACCTAGCCACCCCCAGTTAAAAATATTTTTAATGTAGGGGCGGCTAGGTGGCACAGTGAATAGAGCATTGGCCCTGGAGTCAGGAGGACCTGAGTTCAAATTCGACCTCAGACACAACACAAAAACTAGCAGTGTGACCTTGGGCAAGTCACAACCCCAATTGCCCTCCAAAAAGCAAAATATATATATATATATATATATATATATATATAATTTTTTTATGCTGTTAACATGTTAAATAAAGAAGCCTTTAAAAATTAAACATATTTACCTTTTTTTTGTCTTTCCAACTGTAGTAAGAGCATAGGATCAAAAATTTAAAGATGAATGGGGCTTAGAGATAGGTCATCTTGTTTTAACCCCTTCATTTTACAGTTGAGGAGACAGAGGCTGGGGAGGCAAAGCAGCTGTACCAGGTCACAAGGCAGTAGAGAGCAGAGCCAGGATTTAAATTCAGATCCTCTGATTCCAAATCTGGCATTCTTTCCATAGAATCCTGCTGCCTCCTATGACCACAACTGTGGCTGCTTCTTTGAAGTGATATTTGATTTCAGGAATTCCAGGATCACATGTTACCAGTTTCATAACAACAAAAATCTAGAGAGTTGTGGTTTGTTAATTTAATTTCTTGATAGAAAAAAAATAGTGTAGTAGTTTTGGGCATACCCTTAAGAAGTAAGGAAGAAAGGAAACAAGTGCTGTATTTCTCAAGTGCCACCTGTGTGGCATTCTTTACAAATATCTCTTTTGATCCTCACAACAACCCTGAGGGTTAGGTGCTATTTTGACCCCCATTTTACATTTGAGGAAACTGAGGCAGAGGGCGATTAAGTGACTTACTCAGGGTCACAGAGTTAACAAGTGTCTGAGGCTGAATTTGAGCACCACTCTTCCAGATCAGTGGTCTACCCACTGTGCCACCAGCCGTTTGAGAAGATCACAGACTATAGATGAAGAACAGGAGGAAAGCTCAAAGGCTTATTTTACAGGAAGGTTAAACTTCTTGTCCAGTGTCACACTTGTAGTATGCATCCAAGGTAGGATTGCAACTTGGTCCTCTGACTCCAAGCTACTTCAGCAAACCCGCTATACCATGCTGCTATGTAGTCATTGAAAAATATTCTTTTACCAGTCTGTCTGTTTTAAAGACAGTGTACAGTAGCAGCAGCAGGTGCTGCTGCAAAAGCTGGACTTAGCATAGAAAGAACTGTGTTCATGCTCATTAGTGTGTGACAAGGGCAAATCTTAACACATTTCTGATAACACTTGTAATGTCTACCCCCTCTGTAACTGTCTTGAGGATGAATGAGCTTTGTATGTAAAGTGTTTAGCAGATGTCAGTTGTATAAAATATACAAAAATTATCACATTAAAAAAATTCTATAGTCTTGATATTGAGGAAACTTTAAGAACTGTGATTGTTTATAGTAGAAAACTAGTGTTTTGTTTTTTTTTTTAATTTCATTTTTGATTGTTACTTGCTTAAAGTAGGTGGAGAATCCATACATTTATACATCCATACATACTAGCTGCAGAAAGCCTGGGCCACATTAAAAATCTTTTCATTTGATTAGAAACAGTCCCCTAACACTGGCCCTTAAGGTCTACTTTCTGCCTAGTGAAGGGAAGAATTTCATGGTTGACTGTGACATGTTTCATGTTTAATGAACTCAGGTTCAGAAGTGACTTTTGGATACTGCTTTGTGTTAGAATTATAAAAGGAAGAGAGAAAATAACTTTTAAATGGAATTAGGAAATCCACCTTGTATTTGAGGTTATGAACTTTTGGAGAATTCTGAGTTGTACGTGTGGTATATGTAAAAATAAGAACTGAAAATGTGGGTTTCTCTCCTCCCCGCCTCTTCCCCCAATCAAAGGAAGACCCACAACACTTGGAAAAGACAAGCTTTCATCAGTATCTTAATAGTCGGCTTACCCAGCTGATCTGTGAGCTTGAAATTTTCTTGTGAAAAATCATCCTGCCTTGATAGTTGTTAGAAAATGCATTTGTTAAATTGAGTGAATAAATAGCTATGCCCTGTGAGGGGTCTTGAATATGGGTTTACACATTGCTAGGGGAGTCGCCTTGAAATACGTTATTGTCATAAGATTTCCCCCATTAAGATCTTAAATTGTTTCAATAATGTATTTCAGTTGGTTGGTTGATGGTGAAGTTTAGCTACTTACTGATGGTGGTTTCTTTGTTAAAGCGACCTTCTCTTGCTCTGCACAGTCCCAAAGGACAATTATCTCTGCCCTGAGTTGGGGGGGTTGGGGCTGGGGGTGGAATACTTCCAGTAACCTGGAAATGAATTTGAACAAATTTTTGGCAAGCTGACAATACTTTCAGTAAAATGCTTTTGTATGTTTCCAAGAATATTGACGATACAAGAGGTTAAAGCTCCCACTCCAAAATATACAACAAATCTGTGTTTAAATGCACGTATAATCTAGTGCATGTGGCTCTTTACTCCATTAGAGTTTGCAGATCACAACCCAGCCATGTCTTCTATCCTATGGGATTCTCACATATGTTCTTCCATAGATTTTTACACAGAATCCACCCATTATGCTAGAAGCCTTCCTCTGGGTCTTGTTATGATCAGTTGATCAACCCCCATTTATTAAGTGCCTGCTATGTGCTAGGCACTGTGCTAAGTGCTGTTACAGTTTGGGGTTTATCACTGCAACTTTTGGGGTTTGTATCACAGCAATGTAACCAGCACAGTACGAAAGAAATTTGTACATTTTCTTGATGATATTGCCTCATGTCACTTTCTGCTGGTAAATCATGTATAAATGTATAAATTTTCTTGCAGGATCCAAGACATATAGGCAACTGATACAAATATTTAAGTCCAAAAACAAAAGGGCAAAGGATAGGAACAGGCAGGTTTTTTTCCTTTAAAAAAAAGTATTATAGAATTTCTTTTCCCATCGAGAAAGGTTAATAACTTGTCCAAGATCATTCATCTCGCAAGCAGCAGATCCCCTGATTCAAAGATCCAGTATTCTTTCTTTTGGAACTTGCTGGTGTTTTTATTCTTGTTTTTAACATTTGTTTGAGCATCACTCTCACTTTACAGTGACTGACTCCCCAGCCCCCAAATAGAACCCTCCTTTATAACAAGTAATTTCAGTAAACAAACTAAATCAACACACTGGTCACATATGAAAATGCATAACTCTTATTCCATATGTGTCACTACCCCATCTCTGCCCATAGGTTGGAGGTATGCTTCACCATCAGATAATACAACAGTTTTCAAAAGAAGAAATATAAACTATCAACAGTCATATGAAAGAATGCCCTAAGTCACTGATAAAGAGAAATGTACATTTAAAAGAACTCTGAAGTTTCCCTCCTTGCTTATCTGGTAAAAAGATGACAAAAGACTTGCTAATGTTGAAGGGATTGTGGAAAGATTGACTTATTGTTGTATTTTATATTGTTAGTAGAACTATGAATTGGTATGGCTGGAAAATAAATTTTTCATATCCTTTGAGTCAGTGATAGTGCAGCTAATTTGTGCAGTGATTAGAGGGCTGGCCCTGAAGTTAGGAAGATCTGAGAGTTCAAATCTAGCCTCAGATACCTAATAGTTATGTGATCTGGGCAAGTCACTTAACCCAGTTTGCCTCAGTTTCCTCATCTGTAAAATAGGAATAATGATAGCATTTACCTCTCAGAAAATCAAATTCAATGTCTGTAATGAGCATTAGTGCCTGACACATAGTAGACACTATATAAATGCCTATTCCATCCTCTAGTACTGCTAATTGGGCATATACACTAAAGAAGCTTAAAGATTAAAAAAAAAGGTCTCATGTATATTTATATGTATTCATCTGTAATTTTTATAGTACCAAATTAGGCACCTTTTGATTGGGAAAGAGCTGTTCAAATTGTGCTATGTGAATTAACCAAATAATAATAATATTGTATCATAAGATTTTTTTTTTTGAAAAATGAGTAATTAAGAGAAACCTGGGAAAAATTATGAACTGATGAAAAGTAAATAGAGCTAGTAGAATCACATAATGACCATAATAAAGTAAGAGAAAACTACCTTAAAAGACTTTGGAACTTTGGTTAATGCAATTCACTGTTGTCACTTCAGAGAACTTAAGGTAAAAAGCATTTTTCCCCCTTGTCAGCAGAAAAGAGTGAATTATAGGTTTGTAATAAAACTTAGATTGTTGGACAAGGCCATTGTTTTGATTTTGTTGACTATACTTCATTACCCTTCGTTACTTCTGCAGTTGGGTCACATAGTAAGAGGAATTTTTTTAAAGGATCAATAAAACATTTCTAAAAAAAAAGAAATATACTTGCCCTCCAAAAAGAAACATTGTTTAGTTTTTGAAAGATTTTTTTTCCCTGTTGGCCTGTGCTGTTAGCAAAGAAGCAATCAAATTAATTTTTATGACCATAATTATTTAACTTTTCCATATCAAAACAAATAAATTCTTTAATCAGGAGCAAAATATAGGGACTAAGAGCTCACAAGGTTGGTCTAGCAATTCTGGAAAGCAATTTGGAACAATGCCCAAAAAGCCACTGACCTGTGCATACATACCCTTGACCTGGCTATGGCATTGCTGGGCCTATAACCCAAAGAGATCAAAGAAAGAGGAGAAGAACTCATATCTACAAAAATAATTATAGCCATTTTTTTCATAGTAGCTAAAAATGGGAAACTAAAAATAAATAAATAAATAAATAAAAATAAAAATGGGAAACTAAAATGGTACCCACCCATTGGGGAATGGCTAAATAAATTGTGATATACGAATGTAATGGAATATTATTGCACCATAAGAAATGATGAAATGGTTAGTTTCAGAAGAAACTGAGACTTCTCTGAACTAAGGTAGTGAAGTGAGTAGAACTAGAACAGTTTACATAATGGCAACATTATGAAAAAGAAAAAAAAATAATTTGTTTTAAAGCTTTAGAGAGAGACTTTAGAGCTCTCACGCAATAATAAAGTATGAGTCTAGAGGGCTGAAAATGAAGGGCATCTCCTGCCAGAGAGATGATGAGCTTACAATACAGAATGAGACATGCAATTTTTTTTTGACAGGTACAACATGGGAATTTGTTTTGCTGGAATATAAATATTTGTTATGAGGGTTTTATTATTTCTTATTGTTTAACAGTTGGGTCAGTGTAAAGGAGAGGAGAGTAATAAATGCTTGGGAAATTAAATCCAAGAAAGAGCCTTTGAACCCTGTACCTATAATCTAGAACATAATTTCTCCCCTCTTCTCTGGTCCTTCCTTTCCCCAACTTTTTAAGAACCATCAAAGAAGTGTGAGTAATTCCCCCTGCCTTTTTTTAAACCCGATATGAGTCCTTACAAGAATGAGGCACCTGTTGCTATTGACAACCACAGCTAAGAGGTGGGAGGGAAGGAACACCTACATACTTTCTATCAACTAGGAAAGAATTGGGAGAAATAACCAAAGGATTATGATTATAAATGCATTATTTGTGCATGAGAAGAAGAGAAGGTCTTAGGGGAAATTGGGTAATGCTTTTAATAACCTCACCCTTATCCCTGAAGAGAAACCTATCTTTGTGAAATCAGTATTCTATTATTGATGCTGCAAATCATGGAATATCATAGTCTTTTTTTTTTTTTTTGAGCAATCGGGGTTAAGTAACTTGCTCAAGGTTACACGGCCAGTTATTTCTGGGTGTGGTGCTAAGTATCTGAGCCCAGATTTGATCCAGGTCATCCCGACACTGGAGCCGGTGCTCTTACTTGCTGAGCCACCTGGCCACCCCTAAGCAATTGAGGTTAAGTAACTTGCTCAAGGTTACATGGCCAGTTATTTCTGGGTGGGTGCTAAGTGTCGGAGCCCGGATTCGATCCCCAGGTCATCCCGACACTGGAGCCAGTGTTCTTACTCGCTGAGCCACCTACCTGGCTGCCCCTATCATAGTCTTTTCAAAGAATTTAAATATGAAGAGTTCTCATAGGGCATGAGAGAGGTTGTAGTGGATTTGTGAGCTATAATATGTTACCAGATAGGAATTAACTGCACAAGAGAAGTGATGGAAAAGATACTTATACAGAAATATGTATAACCTTGGAAGAAGGTGTAGCAAGGTGGAGGGATAATCATTGGTATCTGTGGAATGTTTAGAGATCTAGATTCTAGAAAGATGCCTGGCATTTTTTTGTGAAACAATTTTGGGAAGGATATGGACAATAGTACACTGGAAACATTTAATTAGATCTTCAGTTTTAAGCATTTTTTAGGCTTCTGCCATGTGCCAGGAATTATTTCAAGTGCTGGGGAAGCAGAAACAAAGTATAAAATGGTCTCTGCCCTCAAGGTGCTTAAAGTAACTTGCACTGAGATTAGAATTTTCAAATTCTTATGGGTCATTGGGAGGGCTCTTAGGATTTTTGGAATTAGAACTAGAAAGGACTTTATTGAAGTCCTCTTTCCCCTACTTATGCTTCCTCCCTTCATATGTACTCCAAAATAAATTTAGTTCAGTAAGCATTTATTAAATCCTTATTGTGTGCCAGCCGCTGTGGTAGGCACTAGGCATACAAGGACCAAAACAAACAAAAAAATGAGAATAGTCCCTGCTCAGCAGGTTACATTCTCCTTTTATTAGGATTAACACTGGTATTCAGCAACCTCTACAGGTGAAGATTTGAGTAAAGAATTTACCTAAATAAATTCAGCTAAAAAAGAAAAAAACTTCATCTGCATAAGATATTGGGACTGTTTGGCAGGCGCATGCTCTCTCTCTCTCTATTCCTCTCCTCTCTCTCCCTCCCTCCCTCTCTCCCTCTACCTCCCTCCCTCCCTCTCTCCCTCTCTTTCTTTCTTTATCATTGCCTAAATTATCTGCATGCTTGCTTTCCTGGCTGACTGTGTTTCTATGTAAACCCAATGACTTGTCCGTGGTTGCAGGACTTGTGTGTGTCAGACATAAGACTTGAAAGACTTCTTCCCTGAAGGCTGACCCTCCATCACTAGTACATGTTGTTTGCCCTTTTTTAAGAAGGCAGACTAAAACCTTCAAAACATAGTTGCTTCAGCCACATTTTTTTAGCCCTTATTTCTTGCACCATGTCATTTAGAAATGGGTTTCTTTACCAAAAGCTGGTACTGGTGAATATTAAACATGGTCTTATGTCAAAGGGCATCTTCAGGAAACTTTCCATCATTTAGTTGTCCTTGAGAATTGTGGTTGCTTACAGACCCCCAACACTTATAAAAAGATGGTTGTATAAAAATAAATTTAAAATTGACATGCTCACATTAACTTTCTGGACCAAAGACTACATAACTTGGAGTAGAATTATTGTTAGGTTATTTTAGCAATGTGTAGATTTTCATTAATAATGTTTTAATAAGTTTTACAAAAGTATAAGCATCAGACTTTTTAAAAAGGATAATTTCTGTAGCTGTTTCAATAAAGTTTGATTATCAGAGTAAAAATAGGTTGAACTAGAAAAAAAAATCCGATAATGAAGAAGACTTGATTACATCTTTTCTTTTTCATTCTCTTCAGCCTGCATATCATTATAATAACGTGCCTACAAAGTTTCCTTATTGAAATGTCATTGCTCAAGAGTGATTCTAAACCATTTTTCCTGTCACTTTCCTTTCTTAGTCTTCTCTTAGGTCACACAATAACTTGTTTATTGGCCCCACACTCATGAATACCACTATACTAATGCCAATATTAATGAAAAACATGTCTTCTAATAACACACTTAATTGTCCAGAATTGTATTCACCAGAGGTAGCCGTATTTGGGATCTGGGATATATTCCCTCCCCATCATACTTCATATCTAACTGAGTAGAGAAGTGCCTTTTTCTTCAGTGAGGTGGACTCTAACTCCCTTGACCCTCTTTGTCCCATGGTGGGAGGAGTTTTATTTTCTCTCTAGGTAGTCTAGTGCCCCTGGACATGAAGGCTAAACGTAATCACAGATGGGCAGTGCCTTTTCTATTTCTAATTGATCAGCCTTTTGGTTCTTGGATTTTTTTGCCTTTCAGCCAAGCCTGGCATCTTTAGGAAGCTTCATGGTGTAATAAATAGGGCACTGGTTTTGGAGTAAGGGAAACATAGGTTCAAGTCCAAACTCGGACACACACTGGCTGTCTTATTTCTGGACAAACCATTTAAATTCTCTGTGCCCCAGTTGCCTCAACTATAAAGTAAAGGGATTGAGCTAGATGGTCCCTTTTAACTTGAAATCTATGCTTCTATGATTTAACCCTGTTTTTGAGAGCATGTGTATGATGCTGAGTCCTTGCCTTGTCCCTCCTAGTCTCTGATGCTGCTGGCCCAGTGTGAAGGACATTGTGACCACACCTGCTCCCTGGCTCTCAGAGGTTTTCTTGGTGAAGATGCCTCTGTATGTTTGTCAGTCACTGTCTAAAATGTAGTTTGAGCTTTAAGTAACTTCTTGTGCCTTCTTACTTCCTAGTTGGTCATGTTCCGAGTTTGACTTGAATGAGATCCGCCTGATCGTTTACCAGGATTGTGAAAGGAGGGGCCGACAAGTCTTGTTTGACTCTAAAGCAGTCCGAAAGATGGAGGAATCAGCAGTTCAGGTACAACATGATCATCTGGCTTTTCTTGAGCTATTCTTGTTCTTTGGCAATCTCTGTAATCAGTCAAGTATTGCTCTGGCTGCTTGCTTTGTGCTGTGGGGACTATACAAGGTAAAAGTGGCTCTTGTCTTCAAAAGGCAAAAAGCTGAGCTGTGAACACAGGCCCATAGGAAATAATTGACAGAATTGTTTGGTATGCCAAGGGTCTGTGATGTAATGGGTGTAGGTATTCTTTCCATCCAGGGTTATAGATCTTCCAGTTTAGCATACATGCCTCAAGAGTTACTGGGGAGAAAAAATCCATCCCTCTGAAGTAGACCTTAAATAGACTGGTCACTTGATGATAGTCAAGAAGTTATTACTAGATTGCGCTGGAAATCTTTCCAGCTAGGTGGAATGTACTGTAGTTCTGCTGGCTTGGACTTTGAGAAGTCATAATCACTTTCAAGCCATATTTTATACATCAAAGTAGGCCTTGAATGGACCCACAGACATTAGTTTAGAGGGCTAGAGCAATAAAGGCAAACTTCATGGAGGACTTGGGTCTTGAATTAGACCCTTAAAGAGAATGTGGTATTTGGATAGACAGAAGAGAAAGGGTGGACATTTAGGTAAGGGAAACAGAATGAGTCTGAAGTTGATGGGGAGGAGATTGCCTTGAAGAAAGTGAAGAGTGTGTATTGGGGATTAGAATAGGGCAGGGAATAGTGTTGGATGATAGAGTGAGGCCAGACCTTGAAAACCAAGCCAAGGAGTTAGAATTTGATATGATTAGCAGAAGAAAGGCCCTGAAGTTTTTTCAGCAGAGGAGTCCCATGATAAGATTCATGTTTTAGGAAGATTGCTCTAGTGCCTAGTGCCATTTATACTAGATAAATTGAAGTAGGGAGGCCAGAGCCAGGGAAACTTAGTAGGGAGCTCTTGGAGTAATCCAGGCATGAGATGAACAGGGCCCTGCCTGGGGCTAAGAACAGAACAGGGTGGTGTCAATGAAAATGGAGTGGATTTCCAGTGGCAGATTGATGACTGACAGGATACAGAGGATGAAGGAGAAGGGGCGGGTGAATTAAAGATGACTCTAAGTGTTTTATATTGGGAGAATGGCAGCATCACTGTCACAAAGATAGGAGAATTGAGAAGTATCAGTTTGAGGGCAAAAGATGTGAATTTAGTTTCAGACATGATTTAGATTTTAGACCTGCTAAATTTGAAGGGCAAGTGGATTATATAAGTGTCAGAAAGTCCTTATGTACTTAAAAACACAAGTGGAAAGCTTTATTACTTTTATTTGTCTTGATGTATTTATTTTCCTGCTGGATTGTATTGTATTGGGATTGTATTGGATCGGAATTATATAGTAAAGTTGCCCTTTAGTTATTATCAATGTCTCAGAATTATAGGATTGTAGATTTAGAATTGGATGAGCCCTTAAAGTTATTCTAGTCCAAGGCCCTCTTTTTAACAAAGGAGGAAACTGAGGCCCAGGTAGCAAAATGATTTGATCAAGGGCAGACAAGTTTTCAGTGGCAGAGCCAGGGTTTAAACCCTGAATCTAACCTCAGCCCCCTTTTCTTCCTAACCACCATTCACCAAGATCCAGAGTGGCCCCCTGAAAGTTTGGTAATGCAGTGACTACCCATTCCATCCCCATTTGTACATTTCTGGCTCTTATGGGTCTTCTGGTATAACAGAACGGGGCAGCTCATTGTGTCACTTTCTGGGGAAGCAATCTGTACAGTATCATCCCAACACTAGTCTCTGGTTTTCTGGACTCTAAAGGAGGGGAAGAACTCATCAGACAGACCTTCTGGTTGCCTAAAGCCTGTTTGGAATAAACTTAGCTTCTCAGATCCTGGCTTATTTTTTCAGATTTCCAGCTTTGCAGCCAAATAAATACTTTACTGTGGTAAAAAAGAACCCTTAGGCCTGGCGGTTACTTCTACCCCAGATAAACATCATTCTTTACTTCAGGAAGGAAGCATTTTGGTTAAAAGGCTACTCCTGTTGTGTGTATTCCACTCCACTTTAAAATATAATTCAGGCATTCAGCTAATCATTAAAAAAGGCCTGGAACTTACCTGGGTGAAAGTAGGGGAGGGAAGGAAAATCTCTCAGCTGAGTTACAGTGGTCTTTGACTGTAGATTTTTATCCAGAACAAGGCTTGCCAGGGCTGGAACTTTTCCCTTGTGGTTGGGAGATCATTTAACATAATTTTTCATTTCCCTGAAGGATGGGAACTTAGCTACACACCCACACACCTCATCAATGGAGTTCCCCCAGGATAGGCAGAGTCAACAAAACAAAATAGCTTGAGCAATTAGTAAAAATGATGGGAGACTTCAATATATTTGGTGAAATGAAGACTTCTGGGAAGGACCTTTGTCTAGCTCCCACTTACAGCACTAAGGAGTCCACCAAGATCCAGAGAAGCAGAGGGATTTGCCTAAAGCAAATGAATAGTACCCCCCAGATCTCCTGTGCTTAGTTTGCTGCTCTTAATGTGATGCCACAATTCACTTCAGAACATTTATAGTAAGTGCTTTGTGAAAAGTCTCTGTGCCTTGTGCTGTTGCAAGAATAAGAGAAGTTTGTCAGGTGAGTCTGTGTCTTCTCCTTCCTTGATCTGGGACCAGGAAGGTATATCCCCATAAAGAGATGTACCCTTTGAGAGGAGACCAACAACTCCTTTTGTATAAAGGCAGAGATCAAAGACCTGCATTCCTCCAAACAGCCTGGCTGCCTTGATTCCCAGGTGGTCAGTCATCTTGTGGGGAGGGAAGAGGCCTGTTCAGTGAAAATTAAGCAGGAATTTTCTGTATCATCTCAACAAGGCAGAGTGCCTTTTTCTATGGGGAGGTGCTTTCCTGACCTCAAACAAAGGCATTTTTTTGTAAATTTACCAAATTGATCAAGGATTTTCCCGATTAACCTTCCTTCTATTAAGACAAAAAAGCCCAAACAAACAGGGCTGTCTTCAAGGAGCCTGCAGTCTCCTGGGGGACAGAACTCACAGATAAATATAAGCCAACTAGTTACTGGGGTGGGGTGATGGTGGGTTTCAGGAAAGGTCTCATTGGAGGTGACAATAAAATTGAGCCTTAAAGAGAGATTTTGTCATTGTATCACCAGGGCCTACCATGATGCCTTGTGCTGAGTAGAAAGTAATAAATGCTTGTTGGATTGAATTGAGAAGCAGAAGGTGAAGAAGGCAAACATTTTAGCTCTGGGGGACAGATTGAGCGAAGGTGTCAGAGTGGGATATGGACTGTCATGGACCTGAGTCATAGGAATAACATGAAATCAGTCTATACATATATGGAGGAACCAGACTGTGCAGGGTTTTAAATACTGAGTTTAGGAGCTGATAGCTGATAGCTTATCCTAGAAGTGATAGGGAGCCACTGCTGTTTCTTGAGCCAAGGGCTAACTTGGTTAAACCTGCCTCCACCAGTATCGCTTTACTTTTCGTGGAAAGGTCCAGATTTACCTTATAAAATGCAGGTTATGTCTTAAAATTGGAGAGGTAGATTTAAAAATGTGCTCGAACCCAGGACTTTCAGACAGCGAGGCAAGTGTGAATTTCCATTATAAATTAGGTTCCCTTAACAGCTGGCTATTACTAGCATAAGTGACAAAAAGCAGTGACTTATTGAAGAGTGTTCAGAGGAGCCTGGTTTCTGGAGTGGGTGCTGGAAACTACTCTGTAGGTCCTGCCCTGCCTCCTGAGTGATGATGTGAGTGGCACGTGACTGCTGAATTATGTGCTTAGAACTGCCTAATGAGAGTCACGTTAGAGACTAGATAGCCATCCTTGCATTAATGGACTGCAAATCAAAAAGTATGGGAGACTGAACTGATGGGCAGGTAGCCTGGTGGTTATAGAGCTGGTTTCAGGAGACTGAAAGCTAAAAGCCTCTGACATACACAGACTGTGATTCTGATTAAGTCAATCAAACTTTCAGTGCCCCAAGCAACTCTCTAAGACTCAAAATTGCCCCATAGTTGCTCTGGTAGAGGGGATTTCCTCACCGGACAAAAATTGAAATCAAATGCTAAGGGAAAGAGTAAGGTGGGAGGGATCAAATAGTAGGAAGAAGACACAGGGACAAGGTGACAACTAATTTCTTTTTAAAAAAAATTGTGTCACTTTCATAAAAATCTAGTGATGGAATAGATTGGGTTTGACAATCTATATCAATCCCAGTGTTACTTTTAAAATATTAATAATTTTTAGATGTTTATTTTTAAACTTCAGTTAAAAATCAATAATAGTCTTTTTTTGTGACCCAACGCCTTTATTTAATCTTGCCCAATTTCTGAGCATTACACATTCTCAAAAGACATCCCCATCATTGGGTCATCTGCAGAAGCAATATTGTTGTTTTCTGCTAGCATTTGATTGCCTCAGAATGTTTTATTGAAGGTACTCCCAGGTTGCAAAGATGAGCTGATGACCCTGGCTGTCTTCAAGGTCTGATTTATCTCTCTCTGTCCCTAGAGAACTGAGGATGTCCTCATTAAAATGCCAGTGAAATGCTGCCAGGCATGGAACAGCAGCAGCAGTGGGAGCAATGGCAGCACCTCTTCCCATCATTCTTCAGTGGGCTCTCTACATGGCAAGGAGCAACTTCCCAAGTACCAGGTAAGAGGAGTCCAGAATGTGCATACTGCCAGAGGGAGAGGCAGAAGCCCCTGCCCAAAGTTCTGTGGAGAACAACAACTCTTGTTGACTCAGTAGGGCTGTGGCAGCTATGTACTTGAGCTTTTCCTCCTGATTCCAGATACAGAATTGTTGTGGTTTAGACTCTGCCCACCCAGGAATGCCAAAAACTGTTGTGGTGGGACTGTCTTAAAGAATTCAGAGTCAGACCACCTCTCATCCAAGTATAGGCATTTATTGAGGTTGACATATCTCTTGAAGCTCAGGCTAAGTTCCAAGAGAAACCAGCAACTTTAGAGAAGCAAGATGGATTTTTATAGGGTAAAGATGCAATTATATAACAGAAATTATGAATATTAAAGAGGCAGGAAGGGTTTGTTAAGGGATTAGGTAATAGAGGAGGGGTCCTAGCCACAGTGGAACTGTGCATACAATTACTCACAGTGCATACAGAGATACCCATTGGGGGGGTATATATGTATGATAATGATATTTTAATAAACCTGTCTACATCATAAGTTCACTCTAGGTCAGTTTTTTATTATTACTGTGCAGGTGCCTACTTAGGGTAAGTTCCTTCTATTTTGGGGGGACCCACATCCTGCTTGGGCATCCTGGTGGTGCTGCTTTCTGATTGGCTGATTATTGTGGTCCTGTCTGAGACTAGAAGGATGTGATTCTGGTTGAGTACATAGACACACCTGCTGTTTCTGTGGGAAATATGAGGAATGGGTCTGGGGGCAGTGGTTAGCTAGAGGCAGTGGCTGGGATCCCATCACATGGACATGCTTGCAGTTTCTGTGAGAAATATGAGTTCGTGGACACACATGTTGCTCTAGTGAGCAGGGAGGCATATATGCAGAAGTTAGGATATCCAGTGTGTGGGAGGGGTGAGTGTCTAGGTAGGGGCACTGGGTCTGCTGTTCATTGGGGCCTATGAGGAAGTTAGAATATTGGGAATGGGGGCAGCTTTATTAGGATTCCATCAGAATGGTGGAGAGTATGGGTAGCTCAGCATAATCGGCCCTAGCATTGTAGTGCAGTGAGAAGCAGCAAGTAGAAGTGCCCTCCCTTGTTTTTATCTCTATTCCCATTGAGAATAGCCAGAATTCCTAGTTAGGCCTTAAGAATCCATTAGAGCTTCCCCTTATGAGTTAGTATACCCGTACTACTGGGAGGCACCCAGTACTGGAAAGGAATCGTTTGGTACCACAGAGGGCTGGAAAGCAAAAGAGCAGACAAAATTCAGCAAGCATTTAAGTCTCTACTAGGTGCCAAGCCCTGTGCTAGGTGCTGGGGATACAAGACAAAAATGGAGCCATCTTTAAGAATCTTAGATTTGGGGCTGGAAGGGACCTTGGGTGCCAGCTGGCCCATCTCCCTTATGAGGAAACTGAGGCCTAGAGGGGGCTAAGGGACTTGCCCATGGTCACGCAGGATCACATGAGATAACATGTAAAGATTTGTAAATCATGAAGTACCATATCAACACTGTCATCATTATCAGGTGGCAGAACTGGGATTTGAACCTTCTGCTCCAAATCCAGAGTCTTTTCTCTGTACTATGCTCCCTGCCCTCAAGGTGCTTACCTTCTGCTAGGAGTATCAACACTTAAACATAAGTAAATAGAGGGGAATTTGAGAAGTGAGGAATATATATTGCAAAGAAGCCTTTGTCCTGTGGACCTACAAGTTCTTAGTAGTTGAGAAAATGGGGGATGATATTTCAGTTGGGCAGAGGGAAAGAAAGAGATGGACATGGCTGTGCAAGATCTGCTGTGAAATGGAGGAGGGGTGGGGGCTAGTGATGAAGAAAGGGAGCGGGGACAGTGTTGGAGTGAGCAGGAACTAGCCAAAGGACAGTCTGTTGGAGTGACGTGGATGGACTTGTACTTCTTTCCACAATCCTCTTGCACCCTTACTTTGCCAAAGGGAAACTCAGTTTTAAAAGGTTGGACTTTGTATATCATCTGAGCAGAATTAGGTATTGAAGAAACCAAGGGGATTTTCACTTAGACTTGAACCTGGTCCATTAAGTAGGTATGTTTATACTGTATATTTATTTGGATCTGGTTAAGATTATGTTAATGCTTTATAACTTTCAGCTCAAGCGTTACCTCCAACATGGATTCCCTTGTTGTTATTGCCTTCACTCTTGAAATTTAATTTGTATTAACTTTGTATATATTTTGTATTTGCTCATCTGCTCTTCTCCCCCTTCCCCCTTAGACCATAAGCTCCTTGAGGCCAAGAACTATTTAATTTGCACAAGTGTGTGTGTGTGTGTGTGTGTGTGTGTTTATGTCTGTCCCCAGTGCCTATTATAGTGCCTTGCTTTGTAGCGGGCATTTGTTAATTATTGAAGTGATTGAAGTAAATTGAAATGATTGAAATAAATAAAAATTTCCCTCAGCAGAGAGATGGGGGACTGACTGCTCCAGTGAAATGTTACATATGTTGTCTGGTAGTGACTGTATCAGTATTTTTGGTTTTTTGGTTGTTGTTTTATATTCAGTGATTCACTTGCAACTACAACTTTGTATGCTTTGCTTTGCAGAGAACTTTGGTGTTTAAAAAAGCAGGTTTTTTTGGAGTTAAGAGGTAGGAAAACTAGAGATTAGAGTGACTGTAAATGATTAATCAAAGAAAGGCATGGATGTTTAGAACTCAGATAACACGGTTCATTTAGCCAGTAGTAGATTGACATGGCCAGTGTGAATTGTTCTTTGCACATGTGAAATAGAATTCTCAAGTACTTTTTGGACAGTTGGTTCCAAATGTCATTAGAACTTAGTTTGTTCATATTGAACAATGAACAATTGTTCTTTTCAGAACCAAGAAGCAGCTTGTTATAATGCAAGGGTAGCTTTGGGCTACTGATAGATATTTGGTAGGGAAGAGTATCAGCCAAGGGTCTCTTATATAAAACTACTGTTTATTTTAGCAACAAGATAAAAACAACTATTGTTATGTTCTTTGGTGTGGTGCTGGGAATTCACTTTTCTTTCCTGGTTCCCCTAGCCTACCTCTTGTTTAGCCATTATGCAGAGTCTGATGAAAGTCATCAATATCCAGGAGGTAGAATGATCTTGTGTTCATGGGGATAGAAATAGGAATTAAATTCCATTCATTAAGTAGTATACAACCTGTGCGTGGGTTGGGTGGGGTTCAAAGCTATGGGTCATCCAGGATGAAATCAAGATCTCTTCATTTGTATCTCAGACCCTTGCTGAATCCTGAAGAGACCTATAAAGGCATTCCTGACTTGGGGCTTGTACCCTGTTAGATCAAGTTCAATGTTGTAACAAAAGGATGTCTCCTTAGCCATAGCATAGGAAGGATATTCAATAAGGATACTTCAGCACTTAGTTAAGAAGTTTTCAGAAAACTGAAAATGATTAAAATGGGTAGATTTGGCCCCCCTCATCTCTATATGAAAAGGAGTCTACGTTCATCAGGGTAGAGTATGGTGATTTACTTGGTCTTGTTATATCTTCAAAGTCTGAAGAGGCCTTTTTATGCCCTTTAATTGATCAGAAAGTCCCATCCACAGGGCCAGAGGTTACCAGGAAGCTGTGTCAAGGGAGATTCTACTTCTCCTTAGGAAGCTTTGTCACTTTTTGTGGAAAAGCTAACCTAATCCATATTGCAGGGGGATGGGAGTAACCCTGATAGATAGTGGTCCTATCATAAGAAGGTGCCAGCTAGGTGGCATCAGGAAGGCTCATCTTTCTAAGTTCAAATCCAGCCTCAGACACTTACTAGTTTTGTTACCTTGGGCAAGTCACTGATGAACTTTTTGTTTCTGTTCCTTGTCTGTAAAATGAGTTGGAGAAGGAAGTGGCAAACCATTCCAGTATCCATGCTAGGAAAACTCCCAATGGAATGGGTTCATGAAGAGTCGTACATAACTGAAACGACTCAACAACAAAAATCACAAGAATGCTGTGTGCATTTTGTAAAATCCCAAAGTTTTTAGTTCTCACAAACCCAAAGTGAACCAGTTAGTTCTCTAGTTCTGTCAATTTTGTTAGCCTTTGTTATATTGTGTTAAGTAATTGGTTAAAGAAGAATCCTGGATACTGTTTCTTCACAGGATATGTTCTTAATGTTAAAGGGAGAGTAGATGTTTTTTATCTGAAATTAACTCAAAGTTCTTTAGCACCAAGTAACACAGAGTTATGGGAACCTCTGTCATGGGACAGCCTCTGACAACTCTCACCAATCTGGAACAGTTTCTAGCATGGGTCCATTTATAGAGCATCATCCAGGGTCCAGCCTAGCTAAGCGCAGGGAGGCTCAGCAGAAAAGGCTGGCCACTAGGTAATGAATATTTTGGTTTCACAACCTCCTGAAACCTAACTGAAGTATGAAGAAAGGTCAAGACCTTGTTGCTGAAAGAATACCAGTGTTGTCAAAGTTACCTTTTTCATTTTTAAGTAAGTCTTTTGATGCCTTTTGCTTTTACCTCACAGACATTTCTTAATAAAGCGCCTACCCTTTGGAATAGAACCCTCCCTTGTACCTCCTCTGAACAAACAGACAAACAAAAAACAACCGAAAGAGTCGTTGACAGTAGCTGCACTGTGTTCTCCCTCATCTCTCTGTCCAAGGAGAGAGGGATGTTTAGTGATCTGTTCTCTGTAACCACAATTGTTTATAGCCAGGTGGATGGTGTAGTGGATAGAACATTAGACTTAGAGGCAGGAAGACAAGTTCTAATCCTGCCTCAGACACATACTACTAGCCTACTAACTGTATAACATAGGCAAATCACTTACCCTCAGTTGTAAAATGGGATATTAATACCATCTACCTTGAAGACTTGTTGTGAGGTGAAATAACACAGGTAAAGTATTTTGCAAACCTTAATGTTCTATATAAATTTATCATCATCACCACAGAGTTTAACTTTGTCTTTCTGGAGTTTTTTTTTTTTTCATTTATATAACGGTAGTCATTATGCACATTGTCCTTTTGGATCTCTCCCTCCAGCTTAGCATAAATCTTCCTGTTCGTCACTGAATTCCTCACATTTAGCATTTCTTAATGCATAATAACATTTTGTTACATTTGTCACAATCTGTTCAGCTATTTCTTTAATCAGTGGGCATCCCTTTTGTTTTGTACTACTTTGAATATTTTGGTATGTGCAAGACATTGCTTTCTGTCTTTGACCTCTGTGGTATAAAAGTTACATACCATTTTGAAGTGTTAAAGTATTACATACAGAACAAGTGAAATAATCTCTCTTGCAAAATTTATAAATGGAGGTAATGATGATTCTTCTTTCCCATTACAAAACTGTTGTGGAGATTAAGAAATTTGATAAATTGTGTTGAACCCCTGGAAGGTAAAGTTTGTGTAGAGAAAAGGTCACAAATCAGTGTTGAGAACAAATTTGAAGAAACAGTGCATCAAAGCTCAAGACTTTCCAGAACCGACTTAAGGAAACAGTCATTACCTACTCCTTAGCCAAGAGTAAAGGACTGCACAAAACCTTAGTGCTGCAGGCACAGTAGAGAGAGCGTTGAATTTGGGACCTGGAAAACCTGAATTTTCATCCTGTCTTCAGACACTTAATGCCTGTGTGACTCAAGGCCAGTGACTCCAATGAGCTATTTGCCTTATTTTCCTCTTCAGTAAAATTATCTTCAGAACATGATAATAGCACCTCCCTCCCAAGGTTGTTGTAAGGATAAAATGGGGTAATTTTTTTGCTCTTTGCATACCTTTAAGTGCTACATAAGTTATAGCCATTGCTGTTATTCTTATTATTATCATGTCATCTTCTACTGCATATCACCTTTGAGTTTCTTTTCTTCTTTATATTTGTCATAGTATACAAGACCAGCTTCTGATGTCAACATGCTTGGGGAAATGATGTTTGGTTCCGTAGCAATGAGTTACAAAGGCTCTACCTTAAAGATCCACTATATGCGGTAAGTTTCCAGCCTTTGTTTCAGGACTTGAGAAGTACTCCTACTTCTATGATGTTGAATTTCGAATAAATTCAACATTTATTTGATTTGTTTTCCCCCTTTCAGTTCTCCACCACAGCTGATGATTAGTAAGGTCTTCTCTGCTAGAATGGGCAGCTTCTGTGGAAGTACCAACAAGTAAGTATGGGATTTTCCCCTCCCTCTTTTCCCCTACCCTTTAAAGTAGATATATATCTACTTTAAAAGAAAAAAGAAGATGCTGTTATTTTGCTTACTCTTCATGATGAGAAACACTGTCAGATGAGAAAAGGATTAATTTACATTAAGCCTAAATCTGGCCACTACCCCTCCCCTCCAGGAGTAAGTCCAAAGAACTCTTTTGTGTTTGCAGGGGGCCTTGGGACTATGGATGGGTGAATGTCCAAACTTTGGGTCAGTTTCAGCGCCTTTCTACTCTTCGGTCAGACAATAGCTGTCTTCCTCCATGAAGAGTGAAAAAAGGGGAAAGAAAAAGGGCTGTGTTGTGTTCCATCAGATTGCCACGCTATCTCCTCCTTGTTACCTATGGCCTTTTAGTTTGTGTGAAAGCCATTTCTTCCAGCTTTCAATGTTCTTGAATGTGTGTTCCTAAATAAGAGTAATAATACCTTACATTCATGCAATGCCCTACAATTTTCAAAGTACTCACTGATATTACCTTGTTTGGTCTTCCCAACACCCCTCCAAGACACACAGGTAAGTAATGGTATCCCTGTTATGCAGATGAAGAAACCATATCTTGTGCAAAGTCGCAGAACTTGTAAGTGACAGAATCAGGTCTTTTTACGAAGTCCAATTTTCCCCCTGCACCTGACTGCCCCCTTGTAAGTGTGAGATTTTCCCTTTCCTTTTATATATAGTTTATCCATTAAAAAAAAAAAAACTTTATCAAGGCCATTGGACAGGATTGGTTTGGTTAACATGTATTTTTTTTAAGGTAAAAAAAAAAAAGTTGACCAGAAGCCTTGTTACTTTCTGATGTTTACCGATATTAGTACATTATGTAGTTCAGCAAGGATCTTCTCTGAAAAGAGCTTTTGGAATTCTTTTTTTCCCCTTTCATTCTTCTTGATTATGCCTCTAAGTAGGAACATTATAATTCCCCAGTTTGATGCCTTCTTAACTTTGAGATTCTAAATACTATCATATTTCATAATTTTTTAAGCTTGAATAATTTCAGAGTAAAGGCCCTGTGTAAAATAATGTATGGCCAATGAAAGCTGAATTAAAATAATAGGAAGCAAGTTTGAGGTCACGATGTGGAGGATGTCTTGGAACATAAGAAAGGTTTTTGTTTTTAACCAAATGTTGTTTAACCTACCAGCATAGTCTCCATAGCAGGATGAACATTTTTTTCTATTATATACTATAAAGCTGAAAAACCTTGTAACAATCATTTTGGCTATCTTTTCTAATTTGGAACTGTTCACAGTTGAGAACAAATTGCCTTTTAGAGTTGGAACAGTGAAATAAACTAATCCTTGGCGTTATGTGAATATTTAACTTTTGATGAATGCAGGTAACTTTAGCCCCTTATGATTATTTAATTTTATGTAAGACTTGCTGTTTTTTTCTTTTACTTAACTTTAATAGTTTATTTTACCAGTCCTTTGTTATTTATGGTAATAAATTTTCTATTTTATAGCTGAACTTTTGAGGTTAATTCAACTTTTAACATGATTTGTATAATTATAGTTTTATGTTTTTAGTTAGCTAAAACTATTTTAAACCTCTTCTTGTGATACTATTCTAGACAGCTTGACAATTAACAAATACATTAGAGATATTTGCTCCCCATACACTTCTCTAAGGCTTCAATTCCAACATTTTTGGAATTGTGAGTCATTGTGACACTAGGGACATCTGAGGGTTGTCCATTAGGTGGCAAAACTGTTTTGGCCTCAGCAACCCAAGATGTGGACAGAAATAGAAAAGCACCCCAGTTACTTGTTGTCAGTACCCTTTTTTATACAGTCTGTCCAACAACTAAGTTGGCACTAAACCAACTATGGTGATAACTCTTCATGAACAAAAACAGAGGAAATGAAGAAAGCACAACTAAATAGGATAGTAGATAGCTTCTCTTCGGAGATGTGAATAGAGCAGTTGGTTTTTGTTACAAAGCAACAACAACAACAACAAAAGAACCCACCTACAAATTTCTGAGACATTGGACCTTATAACCTCACATGGCTCTTGATTAACTTGAGCAAAGTCTCATGAAGTCAGTTGCAGCTCCTGCCTTGACATCCATTGCTACGGATGCAAAGGAATATAGCATTTTGAGGTTTACAAAGTGCTTTGCAAATATTTTCTCATTTTAACCGTATAATAGCCATAGGATGTAGGTGTTATTATTATTCTTATTTTAAGAGTAAGCAAGAGAAGATTACGATGAATTTTGTTTTGAGAAGTTCAGAAAACTCCATTGAGTAATTTTAATGGGTTGCCCAAAGAGCACATAGTAGGCACATAATAAGAATATCTGTGTGATTAAGAGTAGGTTGCAACATATTTCCTATATTACCAATTAAGAATTAGGAAGGAGAAGCAGGATAAAAGATATTATTAGAGAGAAATAGAACCAGAAAATGAAATGGGCCAGTCACCTGGTGAGAGGGAGGTATAACCAATGAATAGTCCACATATGCTCCATTCATTCTCTGTCAAGAGATCTAAAGGACAGCCTCCAGCATTATGGGTGGACATCATGGGGATTCATGGGAGCACATAAATGAGAGTCACAAAGGATGAGAAAACATGGGTGGGGAGCATTCGGTACTGCTGGAGATTGTTATCAGTGAGATCATATATCCAATTGAAGCATAAAAATCCTTGAGGAAATTTGTACCATAAGACCAGTTTCCAAAACCAAAGTTGTCATTTACTCCTCTTTAGTGTGATGGGGGAATAGTATCTGTATTATTTAGTTTTTAAACCAAGCTTTTTATTGTACCCTAAATAATCCTTTAAAAATCAGTCATTTTGGGCGGCTAGGTGGCCCAGTGAATAGAGCACTGGCCCTGAAATCAGGAGGACCTGAGTTCAAATGCGGCCTTAGACACTTAACACTTACTAGCCATGTGACCTTGGGCAAGCCACTTAAACCCAATTGCCTGGCCTTCCCTCTTCCAAAAAGCAAAAAAAAAAAAAAAAATCACTCATTTTTGTTTCCATTTGGTAGAGGTGAGACAAGTCATTTATAGAAGGGATTTTTAATTAGTAATAGCAAGCACCTACCAGAGTACTCTGCATAGAGTCAATAATAAATGTATAGTGAATTGATATCAGTAATTTGCTTGACTTAAAAAAAGTAATCTTAGAAACTGTTTCATTTTTATCCTAGACATTTCTCTTGACATTTTTCTGCTCTTTCTCCCTTCTTTTCCCTCTTTGCTTTTTAGCTTGCAAGACAGCTTTGAATACATCAACCAAGATGCTAATTTGGGAAAATTGAGCTCAAATCAAAATAGTTTGGGTCCCTGTCGTGCTGGAAGTAACCTAGGTAAAAACCAAAGCAATAACAACGAAAAAACATTTGTAATTACTGATGTGTGCTGGGTGTGTGTGTTGTGTTCATTTTCTTTTTTGTTTTGTGTTGGGTTTTTCGTTTTCATTTTTGTTTCTGCTTTGTCTTTAACCTGTAATTATTTTTTGATATGTTCTGTTCGCCCGTTTCATGTGTTCCGGTGTCCAGGTGTGCTCCAGGTGTGCAGCAGCAAATTGCTGCAAGGGTTGGCTGAAGGAGGACCTCTCCGGCTCACCCGGAGCGCTTCTTTCTTTGCAGGTTTGTGTGGAATGCTGAGTTCGGTATGACCCACACACATACTAAACCCTGTGGCTGTTCTTAGCCAAGAATCTTCTCGTAAAGCCTCTCTAGCAACTCAAAGGGCTCTCAGGGTGGCAGAATTTGATTTTGAATGCAGATTTTGAATAGAAGATGTTTTCAAAATTCCACCACCAGTGAACCTTTATTGCATATTTCTCAGCTGATGCCCCAGAATTAGCTGGTTTTGAACAGCATTGAGCCCTTAGTGTTTCTAAGAGGATTGTTTTCTGATTTCCCTGAGTGTCTTTTGCTGCTATGAGCTGTTATGTTTGCTGCTCTATCTTCTATCCATTAGTCACCTGCATTCCTCACTTAATATAGATTTCCACCCAAATCATCATTTCTAATAAGAGCATGGGAGTCTCCTCTTTCTCATTTCTTGATCACCTTAAAAGTATGCCAATAGCTATTTAAATAGAGCTGATGTGAGTTCCTAGGTTCTTCCCAGGTAGAATGACCCTGATCTTGACCGGTGGGTGAAATAGGAGCTTTAAATACTCTTGCTAATTTTGGATGTGGCAGTAGCCTCGCTACAGCCCATCTTGGCATGATGCCGAGTTGGAGGGGACTTTTGCCATGAGCATCTTAAGAGCTGCCCTCTTTGGAATGGGTGTTCATTTCACACTATGCCTCTTTGCAGGGAGAAGTCTGCCCAACACTCTGGTTAACGTATACCCTAATGAAAGTGACACCCTCCTACCTCTTTAGAGTGTGGCGTTCATGTTGATACACTTTTAAAATTTGTGTATATAAACATACTTTGAAGAATGTATAATATTCAGACAGAATCACTGGCCTTGTGGCACACTGTTGAGAGTTTTCAGTGGCAGAATCTGTTCTGCTTTCTTACCTATCTGTGTATCTAATTGAGGTCCGTAAAGCATTCCTACAAGGCCCTGCTTCTTCAAGTACTTCATCTCCCAAGTCATCCCATAGTGAAAGAGAGAGACATTTGGAAGATATTTTATTATATTTTCTGAGGAAATTTGTTTTTTGATTGGGAGATGTTTCCTCCCTTCTAGTTTTTTAAAAAAATTTCCTCTAGTTTATTCATAGTGGCTATTGAAAGAGTGAAAATTATTCTGAAGCATTTAGAAATTACAGCTGCCTGATTCTCAGGAGGATGATGATAACATCTGAATATGTCTGCCTGGAAAAAAAATGAGTTTGGAACCAAAGGGGAGCTGATTTGGGCCCAGGGGAGCTATACTGCAGACTTCTTTTGCTCACACTGTGATCGTTCTTTTTATGTTTCTGATTTTATCTGCCATTGGCCAACTTTGTTATATACTTCTAGTTTATGAGCAGCACTAAGTCCTCCTGATACTTCAGCATCATTTTAGGTATTCTAAAAGCCATCTTGCCTTTGGAGTTGGCCACAGTCCATAAAGGGATCCTGCTAACATGTTTCTTCTTTGCCTTTGTCTCAGCCCACAGCACTCCTGTGGATATGCCTAGCAGAGGACAGAATGAAGACAGGGATAGTGGGATTGCCCGATCAGGTACATATGTTTCCTTTTGTTGATGTATTAATAATGATGTCATGCTCCCTGAGGCAGGCTGTGACAGTTTTATTTTCCTCATTTTTCAAAAACAGATGAGAAAACTGAGGCTCAGAGATTAGTACTTATTAAGTGCTTACTATTTGCCATACTGTGCTGTTTTAAAAATATTGTCCCATTTGATGGCAGGCACTCACTAATTAGGACATTGGGGTACCCAAGCCTGGAGTTCTACAGTTAAGTTCTCCAAGGCATGATGTCTAGTGCCCAAAGCAAAGTGACTGGCAAGGAGATGACCAGGTATTCTGTAGTGGTAGACCCTCAGCCTTCAGCTTATTGAGAAGTGATAATATCCTGAGGAAAATTGATCCAGTTTGCCTCCCATGGGATAGATTTAGATTTCCTTTAAAAGCTAATATAATAACATACAGTAAGTAATCTCTTTCTGTGAGAAAAGCCTATTCAGAAAACCAGAAGTGCCTGTTAAGTGCTGTGTTTGCAAAGAAGATGCTGGCCATTGGGTTATTCAATAAGAAGGGCTGACTCTTATCTTCTTTTTTTAATTTTTTTTTGCTTTGTTTTTTTGGAGGGCAGTCAGGTTTAAGTGACTTGCCCAAGGTCACATGGCTAGTTTTTGTGTTAAGTGTCTGAAGTCAGATTTGAACTCAGGTCCTCCTGACTCCAGGGCCAGTGCTCTATTCACTGTGACACATAGCCGCCCCGACTCTTACCTTCTTGGAGACACATTGTTTTAAACTTCTCTCCAAGTTTCACTTTTTTTTTCCAACTTTAAGCTTGCTTTAAAAAAAAAATTACATCACCATTACCATAAAGTCCCAAATTCAATTCAAGTTGTTAATCTGCCTTTGAATGCCTTATGTCTTGAGTCAAGGAGTAATTTACAGTGCTAGTGGTCTGAATTGTGGAAGGTGGCTCACACACTTGGAAAAGCTGGATCACTAGAATTCTAGGCTTCTGATGTCTTCCTTAATTTCTGTGCCTTTGTCTTCCTATCTCTGATTTTAAAAAGCTAGTTGCCATGCGGCATCATTCTGAGGGCTAAGAGAACACTGTGATATGCAGGTGCTCCTTTATGCCCGGAATTTCACACTTGGGTGCTCTGCAGGGACACCTGTGTTGTTGTTTTCAGGAGTCAGCATGCTCCCAGGACATGCCCTGTCAGTCTGCTTCCTGCTGGAGCATGCCAGCACACAAAGAGCATGTCCCCTCAGCTCTGGCCATCTTTAGGCCAGCCCTCATAAGCTCTCTCCCAGGGTTTTGCTGGTTGCTTACTAAGCCTTATAACCCTTGCCTAGGTTCAATACATTTCCCAAAAAATCTTTTAAAATAAAACTAAATGACATTTTATTGTGATTTGTTACTGAATTCAACCCAGTTTGGTTGATTTACATATGTTTCATAGAGCTGCAGTTGTTCATACTTTGTTAACATATTGAGGCCTACAAAATGCTTCCCTAACGATAACCGAGTGAGGTCCCCCATTTTACAGATGAAAAAAATGAAGGCTAGAAGTGAAATAACTTACCTGTGGTCATACAGGTAATATGTTAGAGCTATTATTCAAGCTATGCCCCCTGACTTGCGGTGGTATGTGGGAGAGTGGGACCAGAGGACCTACGTTCAAATACTACCTTTTTCACATTCCTGGGTGACTTTGGGCAAGTCACTCAGCTTCTGGGTCTCAGTGTCCTCGGACACAAAATGAGAGGTGTTGCTGCCATCTCCAAATCAGTGATTCTATGATCATGTCCTGGTGGCTCTCTTATACTGTATGATACACAGACATCATTCATACCTGATTTAACGATGATGTTTGTGACTACTCTTCAGGAAGCTTACCCTGAATTGTAACATTTTTTTCTGAGGGAAATAATGCAGCTTAGATCATTTAAACTTTGAGTCCCTTTTTGAGGAAAACGAGCATGGGTAAATAGGTAAAAATTAGAGAAGACAGAATTTGATTCTATTTAAAGAAGACTTAAAAAAAAAAAACAATTGTCTAAAGAAAAATGGGCTGCCGTGTGAGGGGTAAAAATTTACCCACCACTGGAAGTGTTCAAGCAGAGTTCTGAGATGTTGTAAGAGGTGACTCTTTCACAGGATAATAGGAGGTTGAACTAGATGACCTCTGTGGACCCTTCTTGGTTAATGTTAAGATTCTGTGAGTTCAGGAACAGGGTCCACTCCAGAGAATAACGACACTTAAGCAAATGATTATGCTACATGAAACATATCTAAGATCATGTGTATATTGAAACAATACATTTACGTGGGAAAGAGTTAATTAAACCAGTAGCCCAATTCCCAAAGACAAAAACTTTTTCTTCTTAAGACCTTGCAAGGCCAGGGCTGATGTTGAGTTTTGTCCTGATTTGGTCCCAAGGTTGGGGGCAGTCAGCCTTCACCCCAGATTAAATTGTGGATAAAGTGAGACCTGGGACCAAGAAGACCCACTGGGTCACAGTTTACAGGCAGAAGAAACTGAATTTGTTAGACCTTTCCAGCTCTGTGAAAAGTAAGAAGTTGAAAGCCCCTGGAGGGGATCCATAATTGTCTCCAATTTGCAGAAGTAATCCATTTGCCTTGGGCAAAACTGAAAAATCCAAAAAGAAAACTGGGGGTGTGGGGAGAAATAGATTCAATATCTTTGGGTGGCCATTCAGTTAAGGATGTGTTTTGAGGAAACTGATTAACCCTAGCTCAGGTTATAGAAGCCAGCACTTGGATTTGTTCGTCAGATTTCAGACTTGAGGCCATAGCTAAAACCAGTTTTTCTTGCCCACTTGAGAAGCAAGCAAGTTTAGTTGCCAAGCTGGAGCCAAATTGTGACGTTCCCAACAGCATGAATGAATTCTAAATGTATCCTCAGAAGGTGACTGGTGGGGTTTAAGAGGCAGGTTTGATACAGCCTGGACTAAGACTGACTATATTATCTGGGGAGAATGAAAGGAAGCCCTCATTGTGGTTTACCTAAAATTGGGGAATGGCAAATATGGTATATTTAGAGAGATTGGGGAAAGGTGGGAAAAGAGAGGGTTTTCCATAGAAGAATGTGGTATGGGAAAGTGGTATAACAATAACATCAGGAAAGAGCAAAGAATACCTTCTCTCTTTGGCTCTTGACCTGTAATCAGAGACATGGAAGAGGGAATGACTGCTTCTGGATCAGTTATGGAAGAAATAGGTTGCTATCAGGAAAAGTCAGGTTTCAGTCTATAGGAAGAGAGTGTTGGAGAAAAATAGTGAATTTTTCCTCTTCTTCTAAAGTGGAAATGTACTTAGATCTCAACAACAGTTGACTTTATCCTAACTGTATTTAGTGGTCACTCTGATTCAAATGCAGAGATTGTTTCTGAAAGAGCTTGAGAGAATTTCCAGACTACTGAGGAGCTAGCTGTTCTTTACACTTCTGAGTTCTTTAATATCTTTAACTTTTATTGTTTATTGCAGAGCTTGGTTTTTTTTTTAATACCAAAAAATGTTCATGCAGCTAAAATACAGTTAACTGTTCTGAACAATCATGCATTCAAAAAAAACTTACTCGTAATCCACTTAAGTAAACATTTATTAGGAGCCTCCACCATGCCAGGAATTGTGCTAGGTGCTGGGACTAAAAAGACAAAAACAAACATGGCGGCCATCCATAGATTATTGTACTGGAAAGAAATGTGGACACAAAGAAGTGAAAACTAAATAATATCAAATAATTTTAGAAATAATTTTGCCTCCTTTCATAAAGTTAACACCTTGGTTGTTTGATAGCACTGGGAGACTTGGGAAGAACCTCCCTTAGGAGGAAGTTGCTCCTGAGCTGTTGAGAAAGGAGGGTGGCCCCTGTGCAAATGCATGGAGATAGAGATGTAATGCTATTTTGGAGCTTCTAGCTAGGCCACTAGTTAGACTGAGTTGGAGAACTAATGACAGGGAGTCATATGAAATCAGATTGGAAATATGAGCAGGCAGGCTGAGACAAGTATTTTATCCCCAAAGCAGCAGAACTAAGGCTCAAAATTGAAGCTCGAAACATTTCTTTTGTTTCCTTTATAGATCTTAGGGTCATAGGACCAAGAAGAACTGTGTTCTCTTAAGCTGGGTTTGACAAGTAGTTTTTGGAGCCAACTGGGTAATACACTTTTGTTTCTAATCTAGGGCAAGAAACAGATGATTCCATGCATTGGTGTTTCAGGCTTGATTACCAAAAGGGAGGAATCGTAAACTCAGTGTACTAAAATGGGAAGGGCCCTTTGGAGAAAATCTAGTCTACCCCCTTTAATTTTATAGATGAGGAAACTGAGGTGACAATCCTCCCTCTGCTCCTATCCCTCCCTGGTTAAGTGGCTTGTGCTAGGTGATAGATAGCTAATTACTTAGTGACAGAGTCAAAACTAGAAACCAGGAATCCTGACTCCCATTTAAGTAGTCATTCCATTAGATTGCCATTTATACAGTGCCTGCCTTTCTAGCCTCTGAGCAAAGGAGATATCAGATCATGTTCTTGTGAAAAGTGGCATTATCCTCTGTAGGAGGACATGTTCCTTGGCATTAGAGAGCTATCTGGGAACTGTAATGGTCTGATATCACAGATTATTTCTGCCAAAAAACCTTTCATTTTGGAAGAAGTAAAATTCAGGCAATAAGTAATTATGCAAACACGTTATTGGAAGTTCTGAAATGAAGAGGCATCATGATAGATTTGGAGCTCAGGACTTGGAGTCTGCAAGTTCTGGGTGCAGATACCACCTCTGACTCTTGCTGTGGGACTGGGCAAACCTCTTCACCTGGGGTAGGATATGGAGTGAGGGTTCAGCTCTGGAAATCTCTGAAACCTGTTGCTTTTATTCTCTTTTTTTGTATTCTGCATATAGTTGTCTTTTATTCAAATATAAGTTCCTTAAGAGTAAGATTTTTAAAAACTCTTTGTATCTGTGTGCTGGTATACCTAGCATGGTCCCTGGCACATAAGGGAAGGGAGATGGGAACAAGCATTTATTAAGCACCCAATGTGTGCTCAGCACTGTGCTAAGGGCTTTACAAATTTTATCTTACAAATATCTTCACAGCTCTCCTAGGAGGAAGGTGCTGTTATCATTCCCATTTTACATAGGAGGTTCTTTGCTTTTCCTTTTCTGTCATTATTACCAACTCCACCCCAGTCCCCACCAAAAAGTCCACCCTTGTGACAAAGACCAAAAAAATGAATCCACACATTGGTGGGGTCTTAAAAATCAGTGTTTCCTTCCGAGCCCATTTATCTATCACCTCTTTAACTAGAGATAGGTGTGCTTCCTCATTGTGGGCTTCTTCTCTAGCTCTTTTCCTCCTTCCTCCAAGCCCAAGTTTTTCCTATTAGAATTCTATGACTCTTGAAGAAATTTGATTTAACTAAAATAAACCTTCTGTTGTCCACATTAATTATAAAAACACTCAATTTTTAAAAATCCTTTGAAGGAATGTCATAAGAGAAGTCACCTGAGGTAGTAGATACTTTGCTCTACAAAGTAGAGACAATTACTGGAATAAAAGGACCGTTGCTATTGACTTGTTGTGGCCCCTAGAGGATCATTACCTTATACTTAGGGGGCTATAAAAAGACTTGAGTAAGTTCTGTGTGAAAGTTGAATAGAAAAGGTGAAAGTATCATTAAAAGAACAGAGGGACCTTGTGGAGCCCAGAATGACCATTTCATTTCTTTGACTGGATATTGTCAGTTTTATGACTCTATGTAAAAGTATTTTTTTCTGTCCTAGAATGATAGATTGTAGGATGGCAGAGTGAGACTGGGCAGCTGGATGGGGGTGGGTGGGGTGGGGTACCTCTAGAATGCTCTGGGAAAATAGGTGGAGCTTATGACCAAACTGGAAAAGGTGAAACTTGGATTCAGGGTGGATAATGCTTCTCCATTCTAAAAAGGAAGAAGGCAGCTATGGTACAAGGGAAACAGCCCCAAATTTGTAGTCAGATATTTTAAACTCAGGCTGTGTTCATTATTGGCTGTGTGACCCAGTGGTAGATTGCTTAATCTTTCTTGACATAGGTCTCCTTATCTGTAAAATGAAAGGTTGGATTAGATTATCTCTTGTGATCCCTTTTGGAGGCAGCTAGGTGGCTCAGAACCCTCGACCTGGAGTCAGGAAGTCCTGAGTTAAAATTCCACCTCAAACAATAGTTGTGTATGACCATGGGCCAAGTCACTTAACTTCTGTTTGCCTTAATCCCCTGGAGAAGGAAATGGCAGACCACTCCAGTATCTTTGCCAGGAAAATCCCACATGGGTTCAAGAACAGTTGGACAGGATTGAATAGCAGCAACAAAAGGTCCCTTTCAGTTCCAAATCCAGTGATCCTAACTCAAAGCTACTTCAGTGAAGCCACCTGCCAGCATGTGCCAACCACTCAGGGCTCTAGCGTGGGGCTGCCTCGGACCACATGGGCAAAACTGGGAAGTATCAGCAGAACGAGGCCCTAGGTCTAGCTTGAGGCACTTTGGAATGTTGCTTCTATAGATGAATATTTTAGATGCTTTATGCTTGTTATACTTCATAATATTGTTTGAGTTTCATGTTACCTTTCGTCTGAAATCTTGGAAAATTTCTGGGCATGATGGGGCCCACTGTTATCTCAGCTCCTGGTTTAGCTTAGGCCAGTAAATTTCTAGAGCTTGGGAGTTCTGAGCTACAGTGGCCAAGCTGTGGTAAGCCCCCAGGATCGAGGGACCACCTTTGTGGCCTAAGGAGAGGTGAAATGTAGCAGATCAGAGCTCCCATGCAGGATCAGAGTGGGACAGACCTGTGATAGTCCCTTCACTTCCAGCCTTGGCTGCCATAGACCCACTTTTGGAGAAAATCTAAGGAAGTTTTAGTAGTGAATTAAAAAAGAAAACAACCCCAAACTACTGCTGCCACCTGCTGGATATGAGTGGTAGAACTCTGGAAACGTTTCTTTGGCAAATCATTTTATTAGGAACTTTCAATTTACACTTGTACGCACTGAAAAATTTGTTTGAATCATTCAGTTCTTTGTGTCCTTCTTCTCTCTGCCAGCTTCCCTGAGCAGCCTGCTGATCACACCTTTCCCATCTCCAAGCTCCTCCTCTTCCTCTTCCAGCAGTTACCAGCGCCGCTGGCTTCGGAGCCAAACGACCAGTTTAGAAAATGGCATTGTCCCAAGGTGGTAAGTGTCAGGGGAGAAGTGTGGGTACATTGTCTGAAACTGGCTGGTGGGGTACAGTATTTCCTTGGAAAGGGGAGGTGAAGCTATGGTTGAGCCTGAATCTCTAAATTTGCAAGTCAAAATCTCCATTGAAATAGTAAGGCATCTGACAGGGGAAAACTCCTGAATCTGATCACATGGGAGATTCTTGGTGTGGCCATCACATGCTGGGTAAGGATTAAAAAAGCAGCAATGTTACCTCAAAACAAGCACACATGGACTTGAAGGGGGCGTCTTTCCTGAACTCCAGCTCATGAGTAAGAGAGATCAAATGAGTGTCTCCTGGCTTACTATGCCAAAACGTCTTGTGACTTGAAAATTATAAGAACTCCTTGCTTTAGACTTACTTTCCTGCCCCAAAGTGAGATTTAGATCAAATGGAGCAAAAGTGACATGAGTCTAAAGAGACAGATGTCTTCCTAGCTTCTCATTGTGTTTCCTTCATGTTTTCTTCTATAGCATATATGATATATATAGCATGTTTACCTTAATTTTCAATTTCTTAATGATTTCAGTGATTGGTTTTGTGTAGCATTATCTTGTTGCTTAAGCCTGTGACCCCCTCACTGTATTGAATGCTGCATTAAGTGCGTTTCATCAAAAAAAATTGGACACCAGCTATGTGCAAGACAGTTTGCTGGGCGATAAAGATGGGAATAGAAATAAGATAGTCTTTTCTTTCAAGAACTTGCCATCTAGTGAGGGCTTTGGAGGCACTATGACAAGTACCCATTTGAGAAAGGATGTTCTAAATGTGACATGCAGAGGATAGAGAGATACCATTGGGTGGCATGTATACATACATGTTTGGTGGGTGATGAGAGAAGGCTTCATGAAGAAAGTAGCATTTGAGCTGGGCCATGAAGAATAGATTTCAGAGTGAAGATGTGTGGGCAGTTAGCCAGTAGACTTAATTAGCTTTTCACAAATGCATCATTAAGATGGTATAGTAAGAACAGTTAATATAAAAGATTACCATAGAGCCTGAGGTGCTTTCTTGCACAAATACATGCAGTGTTCATGGGAAGAATGGTCTCAAACCTAAAGCAGAGGCAGCTAGGTGGGCTGGTGAGCAGGAGCACTGTCTTTGGATTCAGGGAGACCTAAGTTCAAATCCCACTTCAGACACTTAGTAGCTGGGTAATCCAGGGAAAGTCATTTCACCTCTCTCAATCTTAGTTTCCTTGTCTGTAAAAATGGAAATAATTATGGCACCTACTTCCCAGGGTTGTAGTGAAGATCAGCCCTCTTCCTCTCCCCTTTCTGGCCTGGTCTGGTTTGAGCAAAGAGCTCTGCCTGCCTAAAATTCTGAGCTGGTAGATGACAATGTAGTATATATAAGCCCAAGAGATGTGACTGATTCTCTTAGCCAAGAAAATATTTCCTATGTGGTGTTAGTACATTTTATCCAGAAGTCACCCTATAATCCTCTCAAACTGATTAAAGGCTTATTCACATATTATGATGAAATTGGAAAATTCCTCATCCCTGTCAATACTTTGTGATTGCATTCTGAGTCTACTGGGAGTTAAAATGCCTTCCTTAAATTGTGGGCAGAACCTCTGTGAATGCTAAGATCTGAGCCTGAGATCTTAAGAGCTAGAATCTTAAGCCTAGAATCATAAGAGCTGTGAAGTTACCTTTCAGCAATCACCTGGTCGAGCTTACTTGTATTACAGATGACCCAGAGGTGAAGGGATGTGGCCCTGGTCACACATTGAAGTTTATGTAGGGATTAGAAAGCCTCCATCTACTTCAGATCCATTCTTTAGATGATCATCTGGTAGTAGAACTTGCTCAGCAGCCCCAGTCCACTTTTTAGAGGACTCAAAAGGCCTGTCAGTATATTCAATTTTTACTTATTTCTACTCTCATTACACACATGTTTCTCCAGCTGTGTGATGGCACCTGCAGTGCGCGCGCACACACACACACTCTCTCTCTCTCTCTGGATTTTTTATGATTCCCTTTACTTGGAAAGAAGTTTTTTCCCTTTTAAAGTTACCTTATTTTATTTTGTATGTACTTTGTACTGACTGATTTGTGAAATGTTATTTTACCTCATCCCCTAGAATGCAGACATTCTGAGGGAACAGACTGCTTCATTTTTGTTTCTATCATTCCAGTGCCCAGTGTAGTGCCTACCAGGTGTTTTTATTTAGGTTATCTGTTTTTTTTTAAGTTTATTTTTTCATTTTTCAAATGCTATATTAACTTTGGATTCACATCATTCATTTCCACCAGATTTTGAGTTACAAATTTTCTCCCCGATTTTCCCCTACCCACTACCCCAAAATAGCAGTCCCACAGGATATCCCCTCCTCCAATCTACTCTCTCCCCTACCCCCTTCCACTTTTCCAGTAGGGCATAGTGGATCTCTATGCCCCAGTGCCTGTATATCTTATTTCCCAATTACATGTAAAATAGTATTAAGAATAGTATATATTTTTTTAATATTTGATTTTAAAACTTTCAATTCCAGATTCATTCCCTACCTCCCTTGTCACCCATCCTTACTGGGAAGATAAGCAATTCAGTATAGGTTGTACATGTGTAGCTAATGCAAAACATTAACATAGTAGATATATTATAAAAGACTGACTATATTTCCCTCCCTCCTATCCCAGCTCCCACTTGTTCTATTATCTACTTTGATCCCGTCCCTTTTCAAAACTGGGTGCTTCCAACTTCCCTCCCACCCAGCCTGCCCTCCCTTCAATCATCCCCCTTCTCATCCCCTTCCCCTCTACTCTCCTGTAGGGTGAGATACCCTATTTAGTGTCTATTTCATTCCCTCCCCAAGCCAGATTCGATGAGAATAAGGTTGACCCATTCCCTTTTGCCTTCCTGTTCTTTCCCTCCATTGTAACCATTTCCCCTTGCCTCTTCTATATGAGATAGTTTACCCCATTCTGTCTCTCCCCATCTCCTCATTATATTTATTCCTCTCTCACCTCTTAATTTCACCTTTTAAGTATCATCCCTTCCTGTTAAATTGGTCCTGTGCCCTCTATCTATGTATACCTGTAAACATATATACACACATTCACATATTTATTCATACTCTTGTATGCCCTCCGATATAGACATATATATATTCCCTTCAACTATTTTCATACTGAGAAAAGTTTCATCAGTTACAATTATCGTTTTTCCATGTAGGAATGTTAATAGTTCAACTTTGATAAGTTCCTTATGATTTCTTTTCCCTGTTTACCTTCTCATGCTTCTCTTGCTTCTTGTATCTGAATGTCAAATTTTCTATTCAACTCTGGTTTTTTCAGCAAGAATGCTTGAAAATCGTCTATTCCACTGAATGATCATGTTTTCCCCTGAAACATGATACTCAGTTTTGCTGGGTAGGTGATTCTTGGTTTTAATGCCAGCTCCTTTGCCCTCCAGAATATCATATTCCAAGCCCTTCAATCCCTCAATGTAGAAGCTGCCAGATCCTTGGGTTATCCTGACTGTGTTTCCGCAATATTCAAATTGTTTCTTCCTGGCTGCTTGTAATATTCTCTCCTTGATCTGGGAATTCTGGAACCTGGCTATAATATTCATAGGAGTTTTCTTTTTGGGATCTTTTTCAGGAGGTGATCAGTGGATTCTTTAAAACTCTATTTTGCCCTCTGGTTCTAAAACATCAGGGCAGTTTTCCTTGAGAATTTCTTGCAGGATGATTTCTAGGTTCTTTCTTTGATCATGGCTTTGAGGTAATCCAGTAATTTTTAAATTATCTACCCTGGATCTATTTTCCAGGTCAGTGGTTTTTCCCGTGAGATATTTCACATTGCCTTCTATTCTTTCATTTGTTTGGATCTGTTTAACAGCATCTTGATTTCTCATAAAGTCATTAGCTTCCATTGGTTCCAATCTATTTCTGAAGCAATGATTCTCCTCAGTGAGCTTTTGAGATTCTTTTTCCATCTGGCAAATTCAGCTTTTTAAGGCATTCTTCTCCTCATTGCTTTTTTGAGCCTCTTTTGCCATTTGAGTTAGTTTATTTTTTAAGGTGTTATTTTCTTCTGTCAGGCTATTGACTCTCATTTCATAATTTTCTTGCATCGTTCTCATTTCTCTTCCCAATTTTTCCTCCACTTCTCTTATCTGCTTCTTAAGGTCCTCTATGGCCTGTAACCAGCTCGTATTTTCCTTTGATGCTTTTGGTGAAGGAATTCTGACTTCACTGTCTTCCTCCTGTTCCATGCTTTGATCTTTTTTGTCCCCAAAATAGGAGTCTAATGTTGGATTCTTCTGTTTGCTTTGCTTCCTTTGCCTGGTCATGTTGCCACTCAGTTACTTGACTTTTGGGCTTTTTGCCACAGTAGGACACTGCTACCAGACAGGGGAGCTTCGTACCAGACGCTGGAGTTTTCTCAGCTGCCAGAGGTATTAGTTGGGTGCCCTCTCTGAAGCCTCCACATGCTCTGGCAAGCTGGTCGCACACCCCAGAACCTCCATCCTAGACTGTAATCCCTATCCAAGCGGGCTAAAGCAAGAGCAGTTACCCCTCAGACTGGTGCTTGGTCCCCCTACACTCTGCAGGCCAGGAGCTGAAGCTGCCACATGGCAGTGACTCTGCCACAGCCCTCAGCGACTTCTCGCCCCGAGGGCAAAAGCCGATGCACTCCCAACCACTGGGTCCCAAAGTCCAGACTGCACTGACCTCTCACTTTGTCCTTAGCTTCTATGTGTTGATAATTCTAGACTGCCACAGCTGCTGACAATCTGGAGTCCCTCCAGCCTGCGGGTGGTTAGGCCTGCCCTCGGGCTATAACCTCAGTGTGGAGCGGGGCTCAGCTCCCAGAGCACTTCGCTGGCGGCCTGCCAGGCTGTCCTCAGCATGAGGTTAGCTTCTCTGTGTCATTTTGTGGGTTCTGTAGCTCCAAAGTTTTTTCAGAGTCCCCTTTTACATGGATTAGAGGTGGTGAGAGCTGGAGCTGTGCAGAGGTCCCGTTTCTACTCTGCCATCTTGACTCTGCCCCTACATATACTTTTTCAATGTCCTTATTTCCATACAGTGTTTATGAACACAAATAAAGTGTGTCCACCTTCAGACAAAGGTCATCGCATTAAAAAATGACCTAGTGAAAATAGAGTAGTCCTACCTGTTTGTGATTAAACACTGAAAAAAGACAAATGGAGTCAAGGCTGCGGTCACAACAGCGTGGAAGTTTATCCAGGTGTTTTTAAAAACAAATTTTTATGTATTTACTTAATTTTACAAACGTGATTTCTCCTTTTTCACCTCTGCCTCCCAAAGAGCAAATATATAAAGAAAAATAAAACACCGACAAACAAATATGCATAACCCAACAAAACAGATTCCCATATTGGTCAGTCCCAGTTGCATGTCTCACTCTCCATTTTTTTAGTCCGTTACCTGTCTGAAGCAAGCAGCATGCTTCAATGTGGTCCTTGGGAAATCACGAGTTATTAGCATTACATTACTGAAAATTCTAAAGTCTTTCAAATTTGTTTTTCTTTAACATGCTTTTCTCATTACATAAATTGTTTTCCTAATTCTGCTTACTTCTCCCTCCTCTATCAGTTCAGAGAGGTCTTCTCAGTTTCCTCTGAAACTCGGTTTTTGCTAGCATGTAGCATTTTTACATTAAGTCTGTAGTGTTTAATATGCTTGTTGAATTGAAGGAAACACCCAGAGTCTTGTATATGTACATTATTAGCATGAGTTATTTGTCACTTGTTTAAAATGTTTGTTCAGGGCCAGCAAATAAAATACCTAGCTTCAGTGCTGTCACCAACTAGCCCTTTGTCCCTGGACAAGACCTTTGACCCCTCTGCTTCATTTCATCATTTGTAAAGTGCCCGTTGCTCCTGAATGGTTTCTGAGGATAAAATGAGGTCAAAGAAATGTGGAACATTAGCAGAGATCTTCAGTCACCTAATGCATACTCTTTCTGTCTCCTCACCTCCCCACCCCCACCCCCCAGTCCTCCTTATTTTACAGATGAGGATATATATATATATATTATTTATTTATGTGCACATATGTGTGTGTGTGTATGTTTTTCAGTCCTCTAAAAGGGTAAGACCATATTTTATTATGTAACAGGAATGAATTCAAACTGTCCCCACGATGCTGTCAGGTTAATGGATCTCAGATTGTGAGGATGGTTTAGGACTCCTGACTAAAGTCCAGTTGCACATCTCCTGGCACAGGTGCTTAATAAATGCGCTTGTAGATTGATTGTTCAAGCCGGTTCTACCACAATGCAATACAGGCGAACATGGCCTGGACTAAAGTCCAGTTGTGCATCTCCTGGCTCAGGAGCTTAATAAATGCTCATTGATTGATTGCTCGGGTGAGTTATGCTGCCATGTATGGCAGCTTCCCAATAGATGGCGCACTTTCTCCTTTGCCAGAGATCCTAATGGAGAGACTTATTTGAGAAGGAACTTGGCAGAAAATGTGTATTTGCTTTCATGAGGAAATTTGTTGGCTTATTAATGACAGTTTGCATTTAAGTTAGGTAAAATTCTGTTTGTTACCAGGGAAGGTTCTTTGCTGTGATTCTTTGGAAAGTGACAATGATTTTTCTTTTTTAAAGAGCACCAATAAAATAAAGATAATTCCAGAAATATGGTACATAGATTTTCTGAGAGGTAAAGGAAAGGGCAAGCTTAGGATAGGCATAAGAGGGCTTCGTTTTACCTTTATATCTCCTGCCCTAGCACAGTGCTTAATACCTACTTATTGGAGGGGGTCGTTTTGAAACATAAATGCAAATTGGATTTGGAAATGTTTCTCACATAGAACCAAAATGCTGGAAGATCAAGATGAAATTTGTTTTTGCCCCACTGGGAGAGGGAAAAGGCTAGGCAGCCATTTTGGCTAGGCTAGGAGATTCCCTGACTGGGTGATATGAATGGAATGACATGTTCTAGAAGGTAGGCCTTCTTGAAATGATTTATTCCAGAAAGGATCGTTAGACCCCCCTTTTTAAATTCCTATAATTTCTCCCAGAAAGCTCCACAGGTGCTTTTTATGATGCATTGCACAGAATTTGTAATAGCTTCCTAGAAACTTTGCATTATAAAGAGTGTCTGGGGCAGTCTTATCTCGGGCTGTGATCCTTTTGGAAATGGAGACCATAACTTAACTTTGTGTCCCTCTGAGGCTAGAAAAATATGAACTCCACACTTTTAGCATTTAAAAAGCTAATTTAAAAAGAAACCCTGGAATTCTGACCAATGGGATTCAAGGTAGGAAATCCAAATCAAGATGATTATAAAAAGGGTTTTGTAATTATCTTGAGGTGTGTTTGAACCTAGGAAGTGACCCTTTTTCACAAGGAGTTAAAGGTCAAGTCACCCATTGGAAATTATGTGAAATAAAAATTGTTTTTTCTAAATTCACTCATGACCAGGTAGAATTCTTGGTAAAATGATTATTTGAATTGGGAATAGCATAAAAAGGCTTACATTTGTCTGAGCAAGGACACGCCATTTAGGGAGCTACCCATTCATTCATAATGAAAGTAAAATAAATATAATGAGAACCTTAAGGATTATTAACAACGAACTTAACCAAGGTGGTTAAATAACAAGAATAGCCATAATTCTTCCTGGTCATCCTGATGGCACCTGATGGAAAAGGTTGAGATTGCCCCTGTCAGGAAGTGGTTAAGCATGGATGTCATGCTAAATAGCACTTGTGATGACTAATAAGATATCCCTTTGTAACTTATCCCTAGCTACTTAAATCATTTTCAGTTGTAGGCAGGGATAGACAAAAGAAGGAATGTAAGTTTCAAGACAACAGATGTTTTACACCTTTCTTCAAAACACCTTTTAGGATCATAGGATTATAGATTTCAATCTGGAGGGGTCTTGGAAACCATGGAGTCCAGCCCCTTCACTTTTCAGATGAGGAAACTGAAGCCTCAAAAAATTGGGTCTTAGCCCAGGTCACAGACTTTAGTAAGTGTCTGAGGCAGGATTTGAACTCAGACATTCCTGACTGCAAGTTGAGCACTCTACCCACTACTCTGCTGAGCTGCCTATCTATATAAGACTATTTAATAGTGAGGTGATACCAAGAAAGGACTAAGCATGAACTAGATGGTTTGGAGGATTTTTTTAAATGAGCATTTTTAGTATTCCTAAAAACCATATGAAGTAACCTGATGTTATTCCAGTTTTTCAGAAAGGGAGATTTTAAAAATAGAGAAGACATGATCAGTTAGTGGGAGATTGAGTTCTGGGTTCAAACTATGAATTTTCCTTTTTAAAAAAAAATTATTGATCTTGTTTTCATAGTACAGTGATGTCTAATTCTCATCTCCCACACATGGAACCTTTCCCCTGTCCCCCCACCAGAAAAAAACAAACAACAAAACAGTTAAGCAGAACAGTTCATTATAGTGACTGTCTCTCCCAGTGTCTAGATTTAGCACTGGAGGGGACTCTGGAGCTTCTGTTTCATCATTTGTTCTTCAGGGACAAGATGGATCATTGCAATTAACGTTAGGCTTCTTTCAGTGTTATTTGAGTTTATGTTATTATAGCGTTGTGTAATTACCTTACTTTTTTTGCTTACTTTACATCAATTCATACAGATTTTCCCATGCTTTTCCGAATTCCTCATTTATTGTTTTTTAAAGCACAGTACTATATTCTATTGCATTTATAATCCACAGTTTGTTCAGCTGATCCTCAGTTGATGGACACTCTCTTTGTTTTCAGTTTTGTGCTACTACAAAAAGTGTTGCTTTTCTGTCATTAATCTCCTTGTGTGTATGTACCCAGTAGTGACACCACTGTCTCAAAGGATATAAGTAGTTTAGGGACTTTGCTTGTTTTTACATTCAAAATATGAGTTTCTTGGGTTATCATCTCTTTGACTCTTGGCCTATCTCTGGGATAATTCTTTGGGGCTGCAGTATTAACTGTTCTAGTGTGATCAGACACATGACAGTTTAATAAACCAGTTTTTCCCTGTGCACAGGTCTACTGAGGAGACTTTTAGCTTGGCTGATGAGACCTGCAGTTCCAACCCCGCCATAGTTCGAAGGAAGAAAATTGCCATCAGCATCATCTTCTCCCTGTCTGAAAAAGAGGAAGCACAGAAGAATTTCCAGGACTTCTTTTTCTCTCACTTCCCTCTCTTTGAATCCCATATGAACAGGCTGAAAAGTGCAATTGAAAAGGTATTGAATCCAAGGGTAGTGGGTGAGATGGAGAAGTGGTAGTAGTGGGACTTCTTCACTCCTTGCCAGTGGAAACCTTCAGGGTCACAATAGGAGCATCTCTTGGGGAACCTGCTGGGGCACTGGAGGGTGGTCAGAGATGAAGAGCTGGATCTTCTTAGGAAAGGTCTGTTTGGTTCCTTAATGTCATTATTGCTGTGTTTGAAATTGATCAAAAGAGTGACACTTGTTAGTAAAGCCAAGAAAAATGAGTTATAAAGAAATAACTTCTCTGGGAAGTAAGGTTGCCTGCTTTCTTTTAATAAGGCCATGATTTCCTGCCGAAAGATAGCTGAATCAAGTCACAGAGTACAATTTTACATCAGCCATCTGATGGAGGCTCTGGGAGAATTCAGGTGAGTTTCTGAAAAGGGGAAAACACAATCCAAGTTCTGGAGGCTGCTAATAAGCACTGGGTCCAAAGGCTTTAGAAATAATGAATAATGAAGAGATAATGCATACCTCAAATTTATAACAAACTTTAAGGTTTATGGAGCACTTGGATGTAATTATAAAACACTTTATGTAAATTCTCTCATTGCATCTGTAAAAGCTCAGTCCCTTGAACTGGGGTGGGGGATGAAGGAAGAGAAGCTTAGGAAGGTGCAGCTCTTGTCTGAGGCAGGCTTTGAATTCAGGTGTTCTAACCCTAGGTCCCATGCTCTGTCCCAAGCTATCTCCTTAAAGGAGAAAGGAGCCAAGAGAAATAGGAAGAGAGTGGATTTAGATTTAGAGCTGGGAAGGATCTTGGGTTATCTACAAGGCCACCTTCTTCATCTTACAGGAAAGGGAATGAAGGACCAGAACACTTCAGTGACCTGCTAGAAGTCCCACCTTTAGTCCTGATCAGGCTCCTCTTGAACATGCTGCTTTTCTTGTATCCAAACCACACTCCAGCCCACAGTTAGAAGGAGACAGTGCCAGGGGTGTTTCCTGCATGGCTGCAGTGGCATTGTGGTACCACTCTCTGTAGCCAGTTTCCCAGTGGGCACTGGGACCCTCCCACCCACCACAGCTGGGAGCTGACCCAGTTGTGTGAGAAATAATTCATTTGGACCCCCACTCTAGTCCAATTAGTGTTAATCAGTCTTCTATGATTCCATAGCAGTGATTATAAGTTCTGTATGTTAGGCCCTAGAGCTGTGAGCTGCAGATTGTAAGTTTACTTGCTTAATCATAGGAAGCTAACTAGAGGCCCACCACCTTGTTTTTCCTTGTTACGGTGACCAAACCCAGTGTGGCAGAGGTGACTCAATTACATGGAAAGACCTACAACTTATTTTTGTACCTCCAGACCACATTCTCTTGTCCAACATGAGCAGGTAACCGTCTTATGACCACTTAGTCAGTGGAGGTGCCCCATGCCTCACCCAAACTGATAAACCATTTTTTGACTGATATATCATTTTAGGCACTCAAAGCAAGATCTGTCAGCTAATGAGATTTTGTATTTTGTGTAGCTCCCAGCTAGGTGGCACAATGAATAGAGCACCAGCCTTGGAGTCAGGAGGACCTGAGTTCAAATCCGGCCTCAAACGTGACACACTTACTAGCTGTGTGACCTTGGGCAAGTCACTTAACCCCAATTGCCTTGCCTTCCCCCCCTCCAAGAAAAATAAATAAAGCCATAGAGGAAGGGAGCATCCCAGATCATGAGTAAGATCTAAGGTCTGCTTCATTAGAAGAGGCCATGGACCCTTTAATAAAGTGCCATTGGCTCAGAGCTCTGCCTCAGTTTCTTTTATTATAGGTTGGACATTAAACTCCAGAGTTGATTCTTTATTACATGGCTCTGGAATAATGGAGGGTCTAAAAGATTTTGCAGACATGAGGCTGGTGAACACCTTTGATTTGGGAATACTTAAGTGGAATGAAATGGCTAGATTTGGGAGATCCTGGTAGCATATGGGGCCTGTTCAGAGACCAGCCACTCTTTTTGGAAATGATCAGGTGTGATAGTAGTGTGTATTGCATGACACTGATCCCTGGCAAAGCTCGTGGTGGTCACATGATCTCTCTGGTTACCTATTTGAGAGCTACTATAAAATCACGCTTCCTGAAAGCAGTGAGGATCTTAGCAGACAAGGACTTTTGTGTGTGTGTGTGTGTGTGTGTGTGTGTGTGTATAATTTAATTTTTTGCTTGGGTTGATCACCTAAAAAGGTGTCTTTGGAATCAAGACTGTTATGTTGTTCACACTAGTGATTCTGGCCACTAGTTGTATGAAATCATGATCAGGAGCCAAAACTCTGAAATCCCAGAACCAGAAAATAACCCTGCAGTCATAGACACATCTGTTTCTATTTTTAAAAACTTTTCACTTTAGAAAATGCGATGACATAAACATTGCTGGCATGGGGAGCCCTGTCTGAGCAAAGTAATCCCATTCCACTGGGTCATGAATGACTCTCCCTTCATAAGTTACTGCTCTACAAAGGCTTTGGGTGCCTTTCATTGAAAGGCAGCATGGTGTAGGTAGGGCAATAGACAAGAACCAGAAAGACCTCAGTTCAAATTCTGCCTAAAGTACTTACTAGATGCATGACTCTGGACAAATCACTTAACCTCTCTGGGTTTCATGTACCTCATGTAAAATGATTTGATAGTTTTTAAGGTCCTTTACAGCTCTAAAAATCTATAATCATGCAATTTATTTAAAAATTTTAAGCAAGGTAGGGTTGTATTATGGTCACATTTTATAATAATGACAACTAGCACTTATGTAGTGCTTTACAAATATTGACCCTAGGCAAGTCATTTGACCTCTATTTGCCTCAGTTTCCTCATCTGCAAAATGGGAATACTAATAGCACTTTACTACCCTCACACTCTCCCGTTGTTTTTTCAAATCTAATGAGACATTTTTAAAGTACTTTGCAAAAAACGTGCTATATAAAAGCCAGCTATAATAATAGGCCAGATTTGAACTCAAGTCAGATTTGAATAGGTCAGATAGCTATAGTATTTCTTGTTGGCTTGGTAGGGCTTCTTGTTGATTGTTTTAAATTTAGAAGCACACTAGTATTTCACTTAGCTGGGTACCTGAGCACAAGTGCTCCCTTTGCCTTTAACTGTGTGTGGTGGTGAAAGTCATTAAAAATATTAGGTTTTCTTATGTGGAAAATGAGGGTGTTGAGTTAGATAATCCTATGGTAGTCGTTGCTAGAAGGCTCTCAAGGTCCCAAGTCTGACCTACACTAGCTGAGTGATCCTGGGCAAGTGACTTAATCTCTTAATACCCCCCAAAAACCAAACAACGCCTACTGTCTTAGGTGCCCTAAAGAGTTTCCAGTTTTCTGAGAAAGGATTTTTTACATAAGGAATTCTCTACACTGACAAAATGATAGGTCTGGAGAGGTGGGGACAGTGCTGGTGGTGGAATCCTTTCTAGCTCTAAATTTTTATGATAGTGCCTTTTTGGAATTCTTGGACAAAAAGGGGGTGGGAGAGGGTTTAAGAGAAATATTTGTGTGCATGTATAAGGTGAGGTAGAGTAGTTTATCCTAGAAGAATACATGGGATAGAGTAGACGCAAGAGATCTAGGTTTCCCCTCTGAGCCAAGTGTAGTGTTGCATTTGGTAAATGCCTTACATTTTCCACCAAAATCTCCTTATTTATCAAGTGGATTGTAATAGCTCACAGGACATTGTAAAGCTAAATGCATGTTTCTAAATGACTCTTAAAATACTTGGAGCCTCTTCAGGGCAATTCACTTACCAGATGTTGTTATTCACCAAGATTATTAACCAGAGCTGTCTGTATCATATATATTTTTTGTCTCTCTTCCCCTTCTCTTCTGCAGAGGGACTATCTGGAACTTATACTCTGTTCCAAGGATCACTGAACCTGTGTGGCTTACCATGATGTCCAGCACATTGGAAAAAACACAGCTCTGCCAGCGCTTTCTCAAGGAGTTTACACTTCTGATCGAACAGATCAACAAGAATCAGTACGCTTCCCCCTTCCCAGTCTTAGGTTCCATAGCGTGCCAATCCCTTGGTATAAAAGCATGTGCTTGGGCACTTGGATTGGCTCCTGCTGTGGTATCCTGGCCTGGTAGTGATCATCCTGGTTGTACTTTTGTTTCCCCTCTTAGGTTTTTTGCTGCATTGCTGACTGCAGTATTAACTTACCACCTGGCATGGGTGCCAACTGTGATGCCTGTCGATCATCCTCCAATCAAAGCCTTTTCTGAGAAGCGCACTTCACAATCAGTGAACATGCTGGCCAAAACACACCCCTACAACCCTCTCTGGGCACAGCTGGGTGAGTAGCTGATTCTGGTCTCTAGAGAACACGCAGGGTTGGCAGAACCTCTTAAAATGTGTAGATCTAAATGAATATTCTGCAAAACAGCATGATTAGTAGATGGAGGACCACCACAATCCTGCCTCTAACACATATGGCTTTGTGACTATGGGCAAGTCACTTGACCTCTCAACATTCTGGGCAACTCTCTAGTATGAAACACTCCAAAGGAAAGACTTGCTGATTAACGGATGAGGTCTCCATCCTAAAACAATAAAATCACAAGTATAAACTACCTGTTTTCTCTCCCCCAGAATCCTAATCAGTACTTTTTACATAGCACACTAAGACTGGCAAAGTGCCCTACACAGATCATCTTATTTTATCCTATGAACAACCCTGGTCTTTTAGAGTTTGCCTGTTCCTCTATCTAAACCCTGTGCTGCTTCCCTGAAAATAAGGAATACACTACAGTGGTTTTAAAGCTTTTTGTTCTCAGGACCCCTTTATGTCTAAAAAAAATCATCATGGATTCCCCTGAAGAGTTTTTGTTAATATTGGTTATAACAATTGATATTTATCATATTATAAACTTAAATGTCTTACTATTAATTATGAAAATATTTTTGACCACAAAGACTCCCAAAAGTCACCAGACCACATTTTGAGAACTGCTACTTTACCTCATTATATCTCCCCTTATTGGGGAAAAAGAGATATAAATCTGTGGGTACATATACATATATGCTCTACACTTTTATACAGGTTTGGGAAAAATGAGCCCCTCTCCCCTACTCTGTGTGTGTGTGTTTTGGGGGGTAACAGGAGTAAGAGTTAGTATATAGTAGCCTTGGATTGTTAGCTCACTTAGCTGAACATAGGGAGACAGTCCTGAGGAGAGAATAATGAATCCTTATCATAATGGAGAAGGATAAAGGGGGCCATTCAGTTTCCAAAAGCTGAAGGAAATGTGGTGTTGCATTCTGTGCTCTTGAATGAATCTCTAATCTGAAAGTAGCTGAAGTTAAGCAGCGTGGAAATGGATTTTTTTTAGTTAGTATTTTCTTGGTGCTAGACAAAATCAAGGTGAAGTTCTCTATTCATGAGCTTAAAATCTTAATGCTGTAAGAATGGATAGGTGGTACAGTGGATAGAGTGCTAGACCTGGGTTTGGGAAGAACTGAGTTCAAATCCAACTTCAGACACTAGCTGTGTGGTCCTGGGCAGGTCATTTAACCTCTTTTCCTCAGTTTCATTATCTGTAAAATGGGGAAAATAATAGCACATACATGTTAGGGTGGTTTTATGGATGAAATGAAGTAATAATTGTCAAGCATTTGACACAGTTCCTGGCATGTAATAGGCACTATATAAATGCTAGCTGTTATCATCATCATTAGTTATTTATATGCTGTATTTTCTATGGCAAGGTTCCAGCTGGTTGTCTACAGTTCTATACTCCAATTGTCTACAGACAAAGAGAGGATTAGGGCCTGGTCTAGGACAAGAGGGCATATTTTGGGATGTTTATGACTGTGTTTCAAAAAGCATTTTAAATGATTAGCATGTGGAATTGTTTTGACTGACTAAATTGACCTCTCTTCACGAAAGGTAATGTCGTAGGCAGTAGGGATGCCAAGATTTTTTAAAGTCTAGTCCCTTCCTTTGAGGAGCTTATTTTCTGCAAAGAAGAATAGGATCCACAGATAGTACTGGAAGGCAAAGGGGAGTCTGAGACAAAGCATACTAGGGCAGTTTCACTAGCTTTCTCTGATTGCCATGACTTTTATCTGGCTTAGCTTGTTTTCAGCTAACTGAAGTTCATAGGGACAATATGGTATAATGGATAGAGTTCTGACTTTGGAGCCAGGTCTCCCCTATAAATTGCAAAGGTGCTATTCAGCTTTGGTGGGAGGAGTGTCCTCACACAGAAGTGCCTTATGCTGGCGAAATCATAGGTCCAGTCCCTGTCTCTAGTCCCTGCAGGTAAATACTGTTCTGCCTCTTTTACAGAGGAAAACCATGACCCCTTCTCCAGCTCTCCCAGAATTCCCATTGGAAAGAGGAATGACATCAGCCATAGCAGAGTTTTCCATTCCTTTCAAAGACTTTACTGTTAAGAATTTTATGTCAACACTCTTACTTCTTACACTACTTATTTTGAGAATCTGTTATCAGTTTCAACACTCTCCACATTGATTTTCAAACTTTTGGGAAATAAGAAGTAATTCCCTTTCACAAAAAGGGTCAGGCCTCTCAGCTATACAAGTTTTCAGGGTTATGTTCTTGAATAAAGGAATGAATTCGCTACCCTTTCTCCACCCCCATCTCTGAATAGGGAAGGGATACATTTAAAAACAAATTTTTTGTTAAAACAAAAGATCAGTAAACTTAAATTCTCTATTAAATAATGTAAATAAATTCAACAAAATATATTTTACATTAGATGTAACACATTTATATTTATACATATAACAGAATTGATTTTAAATTGGATATGTAATATAAATTCATTTATTTATATTTACAGCATATTTTAATTTATTAATTAATATTAAAAATCTAATTTGTTGATATATTTTAACATCAGCTACATTTCCAAATATATCCCTTCCTGCTTCTCTATCCAGCCAAACAACCCTTGTGACTAACAATAAAAAGGAGAGTTGAGGAAGAAGTAGCCCAGCAAAATATATGATATTCCACTCTATCCATCACACCCTACCTCAGCAAGGGAGGGAGATAAATTTTCTCATTTCTTCAGGGCCAATATTGATCATTATAATTATGATTCTGTTGACATTGTGGTAACCAGTGAGCATATTGTTTTCTTTGTCCTTACTTTATACTCTGCATCAGAATATGGAAAATGTATCCTAAGATCATTTTGGATTTGTTCATTTTTTTTAGTAGTTCAAAAAGGAAAGGATTCCTTTACCATGCATTCATATTTTGGATCCAGCATTGCCTTATTTTTAAAGAATAGTTTCCTAGTGAGACTTTGAGTGACTTTGAGGGGCTTACTTTTCAGGAAAAAGGAGTTAACAGCTCTTCTGTATTCTGCTCTGGTCAGACTCTATCTGTCGTATTTGTCTTCACTTCTTGGTACTACATTTCAGTAAGACATCAATAATCTGGAGATGGTCCAGAGGAGGGCAGCCAGGATGATGAAAGACAGACTTTGAATCTGTTGAAGGAATTGGGCATGCTGAGCCTGGGAAAGTTGCGGCGGGGGGGGGGGAACAGAAACAAGATAGCTTAGCTGTTTTCAAGCATTTGAAAAGATGTCCCATGGAAAAGGTATTTAGATTTGTTTGTGCCCAGAGTGCCTCTGGAACCAAGAGAGTAGTTAGAAGCTGCAAAGAAGCAAATTTAGGTTGGATAATAGGAAAAACTTGCCCACAATTAGTTTTCCAAAGGCCAGGTGGGGCTGCCTTGGCTTCTACCTCATTGGCAGTCTTCAGGCAGGATTTGAATGACCTATTATTGTTAGATATGTTGTGGTGGGAATTTTCTCAAATGGTTTGAACTGGCACATGCATTCTTTATTTTGTGACTACTTCTAATCCAGCTGAGGTTCCAGGCTCAGGGTCTGAAGATAATGTTCCCTCATTAAATCTTCTATAGGTCAGACATTTCCCTGGTCCATCAACTAATCCTTGCATGGTAGAGTTTTCAGTCACCTCCCCTTCCCAGGTTGCCTCTGAATTTGTGTGAGCTCAGCAGTGACCTTCCTACAGCATGGTGCCCCAAACTCAACACAGCCCTCCAGATGGAGTACGCCAAGTACAGAGAACAACAGAACTCTGTTCTCCTCTGTTTTGCACCCTTTGATTCCATCAGACACATCAGGTGCTTGCTTTCCTGGCTGCTGTACTGCACCACCATGGGGATCCAGACAGAACTTGGGGACCCTGGCATCAGCATGAACTATAGAACAATGCCTCCTCCATTATCCTGTACCCAGATCTGCCTCCTAGTCTGATAGTGAGACTGAGTTAACAAAAATGTCACATGAGTTCCTGAAAGTCTGTGATCTCCTGCCGTAGCCAGCAAAAATAATCAGAGGGTAGTGCCAACAATAATTTGTCTCCTAGGAGAGTTTTCTTAAACAAAAATATCACTTGTCTTAGTGTTGGAAGACAAAACTGAGTTATTCATTTGGGTTACTGGATGGTTTCCTCAGGCAGTCATTTCCTTAGTCCTTAAAACCAAAAGATAAGAGAGGATTTTTAACCCTCATGGAGGCCTTTTATTGGTTGGGATTCTTCTGTGTCTTTCTAGTTCAGCTCTTGAACTATTGCACTGATCTTAAAGTAGGGAATATTTTCCCACAGACATAACACTTCTCACAATCAAGCTCACGATTCCCAAAACGCAGCTCGTCTTTCTCCCTGAACCTCATCTCTCCTCCAAACTTCCGTCTTCCCAGTCACTGAGCTTCCTGATCTTCTCTTCACTGTCCTGCATACTCCATGTCTAATCAGGTGTCATGTCTTGTCAGCTCTCTCGGCCCTTCTTTCCACTCAGAGTCCATTCCACGTCCTTTGTTCAGGCTCTTCTTGCCTGATCTGCTCTTTTAGCTCCCTTTACTCTCCATGCTGCCATCTCTACCCTCTTCAATCCATTCTCCACTCAGTTCCCAAAATAGCCTTCCTGCAGAACAGATCTGACCTGGTCACTCTCTTGCTCAAAAACCTTTGCTGATTCCCTATTGTCTGGAGGATAAAACACCAGCTCCTTATCCTAGTCTGTGAGGCCCTGTAAAATCTGTTTCTCGCTCCTCCCCCACCCCAGCTTTATTTCACATTTGATTTATCTCCCAGATATTTGTTCTCTGAACTTGACATTTCATCTCTTCCCTCTATATTTACATGAGCCTAGGCTGTTGTACTCCTGCCACCTGATTTTCTTTCACAATCCTTATCTTCTTTTAAGGTTCAGCCTTCACTGATTCCACCCATTTCTTAATGGTGTCTCCCATCTCAAGTCTCCTTGTATTAACTGTGTCTTTGTGGCCCCAGCACCTTGCATAATGACTTATACACCATTTTGGGCAGCCAGGTAGGCTCTGAACCTACTATCAGTGTGAGGATCTCCCAGTGTGAAAACTTTCCGCAAATACAAAAAATCCATTCTTTTATAACTTAGAATCTTAAAGAGTCTCTTGCAGCACTGAGAGGTTAAAAACGACTTTCTGAGGTGGGTGGCAAGGGTCCCAACTAGTATAGACAGGACACAAATCAGGTCTTCCTGATGCCAAAACTGTCCCTTTATGTGCTATGCCATCTTACACATAGAGGGGGAAGGGAATAAGCATTTATATAGCCACTACTGTGTGCCAAGTGCTTTCTTATAAAAGCGCTTATTTTATCTAAGTTGATCCTCACAACAGCCCTGCAAAGTTGGTGCTATTATTATCTTCATTTTATAGATGAGGAAACTAAGACAAATAGATCAAGTGACTTGCCCAGGGTCACACAGCTAGTAAGTGTCTGAGGCCACATTTGAATTCAAGTCATCCTGACACCTGGTCCTGTTCTGGGCCTGAACTGAACCTGACACCAGGTCTAGTGTTCATCCATTGCACTACCAGTGGAAAGAGCACTGGACCTGGAGTTGGGAAGACCTGACACTGTGTGATCCTGGACAAGTCACTTAACCTCTGTTTACCTTAATCATTGAGAAGGAAATGGCAAACCATTCCAGCATCTTTGCCAAAAAAAAACCCAAACGGGATCACTCTCAGACTTGGTATTTTCTTTTACCAGTATTGTGATCATTCGTGGTTCTTGAATGGGACAGGAGGAGCCTAGAATTAAAAGCACAAGCTTGTGTAAAGGATCTGAGATTTCATCAGTGGGGAGAACTGGGGTGAGAGTTCCTTCTTCCATTGAAGATCACATCCAGTCCTTGACCTTGAAGATGAGTCCTAGAGAATTGCTTGAGGCACCTGAAGGTTAAATGAGTTGTCTATGGTAATACCTCATGTCAGAAGACAGACCTTCCTGATTGTTTGCCTAGGATTCTATCCATTACTCCAGCAGTTTCTGTGTAAAAATTAAAATAGAATGAATAGTGTTTTCAGGAGAGGCAGTGGATAGAGCTGGCCTTGGCGTTGGAGAGACCCAGGTTCAAGCCCTGCCTTTGATACATGCTGGCTGTGATTGACCCAGGGAAAATAACAACATCTCAGTGTACCTAGGTAGCATTTATCTAAGACTCTTAAGTTGCAGAACAAATACTGATACATCTCGGTAGAGAAATCTCTCTATATCCATGAAATCACAATTCAGGTAATATATGTAGAGAGAGTATGTATAGAGTGCCAGACCTGGAGTCAGGAAGACTTAGCTTCCTGAGTTCAAATCTGGTCTCAGACACTTACTAGCTGTGTGACCCTGGTTAAGTCACCTAACCCTGTTTTTTCATCTGTAAAATGAACTGGAGAAGGAAATGGCAAACTCCTCCAGTACCTCTGCCAAGAAAACCCCAGATGGGGTCACAAAGGACATGACTGAAAAATGGCTCAACAACAATAAAAATAAAAACCTAATTGCCTCTTTTTGGTGTAGATCATATGTCTTTATTTTCTAAAGTATGATCCATCAGCCATGTATAAGCAATCACTTAAGAATTGTTTTTCATATTGTTTTTGTCTCTATAGGTGACTTGTATGGGGCCATAGGCTCTCCAGTGAGACTGACCCGGACTGTGGTCATTGGGAAGCATAAGGATTTGGTCCAGCGGATCCTTTATGTCCTGACCTATTTCCTCCGGTGCTCTGAACTACAGGAGAACCACCTGACCTGGGGCGGAAAGCTCTGGGAAGGTGAGGAAGTGCTGAATGGTAGCAAGATGACTACAGCCCTAGAGAAAGGAGAAGTGGAGGATTCCGAATATGTGGTGGTGACTGTACGGAACGAGCCTGCACTGGTACCCCCCAGGCTGCCCTCACAGACTGGCGAGAAGAAAGCAGACACCCCAGAAGGCCTGGGCACAGCAGATGCCTTCTCTAGAGTCAGCACAGAAGGAAGCAAAGGATCAGGAAGGAATGAGCAGGACTTTGAGGCCTATGATATGGCCTCCTTAGATGAAACAACTTCAGATGCCTCCTGGGAGAATCAGGGACCACTGCATGTGGTAGAAGAAGGCCAGAAGGGGGCCTCTGAGGATCACCCTCCTAGACCCCCTAACCTCAAAAGGCCAGCCAGATCTGAAGCTTGGACAGTGAGGTTGAAGACTGAACAGCAGGCTCCCAGTGAGGAACTGAGAATGGAGATGGACAAGAAGCCCCCAGACAGGTCATTTGGCTGGCCTTGCACAGACACACGTTCCCAGGAAAGTCCTCATTTAGAGAAAGTCACTTTCCAGATTGGTAGCTCAGTGTCTCCAGAGTCAGATTTGGAAAGCCGAGCAAGGGACATGGAGGAGAAGCTGAAGGCCTTTAGGAATCCTCCTGAGTTAGCAAGGAGTCTCTTAAGTCAGGCCAGTGAGAATGATGATCTAGCTCAGGACCAACAGATTCCTCAGGTCCCTTTCAGGCCTGGCATTCGGAGGAATGTTTGCTATTCCCAGAGCCTGTCTTCTGAAGAGCATGAAGGCCTGTCAGGCCAGTGTCTTGTCGAGGGTAGGGACATGAGAATTGATGTCATAGATGCTGCTGAGCAGCCCTTGGCACCTTTGGACAAGGGAGCAGGAACTGGAAGGCAAAGGACTCTGGAGGAAGGCAAAGGTTTGTGCTTGAAGGCGGTGAAGGGACAGTCATTAGAACCTGTTCAGAACAGGTGTTTGCAGCAGGACTCTGGCCTCATGGTAGCTGCAGATGTCCCCTGTGGGGATGCTGATGGGAAAACTGCCTTCAGGATGGAAGGAGACATTCCTAGGAATGAAAGCTCAGACAGTGCCCTCGGTGACAGCGATGATGAAGTGTGTGCTTCAGCTCCAGAAAATCTAGGCCCCAGCAGTGACAGGAATGAAGAAGTAGAGCTGCCTTTGCCAAGGTAAAAAAAAGGAAAACAAATAAAAGGTTGGTAAGGGAATTTCATTAGGAATGTGGTCCTTGATGACCAGATGAGAAGAGCCATGGGCTCTTTTTCTTTTTAAGGCAGAACTGTGTCTTAGTTTGTATGGGGAATTTCCTTTTACCAATGCAGATTCCTGCCTCCTAGTCACCTAGTCAACTGAGGGTTGCCTGGGACATTGAGAGTTGAGTAAGGGATTTTCTCAGGGCTACTCAGCCAGGATGTGTCAGAGGGAGGATTTGAACCTGGAGATAACACCACTTCCTAGGTTTGTTGTGAGGATCAAACTAGATAGATATGTAAAAGCACTCTATGAACGCTGTTTTTATTAAACACCCAGGGGATCAACAAAATAAGCAGCCTCAAGTAGACGAATTTTAAAGTATCCAATTTTGTGGTTGCTTATTTTCTAATGTGTAAGAAAAATAATGGAGGTGTATTTTTTTTAATTTGTTAAACATCTGTTGTAGGTCTCAGATCATCAGCAACCAAAATGTAAAGAACTTTGGTCGTTCCCTTCTAGGGGGTTACTGCCCCATGTATATGCCTGATCTGGTGCTCCATGGGACCAGCAATGATGAGAGATTGAAGCAGTGCCTGTTATCAGACCTAGTCCATGCAGTGCACGTAAGTGATTCCATCTCTGCATCCCTCACCTCTGATGGTGGTCATTCTGTGGAGTCATGGGGACTTGTTCGATTTGTATCTTAGTCCTTGTGGGTTGGATTTTGGGTTTTTTTGGAGTAATTTATTTTTAACTGATTTATCATTAACTTCCCTTTGATGACTGCACTAGAATGACTGTATAAAGATTAAGAATATATTTGCTGGAAAATTGCCATGTGGCAGCTGATAAGTGCTTTTTCCCCCCTCTGTAATTCTAGAGGAACTGAGCAAGGAAAGATGAATCTGATGGGTCTGTTTTTAATTGAACTGCTGTTGAGAATGTGCAAAAATAGACATTTTGCATTATAAACATGTTGTATCTTCTACAATGGGGGAAGCCCTCACTAAATTAAGAAAATTAGAATTTATTTTTCCTTATTCCTATTTTCACAGAATAAATGCCTAGTGCCTTCCCTTTGGGGGAGATGGGAAAAGGACACAAGGTGTTAGTAGATGCTGCTCCTAGTTTTTGGTAACTCCATTAGGAAGACTGATCATATATAACAGACACAAGACAAACCCACAAAAGGGTTTTTCTGTGAAATAGAATGTAGCAGTAGCAGACCTGATCCCCTCCCTGGCCTCAGTTTGGATGGAGATATCAGGTGAGGCAGATCAGGATTCATTTCTCGAGAAGTCCAATACCAGGGACTGGGGAAGGGAGGAAAAGGGAGGGGAAAGCTTTGTGGTTACTCCTTTGCAGAGGTAGTAAGATAGAGCTCATTCATAAGAATCAGGAGGACCTGACCTGTGTTCAGATCCTGCGCCTGACAAATATTGCCTCTGTAACCACCAAATAGTCATTTAACCTCTCAGGGCCCTAGACTAAAGCTGCCGAAGAGGTGCTAATCTGCTTCGGGGAAGGGAGTTTCCACACTGGAAGTTTCCTGCTGATGAACTAGGAACTATCATTTCCCCCCTCCCCAATTTTTTCTTCATGTGGTTCCTAATAGTTGAGTCATACTTCACCTTTCCCTCTCACTCAGCCATCGTTTAAGTGCCTGCTGTTTGTCAGGTGCTGTGCAGAGGCTACAAAGAAAGCAAGAGACAACCCCCTGCCCCGGAGAAGCTCACAGCCTCATGCAGGAAGCTACAAAGTTTGTGTTTGGTCCTGTTTCTTTCCTCCATATCCAAGCTCTTGCCAAGGCCTGTTGCTTTTTGCTTTTACCTTTGCAGTGTGTCTGGAATACACCCCCTTCCCTCTTCTGACACCGCCACCACCCTGGTGCAGGCCCTTATCACCTCACACCTTGATTATTGTAATAGCCTGCTGGGGAGTCTGCCTGCATCAAGTCTCTCCCATCCCATCTAAATCTAAATGATTTTCCTAAAATGCAAGTCTGATCACATTGCACATGCACGCACACACGCATGCGCACGCACACACACACACACTCAGGAAACTCCAGTGGCTTCCTGTTATCTCTAGAAGCAAATACAAAATGTGCTGTTTGGCATCCAAAGCCCTTTATAACCTAGTCTCCTCCTCCCTTTCCAGTCTTCTCACACCTCACTTTCCAACAAATACTCTTCAATCCAGTGACGCTGGCCTCTGGGCTGTTCCATGAATAAAACCTTTTATTTCTTTTTTTTGGCTTTCTGGAGGGCAATTGGGGTTAAGTGACTTGCCCAAAGTCACATGGCTAGTAAGTGTGTCAAGTGTCTGAGGCTGGATTTGAACTCAAGTCCTCCTGACTCCAGGGCCCGGTGCTCTATTCATTCTTTTCACCTAGCTGCCCCAAAACCTTTCATTTCTTGACTCTCTCTGGCTGTCCCCCATACATGGAATGCTCTCCTTCTGCCACTCTGACCTCTCTGGCCTCCTTTAAGTCCCAACTAAAATTATTTTCTATTTATCCTCCATATATCTTGTGTGTGTGTATTTGCATATTGTCTTCCCCCATTCGATTGTATGGAATTGTCTTTTACCTCTTTTTGTATCCTCAGTGCCTGGCACATAGTTGTCGTTTAATCAGTGTTGATTGATGGATTGGTTGATCCTTCACCCTCTATGGCCAGTCAGCCAAGTCTTGTCCAAGTGCTATCACATCTCTCACCACCCTCTGGCTTGAAGTATTGTTGAGGCTTGCTCATTGCTTCCAGTGCCTCCCATCACTAGTCAGTCTTCTCTATACTTGGATGGCACTGTGATCTCACTGATGTATATATTCCCTCTGATACTGGATTAGAGGAAAGCCTTTTGTGTTTTATCCTAAAAAAATCAAATGTATTTTTTTTTGGCCACTTACAAGTGCAGTGATTTCTTATACCTTGCAATTTTTGTTCACTTGTGTAAAGATAGATTGTAAACATGTGGTTTCCTTGAGGATATAGTTTATGAAAGTCGACTGATACCTTCCTCAAGGATGTCCTTGATATATATTCAGAGTATTAGCAATTAATCAACATTTGTAAAGCACCTCCTTTGTGCCAGGCACTGCTAAGTGCTGGGAATACAGAAAGACTATTCTTAGTAAAAAATTTGTGGAGACAGTAAAGTGGGCCTCTGAGTAGGTAGTTACTGCTATTTTGTTAGTCATTTTTTCCTCCTTTGTTGACCCCCTTCCAGTTTCAGCCTATGTTTCAGTGCCTCTGGTCATGTGTTTCTTTCTTTGGTCATTAGACAAAAGGTCTCACCTGTAGATTACCAACAGCTAAGATAATGTTCAGAGATGGTATAAAAACTACCTAGCTCTTTTCATTCTCTGTCTTCTCTTCTACCATTGCCATGGTCACCAAAAAATCACAGGGAACCTGAGGAGCTTGATGTATTTGCCATTGTTTTATATTTTGTTCTCTCCAAAGAATTCACCAAGTGGCCATCCTACTGGTGATGTACTACTTTGTATTTAGGCAGATTAATCATTGGAAAGCAGACGACTAGTCTGTATGTAGTTGGAATCAAATTCGGAATCTTTCCTATTTTTTAGAACCTTTCCAATCTTTTTGCATAACCATGACATCTTGAGGAATTATCATAAACCTTTGTGGAGGAATTGTCTATGCAAATTAAAATAGTCTTCCCATGACATGATTTGTGTCACTACCTCGCTCAAAAACTTTCTTTGGCTCCCTATTGCTTCTAGGATGAAATACAAATTCCTTTTTCTGGCACTTATGGCCCTCTGCAGACCCTTTGTAGCTACTACTACAGCAGTAGCTGTTCTCTAAACTGGATCTTACATCTCCTGTTTCCATGCTTTTGCAAAAACTGTTCTCCCCCATACTTGGAGCACTCTTAACTCTGCCTCCCAGAATTCATATCTTTCTCCAGGATGTGACTCAGGTGTCACCTCTGCTGTGAAGCCTTCCCTGGTTGCTAAAGGTGTCAGTGACCTCTCTGTTTTCAAATGAATTCTTTTATCTTGTCCATGTATCTCCCAAGCAAGAAGGTAAACTTTTCCAGGACAGACACTTTTCCATTTTATCTTTATGTTCTCAGTGCCTTGAACATAATGGGCATTTAATAAATACTCATTTAATTGAATTAAGAAAACTGGTGAGAAAAGCAATGTGAACTCTTGTTTTATTGCAGCTACTTCTCTGATTAGAAGGTGATAGATAAGGTAAGGTTTAGAACAGGAAGGAATCAGAAGGATCACATAGGTCAACTCCATTATTTTGCAAATGAGGATACTGAGACCCACAGAAATTAGGATTTTTCCAAGGCGTCAAGTACCAGAGAAAAAAGGCAGGATTTGGACATGGGTCCACTAGGCAGCTAAATGGAGTAGTGGGTATAGTGCTGGGCCTGGAGTCGGGAAGACCTCTTTTTATCCTATCTCATGCACACAGTGTCTTCTACTCATTCCCAGCCAGTTGTATTAACCTAATTACCATCTGCAAAGAGAGAGAGCTTGTCCGTGGCAAAATTTGGCTGTGAACCATGCCTCTGGTTGAGTGAATATGAATTTTAAGATAGTGTGAACTTTGATGTATCTACTTGTTTTTATTCCCTTTGCTTTTTCTTGATTTAGGAGTAGGGGAAGTAAGAGAGCTAAATGATTACTTATTAAAACAGACCTAGAACCAGCATCCCATCACAGCTTCACCTGAAGAGGGCAGGCCATAGAGGGAAAGAGGGATGACCTTGTGTTCAGAGAACTTGGGTTTCAATTTCAGCTCTATTGCTTAATTTGACGTTGGGCAAGTCACCTCACATTTCCAGCCCTTGGTTTTCTTATCTGTAAAATGAAAGGGTTTGCCTAGGTTACCTCTAGGGTTTCTCCCAACCCTAAATCTATGATCCCATATTGGGTATGGCCCAAACCCATCAGCTCCCTGTATCACCAGCAGGGTTGCATTTGTCCCCAAAATCAGACTTCCCTGATCACTGAGCTCCAACTTAGGACACTGAGCCTTTTGCACTTTCCCAGGTCCTTGAGCTATACCTGAACTCTTCTTCTGCTCACTCTCGTTGTCAGACTGCATCTGCCTCCAGATATTTCTGTCTCAAAGAGTACATTTCCCAGAGCTTATTTATAAAGGAAAAAGGTATATATACGTGTAAAAATAATACAGCAGAATGAAGTAATTAAAAAACACATATAAAAATATCTGCCTAGTCCTGGGCTAAATGACACCTAAGCTTCTAATGTTCTCTAGACCAAGTGTAAAGAATGAACTTGTTTAAGCTGGCTCTCTCATGGCCTTCAACTCTGAAGAATAGTGTCTTTATTGCTGATGGGGAGGGGGGGATGGGGTCACCCACTTGAGTTCAGTGGATTGACCTTCAGGGGTCCTTTGTTCCAGGCTCATCCATCCTCAGCAGGTCAGGAGGCCTCCTTACATATGGCATGTCAGACTTTGGGTATCCCAGAATTCTAGAGTTACAAGGGACCTTGAGGGCTATCTAACCCACATGTGAACAATAATCCTGTCTTCAGCATTACCCATATTTGGTCAGCCAGCCTCTGCTTAAAGACCTAGTCCAGTATCACCTTGTTCCAGAGGCACTGGGCTATCCCAAAACAGGTCATTCCACCTTTGAATTGCTCTGATTGTTAGTCACTTTTTCCTGACACGAATCCTAAATTTGGTTTTTATTTTGTTTTCCCAACTTCTGTTCATTGCTTGTGGTTCTACCCTGGGACAAACAGGAAATCTGTCTTCCACATGACTCCTTCACATGTTAGAAGGTAGCTATCATGTTTCCCCTGAGTCTTCTCTTCAGTAGACTAATCCCCATTTCCTTCCACTTCTTCTCATATATCATGGACTCAGCCTTTCATCAGAGATGAAGGGATGGATATAGACCTAGACTTGGAGTCAGAAGACCTCGGGTCAGTCAGTCAGCCAGACAATAAGGCATTTATCCTGTGGATCAAGCACTGCATTAAGTGCTGGGGAGATAAGGAAAGGCAAAAGACAATCCCTGCCCCTCGAGGAGCTCATGTTCTCATGGAAAAGACTGCAAGCAACATACAAGTTAAATAGGCAGTCATTAACCCTGAGGGGAGGGATTAGGAAGAGTTCTTCTACAGAAGAGTTTTAGCTGGCACTTGAAATATTCGAGGGAAAGCAGGAGGCGGGGATGCGGAAAGAGGACATTCTGAGCATGGGTGACAGAGATGGAGCATCTTGTTTGTGACACAGCTGGAAGAACGGTGTCAGGGAGAAAGTATCATACTATCTCAGAGACTGACCCACTGCTGACCAAAACTGCTCTGGACCTTTGTCTCCTCATCTGTAAGAAGAGTAGATTGGACTTGATAACCTCCAAGGTCCCTTTCAGTTCTCAATCTGTGACCCCTTTTACCTGTTGTCAGTTCTGAATGTCCTTTTCAATGGACTGGCCCTTCAGTTTATCATGTTCTTCCTGAGCTCTGGTTCCAGAACTGAACAAAGTATTCCATGTACAATCTTACTGAGTGCCATACAGAGGGACTGTCACTTTCTTATTCCTGGAAGTTACTCTTCAAAGTTTCATTACCTTTTGTTTGTTGTATTAAACCACTAACTCATGACCCCCTCAGATTTTTAGACAGATTGTTGTCTATCATGCTTCTCCCCCAGCTTTACTTACAGTAGCTGATTGCTTGGACCTCCAGTGTGAGACTTTACATTATTCCTTCTGAGTTTCATTTTATTAGATCCAGCCCTGAACTCTAACCTGTAAAGATTTTTTTGGATCTCAGCTGTCACCTGGTATGTTAACCTATCCATCTCAACTTTGTGTCATCTGCATATTTGATAAACATGCCTTAATCTAGATTTTTGTTTAAAATTTTGAACAGCACAGATTTAATCCAATTTAATCCAGTAAGCATTTATTAATTATTTTCTGCTCTCCAGTCAATCATTTAACATTTTTAAGTGCCTACTATGTGCTGAGCACTGGGGATACAAAAGGAGGTAAAATACAGACCTTACCTTCAAGGAATTTATGATCTAATGGGGGGAGACAATGTTCAAACAAATATATGCAAAGCAAGCTATATATGGGGTAAGTAGGAAATGATTAATGGAAGTAAGGCACTGGAAGTAAGAGGAGTTTCCAGGGGAAAGCTTCCTGGAGAATGTAGGATTTTAGTTGGGAAGAAAGCCAGGGAGGTTGGTAGTGAGAGTAGAGGAAGGAGAGCATTCAAGGCACAGAGTATAGCATCCCCAGAGCCAAGAGATGGAGGGTCTTGTTCATGGAACAGCCCAGAGGCCAGTGTCACTGGATTGAGGACTATGTGTTAGAAAGTAAAATGAAAGAAGACTAGAAAGGTAAGAGGGTGGGCTAGGTTATGCAGGGCTTTGAATGCCAAATAGCATTTTGTATTTGATCCTGGAGGAAATAGGGAGCTACTGGAGTTTGAGTAAGGAGGATGACATGATCAGGCTTGTGTGTTAGGAAAATCACCTTTAGTGGCAGAATGGAGGATACCCTGGAGTGGCTGAGCCTGGAACCAACCTAAATACTGTCCTGGACTTCACATTCTTTGAAGCAGTGCTGCGCTCACTCCTCCTGTGCTCATGACTGAGCTGGTTCATGTCCCCTTCCCCTGCCCAAGGACAGTGTTCTCATTAGTCAGCTACAAGTCAGCCCCTTGTGAAGTTCACAGCTGACAAGCCCGTTCTTTGGCTTCCTGAAAATGTGCCCTCCTCGTTTCCCTGCTGGTACTTCTGGCCTGATTACTGGTACACTCCCTGCCTGTTTTTGGTGTCTTTCATGTATCTCTGTTTTTCTGCTCTCCCAGTATTTAGTCACATGTTTTTACTTAGCCCAGATACCAGCTGTCACTCACTTCTTAAACTGTTAACTTTTGCTACCCAGCAAGATTACACAGCTGAATGACATTAGCTTAGTAAAAATAATATTTAGCTTGCTTTGTGCCTGTTGTCCCTTTGTGTGCTGTTTCACTCCTTCTCTTATATGGTAAAAGACTACCATCTTCTCTATCTGTGACTCTTGGACAATCAGTGACCCTGGGCAGGGGACTTGAGATCTTCTCTGGTATTCTGTGTCTCTCGCTTTGCTAATAAGAGTAGCTTATATTTATATAGCATTCTTAAATTAAACAGTGGGTTTTCCTCATAATAACTCAGTATGATTGACAGCTTAGTGTGATCTCCATTTCACAGAGCAGGAAATGGGTTCAGAGAAGTTAAGTAATGGGCTTGTGGTCACATAGCCTGTAAGTGGAGGACTGGAATTGAACTCAGCCTTTTGACTCTAAAGACATTGTCTTCTCCCTGCTATAAGTTGCTGGCATGGGCAGGGGGTGTGGGTGTGAAAAATAGAGGGGGAAAGGAGAGCCTCCATGGGCATGAGGATGGCAGAACTTAGTACTGCCTTTGCTGAGTCTGTGCAAAGGGTATGAAAATCCACTTGCCACCCTCCTGACTTCATATCCTGTGGCCCCAGGGAAGATGTGCCTGAGGATATAGACATAAGAGACCACTTTTCCTTCCCCCTTGATATCTAACAAAGCATATCCAGACACTCTGGCCCTGCATATGAACATTGCATGTGTGCAAAACCTCCCTTCCAGGGCCTCAGGCATTTGCAGAATAATCTATAAAATGAGTAACATTTGGAGATGGCAGCCTCTTCTGTTGAATCTTAAGAGCATCAACAGCTTGAACTTCAGAAATATCACAAGGAAGGTGGTGGTGGTAGCGTCATCACAGGAGGAGCACGTCCCTGAATCCCTGCCTGTGATGTGCTCACAAAGACCCAAGGTAATTAAGCCATTCCTTGTAATCAGCCCAGGAGAAAAAACACAGATCTCCATGGGTTTGCAGGGTTCGTACCATTCTTTTTCTTTAACTTAGAACTTAACAAACATTTAATGTTTCTATGTACAGAGAAGAGTAGGAAAAGAGAATTCTAGCAAACCGTGAATCTCTCATATCTGGATTCTTTTTAAAAAATATGTATTAAATTTCATGTGATATAGTATCAATAATATCCTGTTTGTCTTTTTGCCCTTTTGAACTTCTCTCTTTTTGTATATATTTTTAAATTTCATTGATATTTTTCTCACAACACTATCACAATCCACTCATTAACTGCTATCTTCTCTGCTCCACCATAAAAGGCCTCTCTTGTAATGGGTAATTATAGTAAAATAAAACAAATGTACACATTGACTGTCTTTAAGTGGATGGATCATTCCCTCCTTCTAGACCAGGAGATCTTGGCCTTTATTGTGTCTTGGAGCCCTTGGCACATTGGCAGAGCCTATAGACATAACTTTCTCAGAATGCATGTCAATACATAAAACAGAAAGCATAGTATTACAAAGGAATCCAGTTAGAGTGCAGGGCAGTCATCAGAATATTAAGAAATGCAAGGTCATGAACCCTAGACTAAGAATTTTCCACTCCTCCTGTGTAATGATAGTTCTCTGTCACTAGGTGGAAATGTGACCATCATTCGTCTTCAGGAGTGTGGGTTGTCTTTCAGCTCATCACAGTTCTTAAGCCTTTTGCACTTGTTTTGCTTTGTTTTCATCATTGTTGTCTGTATTTTTCCTCTGATTCTGCTCATTTCACCTTGCATCATTTTATATAAATTTTCCTGGGTTTCTTTGAACCTGTTCTTTTGTTATTTCTTTTGGTACAATAATATTCCATTATAAACATATGTGATAGTTTGTTCATTCTCCAATTGATGAGTACTCCCTTTATTTCCAGCTCCTTACTACCACCCCCCCAAAGAAAGAATTATAAATATTTATAAATATATAAGTCCTCTTCCACTGCCTGTTACCTCTTTGGAGTATATATGCCAAGGAGTGATATATCACTCAAGCTCACAATATTAAATAAAGCTAGGTGGTGCCACAGTGCAGAGTGCTGGGCCTGGAGTCAGGAATACTTATCTCCCTGTGTTCAAATCCAGCCTTAGAAACTGATTAGCTCTGTGACCTTGGGCAAGTCATTTAACCCCGTTGGCCTCAATTTCCTAATCTGTAAAATGAGCTGTAGAAGAAAATGACAAACTACTCCAGTATCTTTGCCAAGAAAATGCCAAATGGGGTAACAGAGTCAAAAATGACTGAAACACTTAAACAACAGCAAATTAAATGATGAATCTTTTAGTAACTGAAGCACAAACATTTGAGGGCCTGATGGCAATCAAAATCTTTAAAACCAATAGTATTATAAAGGAAGGCTTCCAAACTGAACTTGTTTTATATAACAGTTTTTTTGGTTTTGTTTTTCACTTTTCCATGCTAGACAATGAGTGGTGAAAATACTTTGGTTCACATATCATTCTTCTTTAAGTTAGCACATTAATCATTACCTGGAAGTCACCATTCCTCATCCTGTGTGTCACTTTGAGGGATCTCATTAGTATGGGAACTCCATCCCCTGATGCAAATCACTTCCCATCCATTCTTTTTTTCCATACTATGTAATTCTTATCCATGTCTTTCTGTATATCCTGTGTAGGGAATGGATGGATGATGAGTGAATAACATTTATAATGCACTTATTATGTACCAAGCACTATGGACATAGCAACAAAAACAGTACCTTTCCTCAAGGAATTTGGATACTAAAAGAGGAAGACAATAAATGTCGGGAAGTGGTGGCTCAGGAGGAATAGTTTGGTTTGGAAAGTTATAGGAATGGTTGATGGAAGTAGTTTGATACAGTCTTACCTGGAGCAATGACAGAGTTGATTTGATTATAGTTACAAAACTGGAAGGTAGGGGGAGGGAGAGCTGCAAAAGGTATACCTGTAAAGCATGGTGGCTGATGAGAACTCCAGGGAGTCAAGTGAGGCTGGGCCAAGATGTCATGGGCTTTCCTTCATTCATTTATGTTGTCAGCCTCCTTGGTTTTAACTCAGTTAATTGGTTCGCAAAGTCATATGAGAAAGTCCCTTTGGCAGTTGACTCAATTTCCAGTACAGTACAACCCATAATATATATACATATATATATATATATATATTTTTTTTTTAACAACCTAAATTTTTCCTGATCTTAGCAATATATAAAAGAAAGACCTGAAACCCCATACTAATAATGCTGAGTCTAACTCAGGGATTCTTAACTTTTGTGTGTGACATAGACCCCACTGGCAATCTGGCTAAGTCTATGAACCCCCTTCTCAGAATATTTAAATGTATAAAATGAAATACATAGGATTACAGAGTAAACAAATTCTGTTGAAGTACTGGATACAAAAAAAAATCAGTTGTAAAAAAGTTTAAGGATTCCAGGTAAAGAATCTTTGTTCTGGTCTCCAAGACAGTGGAATTGATGGCAGAAATGTTCCCTTAAAACAAACAAAAAACATATCTTACAGTATGGTATAAGGGCAAGAACCTTGGATATGGAGTAAGAAGATCTGTGTTCAAATGTTAACTTTGCCAATTATTTACCTGTATGCCTTTGGGCAAGTCACTCAACTTCTCTAAGATTTGGTTTCTTCATTGATAAGAAGAGGTTGAACTAGATGACCCCTAAAGTCTCTTCTAGCTTTAAACCAATAATTCTACTCCTAGCATTTGGCCACTTTGGGCAGAGAGTTCACCCAAGCCCTGCCAGGGGTAGGTCATTCCTCAATCTTCATATCTGTAAGAAATAAAAAATGTAACTTATAGGGTCCAAGAAGAATTAATTTCCTGTTTCATGTGGGCACATAGATACAATATGGACATGCACATATTAACTATGTTTTCCTAAACTTCATGAGCATTATTACCCACTAAACATTCATAGATTCTGGGATCTTTGCCTCTTTCTCTTGCAATAAGCTAACATTTACCCAGTCCCTGATTTTTAAACACAACTCAGTGTACTAAGGGTCATTTTTGGTCTTGTGCACCATATGATATAGCCAAAAGAACTCTCAGTTTGTAGTTTGAGAAAATAAGTTTAAATCCTGGCTGTACTCCTTAACTCTCTGTGTAACCTTGGATACTTCAGGGCTTAAATTTCCTCATTTATAAAATGAATGAGGGTTGAACTAGATCAGTGATTTCAGACTCAAAAATAGACAGGGGCCACCAAATCATAAATAAGGATCCATTATCTATGTGTTCTTGTATTTTTATTTCTTGTGTTAAGTATTTTCCAATTGCATTTTAGTCTGATTCAGGGCCACACTCAAGTGTTGTGAGTTCCACATTCAAACCTCTGGCCTAGATAGATGATCTCTTAAGTCATTGCCTTCTAACTCTTAGCCTGGTAAACATCCTATGAACCTTTTAAAGAGTCTCCCAGGATCTTACTGACCTCTAAACTGTTTCACAGTGGATGCCATGTGCATCACATAGGATTTGGGACCAACCCTACATAGGAGTGTGGAATATGTGGATATAGAAAGAGAACAGAACTCCTAGACCTGAAGTCCACCTTCAGGTGTTCAGTGCCTACTTACTGTGCCCTGTTCTTCCCAGAGCTGCCTTCTGTACCACCCTCCCCAGTTCTTTCAGAACCTTAATTTCAGTCAGCTACATGGGACAGAAGTTAAATTATTTAACACTAAGGTAACTAGCTGGTCACATCTTATCTGTTTTTAATTGCTTACTTGTTCAAAGGGTAGTGGCATTTTAATAGAGATTGCTCAAAGATAAGCATTAACCTAGAGAAGCCAAATCTTTAATGGCGGAATATCAGATTATGCTGGAGCAGTTCAGGGGTGGTGAATATGTTATATTTAGGTCCCTGAAGTCATACTGTGGAGGCAAAGGACTACTTCACCGGCACAAAGGGCCCCCATCGTCAACACACTTGTAAATTGTTGTTGTCAGTGAGTCAGCAAGCATTATAATGCATATGATGTGTACCAGGCACTAGTCTAAGCTAGGATACAAAGGAGGGCAAAAACATGATTTCTTCTAACAAAGAGCTGACCTTCTAATGTGGGAGACAAGGTGTAAATACTTTGCACATACAATATGTAAGCAGTGTAAATGGGATATAAATCTTTGAGGATTGTAGACAGCTGGAAAGGACATTCAAGGTCATCTCATCTAATGCCCTGATTTGTAGTTGAAGAAACTGAGGTCACAGAGGTAGAGATAGGATCTGAACCCAGGTCTCAATCCTGACCCCATCCGAGACTCTTTCTGCTGTACTTTCTGTCTCTCCTTGAATCAGCTGTCAGTGATAGCTCTCAGAACTTAGGAAACCCTTAGGAAATATGGTGTTAAAAATCATTATTTTTAATTTAAATAAATTAGCAGAAGATTGTATTTAAGAGCCATGTTTTGTTTTGTTTTGTTTTGTTGAGGGGGAGGTGGGGGTTTGGGAAGATTCCTGTCAGCCAAAGGCTTAGTATTCTGCAGTCCAGTATCTGCAGACTTCCCCCTTGTACCTGGCTCTCTGCCATCCAGAGTGGAGGCAAGTTAGCCAGAGAACACATAGCCTTTAAGGTCTGAGAGAAAGAGGCTAGAGGCAATGATTCAGAGGCGATGGGTGAAGTGGTCCCAGAGGTGTGATCTCCCTTAAGGGGCAGCAGAACAGATAAGAGGAAGTGAGCACTTGGAATGGAGAAGAGGGGGTGCGGTGAAGATGAATGTGACTGCATTAATCATCTCTTGTTCTTTGTGTGGTTAATTAAGGTCCTTTTTTTGCAACCCTGTAAGAGCTAATATTGTGAAGTCATGGTGCTGAAGCAGTGGGGATAGCCATTGAAAGGTATTCTTGTCAAATGGCATCCATTTATTCAAGTTCAGCTTAATGAAATTATTTGACTCCCCAGAACTGTCTTGTAAAGAATGATTAAATGCAGTTCACATGTAGCCAAAGGAACTCATGCTTGGCTATCCAGAATAATGCAGAGAAAAGCAAGGAAGTCAGGAGGCACTTCTAATTAGTGCTGCCATAAATCACCCCTTCCCTTGCTGTGCTTCATTTGCCAACCAGGTTTGTCACTGATCATTCCTGTGCTGTGGTGCTCATTGATGTCTCTTTGGGAACCAGTTATGGATGTAGGCAGCCAAGCAGAAGGAAGTATCTTCTTGGTATCCAGAGTGGTGGTGAGGGATCTGGGACTAAGGAGACCGGAGTTCAAATCCCTGCTACCACACTTACTAACTGGGCACTAATATGTCATGTAATCTTGCTGAGCCTTGTTTTCTCATCTGTAAAATGGGGGAAATGATATTTGTTCTAGTCATTTCTTCAAAGCTTTAAAGTGCTGTGTATGTGAGGGGTTGTGTGCCAGTAGAAAGAAAATTGTTCCACCTGGAGTCAGGAAGACCCAGATTTCAATCCCCCTCACACACTTATACTGTGCTCTATTACTGTATAGTTATATAAGAACTGTATAACTAGAGAACAATTTCTCCACCTCTCAGAGCCTCACTTCCCTTATCCAATAAAACATAGCTAAGGGGTGGCTAGGTAGCGCAGTGAACAGAGCACCAGCTCTGCTGCCAGGAAGACCTGAGTTCTAATCCAGTCTCAGACACTTAACACTTACTAGCCATGTGACCTTGGGCAAATCACTTAACCCCAATTGCCCTGCCTTCCCCCCTCCAAAAAGCAAAAACAAAAAACAAAAAAGCTATAGCTAATAGTGCCTGTCCTACAGAGTTGTTGTGAGGCTGAAGTGACCTAATATTGTGTGGTGAGTATTTGGCAAACCTTAAAGATATACATAGGTAGATATCTATATATCTATATCTCCATATAGATATACATTGTTATTATTATTAACAACACATTGTCTAGGAACTCCTTTGAGATTCCAATAACAGACAAGAAGGTGAAGTACACATTAATAGACTTTCTCCCCTGTATCAAGTTAAAATGACCTGTATAATGTATAGGACTGTTGTCCTATACATAAAGTGCTTCCATCACTTAATAAGCTCTCTGTTTCATTGATCCAGATGTTGGAAGAACCTGAACCTACCACCTGACTAGCTCTGACTTTATAAAGTAGATTCTTTTGCTTTGATTTCCCTTCCATGCCATATGATTGGAATACTTAGCCGTCTTGTGTAGCATTGTTGTGAAGAGAAACAAGTGTATCCCAGCAGGTAGGCAGAAAGACGCAGCTGAAGCTTTCTTAATCTTTACTGATTTAGAAGTCGATTAGCTGACTTTACTCTAACAACCAAATGATGGGACACACTTGAATAGTAATAATTACTCCCATTTATGTAGAGCTTTCAGCTTTATGAGCACCATCCCTTTAAGTGAAGGAAATAAAATATAATTGTATCTCTGAATCAATATGAACTGGATGCCAGCCAACTGAAAGAAAAGCTGGGTAGCCCAGATCAGTTCAGGTCTTTATTGAATGCCCACTATATTGTTCTCAGGGGACAAAAGTGACCTAAAACATTCCCCCACCCTCATAATCTCCTTGAAGAAACAAGACATTCCTTCAAGAGTGGCACAGAATAACTTTAGCATATGTAGCACCAATGTAATATTTACAGCATCCGTGACCATGATAAAGACCATGTCTGTAAGTATCGCATGATGTTCGATCGCAAAATATAACAGATTCTCCAGATAAAGAATAGAACTAAAGGATTTATTTAGACACCAGAGAACCGAATCCCCAAACCAGTAAGCCAATTCCATCACAGTACCAAAGACATTCAGAAGCCATAATAACACTGAGAGCCACAGCATCCTTCAGCCTTCCCACAAGATCAATATTTACTCACAAAACTCTCTATCTCCTTGCCTGAGCTCCTCTGTCCCCCACTGTCTGGTTAGCTCTGAACCAGCTTCCTGTGGGCTCTGCTTCCCTTCAGCAAAACTCCTTCCACCACAGGCTCCATGTGACTACATTCAGCCTATGAGGGGGCAGAGTTTATCTTCACAGCAGGGAAGCTTCCTGGGGGCTCTGCTGCAAATTCCCTCTATCACAGGCTCCATGTGATTACCTTAAGCCTGTTAGGGGGCAGAGTTTACTTTCAAAGCAGAGAAGGTTTTCAAACTCTCCCCTAGGTCTGTTAAGGGGGAGGGAAGATCTTCAGATTCCCATTCCCATTATAGCATAGTACATAAGAGCATGTACATGTGGTGGACATTGACAGAAAGTTCCATAGAAGAAAAGAATGTGGGTTAGAGAAGTTGGAGAACACATAAGGGATAGGACCTGGGCTGGAGCTGGAAGAGAGGTTGGATTTGTAGAGAATGGGGGAAAGGTATTGTGGACCAGAGGAATGATTTGGGTTCAAGGCAGAGGAGTCTTAGAAAAGCAGCCTGCCATTACCCTTTCTCCTTGATTCAAGAGACCTGCCTTTGCCTCTGGCAGTCCCTCAGAGCCTCTGACTTGGCTGTCCTTTTATCCTTCCCTGCTTGCCAGACATTCCCCTGACTGCCTCACATGGACACACACACACACACACGGGACCTTTTATCCAGGGATCTAGGGAAATGATCCAGCACCACCTACACTGCTTGGCCCATCAGGAAAAAGGGACTTCATTTACCCTAGATCTCCCTTCCCATGAACCCACACACACTCCCAACTGTTCGAGTACAACAAATTGCTATAGACCCTTTACAGCCACTCTAGAGCCAGCAGCACAGAGGCTGAGAATTAAGAGAGACCTTGGGAGATCTGGCCTACCTCATACCTGACAGAGAAGCCTATCTTTAACATCTCTTAACTTGTCTTTCAGCCTTCTCTTAAAGATCTTAAAAATCTATTTAATGGTTTGTCCTTCTACTTGTTTTCATTTGGTCACCTGGATCTCATTGTCCCCTAGCATCTTTCTCCAGGTTCTTCAGACAATGTCCTTTTTGCCTCTGTCTCTCTCAGGACATGGCAAGTAGCTTTGGCCCATCTAATGTGGCCATTACTTGGGTCCTAGCCTGTGGGGGACTCAGCCTCCCATGTTCAAGGCTCTGCCTCTGTCCTCTGGGTCACACTAGACCAGACAGGACAGCTCCCCACTGGAACGAGCATTTTCTCTTGTGTCCTCATGGCCAGCTAGAATCCTGACAAGATAATGAGGAAATAAGTTTTGACAGGGGACTCTGACAATCAGCTTCAGGTAGCAGTAAAGATTTCTTGCCCAAGGAACATCCCAGATTGAGAGCTGTACAGATGCACTTGGGTGTAAGCAAGGAGGGACAGCCTGTCATGGCAGGGCTCTTCTGGTTTGGGAGAGTGACCTGATTATAGGGAATGGAATTATATTCTGATTTGAAACTCTTGAAATGCCCAGAACTAAGTTGCACAGTGGATAGAACACTGGTCCTGGATTCAAGAGGACCTGAGTTCAAATCTGGTATCAGACACTCACTAGCTGTGTTGACCCTGGGCAAGTTACTTTACCCCAATTTCACCCCCCCCCAAAAAAAAAACAACATTCTTTCAGCAAGGAAAAAGAAACTACATCAGACTAGAATGTTTAAGGGCTATTTATATTCTATAAAAGTGCCAAAGAGTAGTGTGCATGAATAGGACACAACAAAAACACAAAAAATGGGTGATTTAGTTTGGAAAATTCCTGGGATATTATTGTAGGTCAGGCAGACCTATCTGGTGTTATAGGTTCAGAACTGGAACAAAATAAGACACTCACAGACCATTTACAGTTAACAAAAGGAGGTTGACTTAACCATGCATGGTAGGGAAAGGGATAGTCAGCAAGGATCCAGCAATGACTCATTCAGCTGGCCTCAGTTTCCTTGCCTCTGGATTGGTCATGCTGGTCTGCTGGTCAGTAGTCTGAAGGAAGTAGCTGCTGACTGCTCTGTTCTAGTTTTTTGTGTTTTCTTTTTAAATTGGTTTTCTCAATTTTTAGGAAAAATATTAATAAAAGAGGTCTTGTTTCTTAAACATCATAAGCCATGAACCCCTTTGATATGGGTTTAATAGGCGGAAGAGGCAAAAAAAGAAAAATTTGAACTTGAGGTAGTTAAGTAACATAGGACCAAGACCACTGGCCTAGGATTCAGGAAACCCTGAGTTCAAATCCTGTATCAACCATTTACTTTGTGACCCTGGCCAATTACTTTACCTCGCCCAGCCTTTGTTTTCTCATCTGTAAAAAGAAGATAAATAATAGCAACTACAATCTCTGTCAACCAAACTAAAATAGACTGAAAGCCATCGTTTCTAACATTCTGCATTTGACCTAACTTATTTTGTACCTCACAAATTATTTGCACCTCTCATATCAGAAAACTTGGAGAATGACATTGTGGGAGTTATCAGTTTTTTTTTTAATAAAAGTAATGATGGGACCATTAGTAATATTTACTCAAAAAAGGAGGAATTGTCTAAGCCTGCTTTTCTGGCTATGGGAAAGAATGAGAGTCTTTGCCACTTATTCTCCCAAGACTGTCTATTCATGTCGTTTTCTTTCTTTTCATAGAGGCAGCAGGGTCAGGTTCAGGAAGTCAGGACTTAATCTTCTGATACATACTGTTTATTTGACCCTAGCAAGTCACTTAACAAGACTCAGTTTCCTTTTCTGTGTGATGGGGATAACAATAGCATAACCCTCAGAGTTGAGAGCCTCAAATAAGATATGTTATATAAAGTGCTTTGCAAAATCATTGAACAGTGCCGAGGATTTTGGTAGAGATGACTTTCTTTTCTGGATCTTCTGTAGGTGTGACTGTAGCACCTATAGGAGCAGTGTCCAGACTGCGTCTCCACAGGGATTGCTTCTCATATGATGGCTGCAGGCAGTGGACTGGAAGCATTGATGTTCCCAAGGCTCTTGGTTTCAGGATCCTGGACTGTTTTCATCAAGGTGTGAGGGAAGATGGTTGGTGGTCAAGGTGGTAGCAGTAGTGTTTTCATTCTCCCTGGCAAACTGTAACCAATCTGAGTTTTGGATCCTAGGTGAATGTCTAGGCAATACTAAGGTCCCTCCCTTTTTAAATCAGGTTATCCTCAGACTAGGTGGGGTTCACATCTGGCAGGGGCCTTTCAACAAACAATTATTATACAGTGCTGTTTGTTTTAAGTCATTCAGTTGGGCTCCTTACTACACCCCCGGAGATGAGTAGTAATCATTCAAAGGCAGCCTGCTCCCAGGCTCTTGTTACTAAGTGGTAAGTGTGTATATATGGACCCAGAGTCTACTTGGCAGGTTTCACCATTCAATCACTTCTACAGACAAACCACAAAAAGACCAGCTTTGCCTCAAAGGAAATAAAAAAAATTTCCTTTTCAAAATTCTTTGCATTGATAAGGAGCCGAGTCCAGAGTTTTGGACATGCCTTAAGGAAGCATTCCTTTCAGGAATTTCTAATAGTTGAAATCATGGGGGTGGTGGGAATAATGTGTATGTGTTGGAGGTGGCAGGTGGGGAAGGCCAAATACTTGTATTTTTGTAGCAAACCCTAAACCTCCTTTTCTGGATCCTGAAATTTTAAAAATTTTGACTTTCCTCAGAGATGGATTAACTAAAATGTTTCCTTTTTTTTGAGAGTATGCCTCTAATCCCTGCCATAGGATTTAGCGCCAAAAGGGGGGACGTTAGAGATCATTTTCTCCAGCCCTCTTCATTTTGTTGTTGTTGAGTCATTTTCAGTCATCTCTGACTCTTTGTGACCTCATTTGGGGTTTTCTTGGCAAAGATCCTAAAGTGGTTTGCCATTTCCTGCTCCAACAAAAATATGTTCTTCGTCACTTTTGTTGTATTCTCCTGGCTATAGATACTTTCATCTTCTATAGGATGTCCATTGAGTGCTTGACATATAGTAGGTTCTTGATAAATGTTTGTTGATTTGTGAATTCCATATGCCCCAGATAGTTTTGAATCCACTAAGCTCCCTTCTCCTAATTTTCATGACTTTCCTTCAATCCCACCTTTTGGAAGAAGGCGTTTATAGATCAGTTGGGACATTTCAACTCCCACCAGATCTGTTTCTGTGACTCCTTATCACAGAAGGTTAACAGGTAGGTCACTTCATTGTTTTTACATTAACATCCTATATGTGTCTAGATTTTAGGTTTTCCTAATAAAGGAACCACTTAAAGTGTGTTCCTTACAGTGCCCAGCATATTTTGAATATGTAACAAAGAAAGGAAAGGGAGGGGGTGGTAGAAGTTAGAATAGAAGCCATTTAAAGTTCAGCCCCATTGTCGGGTAGGTTAACGTCCATGTTGGCTGAGGACATACTGTCACCCTCCTGTTGTGAATGCATTATGACATACATATTACTTGAGAAGAACATGTGTATAGGGATTTGCAGGGGGAAGTCATTCGTGGCAGGCTCGGGGGGAGGCGTTTCTGTGGTTGTCATTTTAGAGGGTGGACAGTATGAACAAAAATCTGTGTGGCTCATTTAATGAGTATGTAAA
>NW_027185655.1:77878565-77967940 GCF_028583685.1 Petaurus breviceps papuanus
TCAGGAAACCAGGACCCATGTGTTCAAGGACTTGCTTCATTAAATGACTTCTCTCCTTCGATGTAAAATTATACAAATTTGTGCCAAATATGAATGCTGAATATTTTGGTTTTATTTGACTACTGCCTCCTTGAATGGAGAAGGTGCTAAACCAGTATGGGAAAAGTTAGTCACCAACAAGTTGTGGCATCAGGTATAGTTCATTACCCCACACTCCATCTTCCTGAGCTGTGGAAGATTTTTAGCCAAATCCTGAGTAGGTATCTCCTTTCTCATTTGTAGAGAGTAGAAAATGCTACTGAACAAACTGCAAAATTACAATCTTATTAAGACCATGGGAAATGGAACTTATTTTCATTGTTAAAAACCTATAGAAGTTGTATACCGACCTTTTTGCACCCTGGCTTCAAAACTTGTGTTAACCTATGTGTTTGATACAAGATGAATGGTGCATAGACAAGGGTTCATTGGCCAGAACCTGCCTGAGCAAGCCCAGACATTGGGCTCTCTTTTTGGCTCTTCAGATAGTACCTGGGAACTGCAGCCTCTGTGTGCGTGGGGCGGCGGGGGGGGAGGGTTGGGGGAGCAGAGTACACAGTCGGAGATTTTTTCCATAATAGCAAGTTGATGAAAATTGTGCATTTTACCCACCTAAATGATTATTTCCCCAGGAAAAAATTTCCATATTGTTGAGAAAGCAGCATGTTATGACCATAGCCAAGTCACTTAAATTCTCTTGAGTTTCCTCATCTGTAAAATGGGGCTAATTATACCTCTAGTGCCTATTTCACAAGACTGTTGTGAGACTCAAATGAGACAATGTATTTTAAGGATTTTGCAAACTTTACACTACTATAAAAATGCTAGTTACTATAAGTCTAGGTCTGCTCAGTCTTCCACTATATTAGGAAGGAAGGAAACACACATTTATTAAGCACTATGTGCCAGGCACAAATACTCACAACAACTTTGAGAGTTAGGTGCTGTTATTTATCCCCATTTTACAGTCTAGCAAACTAGGGCAAACAGAAATTAAATGCCTTGCGCAGAGTTGTACAGCTTCTAAGGGTCTTGAGGTCTAATTTGAACTCAGGTCTTCCTGACTCCAGGCCCAGTGCTCTATTCACTGCACCACCTAGCTGCCTCTATCATGTTGTGGAAATGTTCACCCTTCACTTTAACTTGATGTCTTAAGTCAAGTTACCAACAGATCTCCTATCTCCATTCAGTTATTTTATTTGATTACCCATGTTGGTAGAGAATAAGTACACAGATGACTTCAGTAGGTTCTCTGTAGTTATTCAATGAGGACTAAAATTTTATCTTATTTGTACTCCTTTGATGGGAAAGTTACACTTTTCAGTTCATTCAAGAAATATTAGCACCTTCTGAGTTCAGGGATATGGAACTTATTTCCTTCTTTATTCTTCTGGAATTATTGTTAAATAGTTATGGTGATATTTTTTTTTCTGTCAAATATAGAGCTCACTTTTCTTCCACAACTCATTTCTGAAACAGCTATCCAATTGAAGCTCATGGTAGGGCAGAGGTGCCACTCGGAAATGCTGCTGACCCATTCTTCCATTCTCTTTCCAGCATCCTGTGTTAGATGAGCCAATAGCAGAAGCCATCTGTATTATCGCAGACACAGATAAATGGAGTGTCCAGGTAGCTACCAGCCAGAGGAAAGTGATGGACAACATGAAACTAGGCCAAGAGGTCTTGGTGTCAAGTCAGGTGTCCAGTTTACTACAGTCCATTTTACAGCTTTATAAGCTCCGCCTTCCTGCTGACTTTGTAAGTATTGATCTATAATCCTCTACTGGAATGGGTGAAAATAATGTTGTTTGGCCTAGTGTGAACTTTCCGAAGACCCAGTATTTAGAATACAATTTACCACTTTCAGTAACATAGTAAATTAACATGCTAGCACATAAAAACATTAAAGCCATTAAAGGAAGGGAAAGATAGACAAAAAAGAAGTAAAGATAGACAAAAAAGAAGTAAAGATTGCTGTGGATAGTCCAGTCCCTGGTGTGTCACGGTCTGCCTTGTTCATGGGCCTGCCACATTTTTTAAAAGTCAAGTATGTAATACAAAGGAATGGAGAGTTTATTGCTCATCCATTTTCAGTAGACTTTCAGGGCAGCCATTCAACCATTTTTATTTAAAAACAGACTCATATAGAATGATTTAAAACTTAACTTCAGATAACAAGGAGGCAGTATGATGCAACAGAAAAGGTTCTAATCCTGGCCACTTTTGTGACCTCAAGCAAATTATTCAACTTCTCTGGGCTTCAGCTGGGGGAAATCAGAAGCAGGCTTCATGAAGGTGATGCTTGAGAAGCATTTAGAAAGAAGGAAGGAGTTCATCCCAGGCATAAGGAACGAGCCACTGCAAAAGCAGAGACCGAGGATGGAGTAGCATGTATGAAAAACAGAAAGAAGGCAACGGTAGCCAAGCATAGAGCTCATTTAAAACATTAGAAAGGGAGATCAAAGACCTAATTGTGAATGGTTTTTGAAAACCAAAAATAATTATGATAGCTAACATTTATATAGTGCTTACTATGTGCCAGGATCTATATGAGTGCTTTACAAACATCTCATTTGATCTTCACAACAACCCTATGAGATAAGTGCTGTTATCATCCCCATTTTATAAGTGAGGAAACCAAAGTAAACAGATCAAATGACTTGCCCATGGTCACAAATCTACTAAGTGAGTTAAATTTGACCTCAGGTCTTCTGCCTTTACCACCCACCATGTCATGCCACCTAGCTGCCCAAAAATAAGTTAATATATGATCCTAGAGGTGATAGAAATCCACTAGAATTAAAGTAGGGGAGTGATTTGATCAGAACATGTATTTTAGGAAAATCCTTTTGGCAACTGGATTGGGGAGGGGAGTTACTTGGAGTAAGGAGTTGAGGAGAGTGCCAAAGTTGTGAACCTTTGTAAGCAGAAGGATGGTGCTGTATTTGACAAAAACAGGGAAGTTTAGGAGAAGGGAAGGTTTGGAGGAACAGTTTGAACTTGTTGTGTATGAGGTATCTAGAGGGTATCTGGTTTGAAATCTGTACCTAATCCCTCCTCCCAGTAGAATATAAGTCCCTTGAGGGCCCAGAGACTTATTTTCACATTTCCTTTACCTCCCCAGTGCCTTGCACATCAAGGCACTAAATACACGCTTTGCTGGACTGGTGTGGATTGCCTCAGTCACAGGTCACAACAGAATAGGGAGCTCAGGTCTGCTCCTTAGACCCCAGTCAGAGGGCACTTTCTCTCCTCCCTCCCCAGAAGCCTTTCTGTCATGGAAGAATTTGTCCCAGGAAGCAGGATTGTCTTCTCTAGTTCACTTCAAGGAACATAATGAAGGACTTTTTCTTAACATCAGAAAAAACATTTTATTGAAATTCAGAATTGTTTAGCCTAACAGTCTTTGGATTATAGCATCTTCTTTCAGCCAGGCTGTCATTTGTGCAGCTTTTATGAGGCCCAGTGTCGGGAGTATGAGTTGTAAGTATATCTTTCTTCACAGGCTATGTACCCATCTCATTTTCTTCTGCAGAAACAAGTTCAGTTGTTGTGATGCTGTCGATACTTTTTTTCTGTGGGGGAAGAAAGTGTACAAAGCTTTAAATATATAATTCAGCTTAATGAATTCAGATCGAAAGTATGGATAGCTGTTTAATAGTTTCAATGACCTTTCAGTAACTAATTTTCTGACCATAGGGACCAAAAGAAAATGTTCATCAGCATTGTTTTAAAAGTTAATTATCTGAATGAAGTGCATGTAATTAAGGGGTTGCTAAACCCTTGAGGGAGAAAAGGGAAAATAGCAGTTATTTTAATTATGTTTCAAAATTCTGGGCATGGCAGGCAGAAATTGCAAAAGCCCCTCCCCAAGATGTAAATTCTGGGAAAGGAGCAGTGTTTACCAAGGTCTTCACCAAGGTGTTCCAAGTGTTGATGCTTGGCTGTCCTGAAAACACTGAATCAAAATCTTGTAACACAAAGGGTCAGGGTTAGTGTCCATTGAGTATGTGTTTCTGTGTTTGATGAAGCTGCTTGTAGAAAACAAACAAACAAAAACCATTCCTTCTTCTGTGAAAGCCGGATGCTGAGATTCAAGCACTTAACAGTTCAACTCAGTTTTTTCAGAATTTACTGAACAATCACAATAATCCTGTGTCTCTAACCTATATAACATTAAAATCAGTTTTTAAGAAGTGTTCACCATCTATTATTGCATTTAACTGTTGTACCACTCTCCTAAGATAGGAGTGGCATGCAGTATCCATAACACATTATACTCTATTATGTTTGTATTCATTTGCTTGGTGCCTTCATTAGCTCCCCTGAGTTCAGCTCATCTTTTTGTAGATCTGTCTTCCAAATCCTGGGATATACCCAGCTCGAGGCTCTCTTCTGAGTCCTAGTCTCATATCACCACCTGTCATTTTGGATATCCTGCAGGCATTTCAAACTCAGCATTTTCAGAACAATTCATTCTCTTCTCCCCCTCCTTTCACACAGTTGTTCCCCTCTTCCGAACTCCTCGTGTTCTTGAAAGTTCATCTATCCAATCACTTAGTAGACCTTGTCACTTCTACCTCCACCCCTATTGTCTCTCCATTCAAACAGCCATCACCAAGTCCAGGCCCTCATTGTCTTTGTCTACTATTGCACAGACTCCTAATTGATGTCCTTGCCTCAAATGCCTTCTCTCTCTAATTCATCTTCACATAGCTTCCGAAAATGGTATTCCTTTTTTTGTTGTTGTTGTTGGGGGTTAAGGAGGAGGCAAGGCAGTTGGGTTAATTGACTTGCCCAAAGTCACACAGCTAGTTAAGTGTCAAGTGTCTGAGGCCAGAATTGAATTCAGGTCCCCTTACTTCAGGGCTGGTTCCATATTCACTGCACCATGTAGCTGCTCCCCAAAAATGTTATTCCTCAAGGACAGTTCTGATTATGTTATTTGCCTGCTCAGTAAACTCTAGTGGCTCAAGGATCAGATACAAACTATCCAGCTTTGTATTTAAAGCCCTTCATAATCTGACTTCAACAATTTTTCCTTGGCTTTCTTTAATACATTATTCCCCTTCATACACTCTATAGGCTAGAAAGTTTGGTGTACGTGTATTTGGGGTATTTTGGTAAAATTTGTGTACATGGCTCCTCCAAAGAAAGTCCCTTAAAGATAGCGATTATTTTATTTGTGTGTAACCCCATTGTCTAGGCCCTAGAACAAAGAAGGCATTTAATAAATATTTAATGTTTTCCCATTTTTGCAGATGAGTAAACTGAGGTTCAAACAGGTTAGATAACATGTCTCAAGGTCACAGTCCAGAATTCTTTGCACAATAACACAGTTATACTACATTCATTGTGCTAAGCACTCCAGGTAATACAAAGATAATACCTGACCTCAAAGAGCTTACAGTCTAGTTCAGAAGGCAGAAGATATATACACAAAACTGTAGTACTAGGGAGAATATCATTTTCCGTAGCATTTCAAACAAAATTCATACAATTGGAGAGTTGGGAATTGGAGAAGTTTTAATAAGAGAGGGGTGGTATTTGAGAAGGTTTCATAAAAGACAGGTGGTATTTGAACTGAGCTTTAAAGGAAGCATAGGATGGTGACAGGTTTTTTTTTTTTGAGTGGGGAGAGGAGAAGTATTTTTAACTTCACTGGTGCTTCAAATATGCATAGGAAAAGAGAGGGCAGGAAAATTGGAATGATACATTGAGGACATAAGACATTTTGAATTTTAGATACTGGAGAGCCACTAAAGGTTTTTGAGTAGGGGAAAATACCGTGATCAGAACTATGCTTTAGAAAGATTTTTCTGGTCACACTATGCAGGGTGGTAAATGAAATCAGTTAAAGAGACTGAGAATACCTAAACCAGGAAGAGTCAAAATAGAAAAAGAAAACTATAGAACAATATTCCTAATGAATATTAATGCCAACATCTTAAATAAATACTAGCAGGGAGACTACAGCATCATATCTATCGCAAAGATTATACACTATGACTGACTAGATTTATACCAGCAAATGCAAGGCCAGTACAATATAAGGAAAACCATTAACACAATTGACTATATTAACAATAAGAACAATAAAAACTTTATTTTATCATTATAAACATAAAAGGCTTTTGCCAATTTATAACATTCATTCCTGTTAACACTAGAAAGTATAGGAATAAATGGAATTTTCCTTAACAAAGATACTATTTATCTAAGAGTTAACATTATAATGGGGATAAATTAGAGACTTTTCTAGTAATATTGGGGTAAAGATTTCTGTTATCACCATTAATATTTGGTCTAGTACTAGAAAGGCTAACTATAGCAATAATAAAAGAAATTGAGGGAATAAGCATAGGCAAATAAGAAAATTGTAATTTTTACCCAGAGAACCCTAAAGAGTCAGCCAAAAAGCTAATTCACATGATTGACAAATTCAGCAAAGTTGCACACCTAAGTCATCAATATTTTTGTATATTACTAACAAAATCCATCAGGAAAAGAAGAAATAGGAAAAATTCTATTTAACATATTAACAGGCAGTACAAAATACTTGGGAATCTACCTGCTAAGACACACATAGGAGTTACTATGTGGACATAATTACAAATCACTTTTTAATAAAGACATTTAAATAACTAGAGAAATATTTATTGCACATAGGTAAATTGAGGCAATATAATAAAAATGACAATACTACCTAAATTGATTTGCTTATTTACTACTATAACAGTCAAACTATCAGCTGTCATAGAATTAGAAAAAAATAATAAAATCACCTGGAGGAACGTAAGATCTAATAACTAATGAAAAGCCATACCAAATCTCAAATTATACTACAAAGCACTAATCATAAAAATAAATAGAATTGGCACTGGGTTGGAAATCAAGAAGTTGACCAGTGGAACAGGTTAGATACACAATATACAGAAGCAAACAACACTTTAGCCTACTGCTCGACAAAGCCAAAGATCCTAGCTCTTGGGGCAAGAGCTCACTATTCAAGAAAAACTAGGTATAGACCAACATTTTACACCACATATCCAGATAAGCTTCAATTCAGTACATGATATAGATATAATGGATAATATCATAAAGAATAGAGGAGCAAGGAAGCAAATACTTGTCAGATCCTTGAGTAATGAAAGAGTTCTTAACCACATATAGAAGATGGAGAGGTTGATATGAGGTAAAATGGGCAATGTTTATTACATAAAACCTAAAAAGCTTTGGAAAAATCTATGTAGCTAGTTTCTCTAAAAAATATCTCTTTTGTTTTTCATTTTTCAAATGCTTTATTAGAAATATCTCATTTCTAAGAGATGTAGGGAATTGAGTCAAATTTATAAGCCATTCTTCGGTTGATAAATGTTAAGAGATATGAACAGGAAGCCTTCTGAGGAAGGAACCCAGACTATTAATATCCATATAAAAGAAATGTCCTATATCTCTCATAATTAGAGAAATATAAATTTAAACAACTTTGAGGTTCCATCAACTATGGTCAGATTGGCCAAAATGGCATAAAAGTAAAAAGACAGATGCTAGAGGGGCTATGGGAAAATAGGGATACTAATGCACAGTTGGTGGAGCTGTGAACTGGTCTGGCCATTCTGAAAAGCAGTTTATACTTATGCCCCAAAAGCTATTAAATTGTATACCTTTTGACTTAGGAATACACCACTAGATCCTGACCCCAAAGAGATCAAAGAAAGGAAAAAAAGGACCTACATGTACAAAAATATTTATAGCAGCTATTTTTGTGATGTCAGGGATTTGGAAACTGATGGAGTTTCCATCAGTTGGGGAAATAGCTGAATGTGTCATGGTACATAAAGGTGATGGGATACTCTTGTACTATAAGAAATAGTAAAGAAGATGGTTTCAGAGAAACCTGGGTGGCATGTATGAACTGATGTGAACTGAAGTGAGCAGCACAAGGAGAACAGTTTATGTCATAAAAACAACATTGTAAAGATGAATAACTTTCAAGGACTTGAGAACTCTGATCAGTTCAATGGCCACTCACAGTTTCAGAGGACTTATGATGAAACTCCTCAGATACTACACACTAGCTGTGTGACCCCGGGCAAATTACTTAACCCTGCTTGCCTCAGTTCCTCATCTGCAAAATGAGCTGGAGAAGGAAATGGCAAGAAAACACCAAACAGGGTCATGAAGAGTGTGCACATGATGAAAAACGACTAAACGACAACAAACATGATGAAACAGGCTGCCCACTTCCCAATGGAGAGGCAGTGGAGTCAGAGGGCAGACTAAGACTTTTTCTTTTGTTTGACCAGACAGGTTTGTGACATGAGTTTTGTTTTTCTTGCTTTCTCAATAGGGGGTGAGGATGGTAAAAGTGAAAGAATGTGTAATGTGAAAATTAAATTAAATAGAATTTCAAAAAAGAGAAAAACTATAATAACCCTGATAAGAAGTAAGGATTTGAAAGTGGGAGGAAAGAAGGCAGGAATTGTCCTAAGTTTAGCTTTACAAGTATTATCTCATTTGATCCTCACCACAACCTTGAGAGTAAATGCTGGATGGCAAGGTGGCACAGTGAACAGAGCACCAGCCCTGGAGTCAGGAGGACCTGAGGTCAAATCCAGCCTCAGACATTTAACACTTAGTAGCCACGTGACCTTGGGCAAGTCACTTAACCCTAATTGCCCTGTCTTTCCCCTTCCAAAAAGAAAAAAAGAGAGAGTGGTAGGTGCTGTTATTATTCTCATTGTACAGTTGAAGACACTGAATCAGACAGAGGTCACACAGCTGGTGTCTGAAGCTGGATTTGAATTCATATCTTCCTGACTCCAGGTCCAATACTTTCTCCATTGCACCACCTAGCACCAGAATGAGATCTCTACTGCAAAGGCACTGGATAGTCGGGGATTAGCAGAACAGAACATTTGAAAGTCACATGAACCAGGATGGTGACTAGCACATCCTTGAAATGGCCCACCATGGTCTCTGAACTGGGCAGAGAGTCATGTGAGGCCAAGGTGTGATATGCTAGAAAAACAGGAGGAATGGAAAGAGCAGAATAGTTAGCCTGCCATGTGGACCCAAAACAGGGTCCACAAGTCTTCTGAGAGTGGAAGAGTTGAACAAAGGGATGTTGTTCTGAAAAGATTTCACTAAAATTAATCAAAAGTTACATGAATTTGTTACCACCACACGTCAATTACTAGGAAACATTTTCATCCATCTAATACAGTGTGTTTCAGTCTCAACAAATGGAGGCGGGGGGAGGGGAGGAATCTTTATATCTATTCTAGAGTGATTGATCACCTCAGCTGGAAAAGATCAGCATTTTCAAACATAAATATTAATTAAACACAGTACCATGAATGTCACAGGAAGAAGTGCTTGTAGGAAAATTTACTCCAGTAATCCAATGAATCTGTGTTCTCCATGATGTTAGCATTTCCTCCTAACAGTGTAGACTGCCACCTATCTGTGCCTGTCTACCCTAAGTTTTTGCTGTCCATGTTCTCCCAAGGTTCTACTAGACGTGCTGGGATTCTTCCTTTTCTCTTCTTAACAATGAGGGGAATGGGATGCCAGGAGAGCATTTTGGCCTGCCCAGTGGCTATTCCATTGTGAGCCCATCTTTCTTTGCTGTTGGACGTTTCTTTGATGGCATCTTTAGAGCTCTTTTTCATAATTCTTTGCCTGTGACATGTCACAACTTGCTCTTGCCCCCACCGTCTGCCTGTCCATCCCTGCCAAAGTCTTCAGCTTCTTTGCTGAAGATTCTCAGATGCCTGTGCCAAAAATAGAAAAACTTGCCTCTGGTGAAGGACACAGATGGTTGATGTTCTCTAAAACAAAAGGGGAAAATGAAGTTGGCTCTCATTCCCAGGATAGTGACTTCCTGGCTTTTCTTAATCATTATTAAAAATCTGGTTTAAATGCAACCCCTACAACATGAGTGCACCTAACATTACTGTGTGAAAACATCTTTCAGGGGAGATCATTTTGCCACTGTAAGACTGTGCTTAGAACAATAGTGTCTGGGCTGCACTTCTATTGAGTTTCTTTGTTTAAAAAAGAGATGGGGAAGAAGCCACATTTTGTTGTTTTCAGTGCTGATGGTGATAACACTTCAGCAGCCCTGCCCTTGGCACTGCCAGTGTTGGCATCCTTATGGAGTTTGGGCCACGACCTGCAACAGGACCCTCACCTTTGTGTTGTTTTGGTTCCACAGTGCATAATGCATCTTGAGGACAGACTCCAGGAGATGTATCTCAAAAGCAAAATGCTCTCTGAGTATCTTCGAGGACACACAAGAGTCCATGTTAAAGAACTAGGAGTTGTGCTGGGGTAAGTAAATGCAGCGCTCCTTACTCAGAAGAGCAGGAGCAGCCGGCTTTTTATAAAGCACTTTAAGGTTTGCAGAGCACTACATCTGCCATGTTGCACAAGCCTTCTAACTACCCAGTGAGCTAAGTAGTACTTAGTAGTACTAGCATCCCAAACTTTCAAGGATCTTTGATAGACCAACCCTGTTATCTTGCTGATGGAAAAACTGAGTCTCAGGAAGGTCAGAGAGCTTTAGGTTTAAAGACCTGGAAGGACCTCAGACTCTGTCTCCTTCATTTTATAGATGAGGAAACTGAGGCCCTAGGAGATTCAGTGACATGTCCAAGTTTAATCAGGTAATAAGTGACATAGGCAGGATTGGAACCCAGATCTGCACTCAGTCCTCATGGGTACTCTTTGGAGTCTTTCCAGTTTTCATAGACTCTTATCCCACTCACTGGATTGTGTTGTTCCTGTCATCTAGCCAGTCACTACCTCTTGTGTGAACTCAGCACTCACTTATAAGCATTAAGTGTCTATAATGTGGCAAGCACTGGGGTGAGTCAGGTACAAAGAATGAAACAGCCCCTGTTCTCAAGAAGCAAGTGCTGGCATTTTTATACTGAGACCCAAGCTTTCAAATGTGAGATGAGACTTCTTGCCGCCGAACAACAGCCTCCTAAAAGGCCATCCCCTCTGCATCCATCCGAGTTGTGTCCTAGCAGGGATCACTGGTAGCACCCCCCAGGGTGAGGGGTGTGGTTCAGGGTTACATACTTGTCTTTCCTTCCCTGGCACGTTGTCATCATGGAACAGGCAAAATCGACTCCTGCTCAGTCTGCCCGTGTGGAGTAATTTCGGGACGAGCCTCAGCACAAGCTGTCGTCAGGGAGTAGCAGCTTGTGTTTACAGCTTCTTCCTAGAGGAGGGGGAAGGGAACAGGACTCAGTGTTCAGTGGCTCCATTACTGCCTACTTCCCACATGCTGTACTGGTCCTAACATAGGCCACTGCCAGGCCCTCGTCCTCAGGTGTGGCTTACAGAAAAACCTCAGCGCAGTCGTCATGTTCTTTCCCTTCTTGCTACATGCAGACATAAAAAAGGCAACTCCTGAATTTAAGTTAGATTCATTAAGTGAATAATAGTATTAAATGTGTATATAGTTTGTCAAGGTAAAGAGGTAGAATTGTTTTTTTTTTTCCTTTCAAAGATCTCCTTTGGGGAATACAGTCTTAAATTTGGGGATGGCCTCCATTTGGACTGGTTCACAGTGTGCCCAGCCAGTCAGTATGCCCACAGATGGTGAACATCTTGTATTCTTAGGAGTTTGTGACCTGCTCTGACAATCAGTTAAACGAGTGGTTTCTCTCCTGTTCTCCTTTGAATAAGTTTTATAAATCTGCCTGGAGAGTTTCATATTGGACTTATATAGATATACATCAGATTTGCAGGTGACAGTTTGCCCTGCATCACCAGCAGAAGACTGATGTTGTTTGTTACCTTTCTTGGCCTTTCCTCAGTAAAGCCCATAACTTGTACCAGGGGCGATTTTGTAAATTGGGAAGCTGAATGATGCTATGTGTGAGATGTTAAAATAACTTGGTCTCTATCCTTCAGACACTCTTGCCAATCATTTCATCTTCAGTGTCCAGGAAAAGTGACTGACAGTGATAAATTAAATAAGTACTATGCCTGAGGGAGATAGAGTTATTGCAGTTGGTTTGTTTTATCTCAGTATTTCCTGTCATATGTTTTTCTCACACATTTAATTTTTTTAAAAATAATTCCTATTTTTGAGGTGTTTGTCCATTTAACTCTTTCTCTGTGTGTATCCCTCTTTCCTAGATTAATACTTTACCTAGTTCTGTTTCCTTACATTTTCCTCTTCCCAGATGTGTACCTTAAGTATCTATGGAAGTGTTTACCTGTCATTGAGGTCCAAAGTGAGAAGCATCTCTTCCTCTTTGACCTTCACCTGGGAGAGTGCTCTGTGGGCTAGCTAATTGGGAATCTTTATTTTCACTACCTTTTTCTCCAACAGTACAAGAAAAGCTAAGAGTATTAGCTGTATCTGCCAGCTAGATCCTGAATATGCCGATATAGTTGCTGCAACATTTGATCAACAATTAAGGGTTAATTATTAATTTTTATATAAAATTTTATATAATTTTTATATAAAAATTGCCTATTAAAGACAGAGTGGTATAATGGTTAGACAACTGGCCTCAAGACCAGAGTGACATGGGATGACACATAGTACTGGTGTTACCCTAAACAAGTTTAAAACCAATTCTCTATATTATAAAGAAGGTGTCAACTTGTATTAGTGGAAGGAATTTCCTCACCCAGGAGTGCATTATGCCCGTGAAGGACCAGATCTAGGCAGAGCTCTATGTACTGGCCGCTGTGTTGGTTTTACAAATATAAAGAATTGAAACAGGGGCAGCTAGGTGGCACAGTGAATAGAGCACCAGCCCTGGAGTCAGGAGGACCTGAGTTCAAATCCGGCCTCAGACACTTAGCACAAAAACTAGCCATGTGACCTTGGGCAAGTCACTTAACCCCAACTGCCCTCCAAAAAGCAACCAAAAAAAAAAAGAATGAAGCAGCTTCTACTCTCTGGGAGTTTGCAGCCTCAGACAAATCTCCGACCAATCTTAGAGACTGAGAAAGTTCTTAGATATTTGGCAGCCGTTGACCCAAGACCATGTTACCTCCATTCTCCTGCCAGATGGATGGGCAAGGTCTTGTCCATTAGAAGATGTGATGTTCCTTTACTTGTGTGTCTCCTGACATCACTTGACCTGAGGATAATTTACCTTGTGTACCCAGTAAAGATCTGAGTCAGCTCTTGCTGTTTTTGAAGGAACTATTGCATACTCTTTATTTTCCCTATCTTGATCCAAAGTCTATTAGAACACAGAATCAGTAAGTTGACTAAGGATACTGAGGGAGGTGAGATTTTTTTTTAATTAGATTAACAAAATGTTATCAAGAAAACCAGATTTTAAATTTGGAAGATAGAACCACTGAAACAGATGAGCCTAGAAGACCAGGAGAGATGGTGATGCCATTGATAGAAACAGGGAATGAGGAATAAAAAGTTTCTGGGGGTAGGTGCAAGTACATACAAAAATATCCATCCATTTATTCACATGTATTCAGATTCTCACTATTTGAAGTTATAATTATGTAAAATATGGTCATTAGTTTCAGCCCAATGTAAATACATAGTGGGAATTTGGATGACTTAAGGGTATTCACTAATTGGGACCTAGATGTACAAATATTCATACGAATAAGCAGGAGCTTTCCAAACAGACAGTGGTCTGTACTAGATGATGTTTGTTTAAATGCCTGAATATTTCCAGCCTGTTGAATGCTTCTGGATGACATCTCCCTCTGTAACAGAATGGTGCCTTTGTTCTCTGTTTAAATGGTTTTTTTTCTTTTTAAATTTTCAGGATTGAGTCTAATGATTTGCCTCTGCTGACTGCCATTGCTAGCACTCACTCTCCTTATGTTGCTCAAATACTCTTATAAGCTAAGCTCCAGACAAAAAACAACAACAAATGCAGAGACATTTGACTGGAGGATTGAGGCAAGCCAGCAGCCTTATCATGAAGACAGGCTTTCCACCACTGCCTGTTTGGTTTTGAAGTGGACCTTTCTTTAGAAGACTTTGGTTTACATGACTTAATGACATTCAGGTTCTTCTCTAACACTTTAGTCACCTATGGATTGACAGGAGGAGAAGGTGACCTTTAAAAATTGTGAAAAGGCAAAACAAACACTACAGCAAATGCTAAACTTTCAGTATGAACTGGCTTGTGTTACTTGGAGAGAAAAATGGACCAGCCAGACCAGCTGGTTCTTCTCCTCGCTGACTTTGGAGGAGGGAGCTGCTCAGTGTACAGAACATTCCTACAGCCAAGCATTCCCCAGCTAGGAAGGGAGATGCTGTCTGAGCTGGAGAAGGCATGTTGGCCTGTTGTGCGGGCATGGGGAGAACAAGGACTCTGCAGTAATTGGCTGCTGGGATTTTTTTTTCCTACAAGGCAAGAGTTCCGAGGAAAGCCACATTTTTGTTGCCTTCAGAAGCTCTGATAGCTCCAACTGTCGCTGTTTTGATAATGAACACAAATGAGGATGCCTGTGGGGACAATGGGATTTATTAGGGACTAGTTGTCGTTTTAATTTCTTCTGGGAGGTGATATTGTTTCAGAGGCAAACCTGACTCAGATTTGGAATGGCCTGGGCACAGTGGTTCAAGAAATCTGAGAAGAGATCCAACATGGTAATGTGATCAAGATGTCCTCGGCAGCAGTCAAGTCCACAGTCCATAACCCTGTGTTACAACCTCGTGCTTTCGTGTTTTTGGCTGCCTTTTTTAAGAGAGGCCATTTACCCAAGTTATTGCTGGTAACTCAGGGGAGGATTTGGGGGGTAAATTCTTCCAGCCCAAATCACTTTCTTCCTGTAACAGTTAGAAGTGACTCTCTTTACACTTTAAATGAGAGAGCTGGCCTTTTGTGAAATGAGACCTTAAAATGACTGGGGGGAAATAAGGTTTGAACATTTGCAAACATCCTATTGTAATCCTACCAAGTTTTTGCACTATCATGTCTGTGCCTTCCCGTCTCTGACACCCAACTTCCTCCCCCCTCCCACAAGAACCTTTGGATAATTGGTTCTGAAGTTTCCCCACACACAGAGTACCTCCATATAAAATCCCTTGTTCTTAAATCTTAACTCATTTCTTTGGTGTTTCAAAAACTGTGCTTTGTGCTGACATTTTTTCAAAAAGGACATCTTAGTTTACTATCCATAAAGTAGTAAATGAGAAAAATTAGATACCCAAGATGAAAAGGGGCACTTTAAAAAAGCATTGAACACCAAAAGTAATCATTTTAGTCAAAGCAATCAAAAAGCATCCATTCACCTTCCTCCTGCCCCCAGTCTAGAGTTAGGCACGCTAGCAGAAGATGGTCCTAGTTTTGTATGCTACTTAATTCCCTGTTCTTTCCATTTTTCCTAACAGCAATTCAGTAACATCTAGTTTGTAGCCAAGATCATTAAAAAAAAAAAAAAAGCAAAAAAACACACCAGTAGAACAGAACAGTTAAGAGCCTGATCCCCGGCTGCCTGTCTGGCACATTGTCAGCGAGCCAGGCTTTGGTTTATTCTTTTATGGATACATGTTCACTCTCTTTTTTAAAAAGAGGATGCCAGCAGTAGTATGAGGAGAGTTGGGGGGTGGAGTTACTTCTTGGGGATGGGCAACTGCTTGCTTTTGTAAAGGACCTTCCATTCTTTCCCTGAGATGTGAAATGTTTACCAGCTCATTATGACTCTTCTTTCTGTTTTCGGATCTCCACTCTATGTGAACATTTCAAAGAGCAAAGCTCTATTATTTTCTTCTTATACCTTTGTGATTCCTGAGGAGAGACTTCAAGCTTTGTCTTTTTAAGTGCTTCATGGGACCACAACTGCTGCTTGCTAGCCTTTAGGTGAGAAAAAATGCAGTTCACCCGGCTCGACCATTTCTATCCAATACCCTCTCAGGAAATCAGCCAAGCTGATGCTTCTTTCTGCCTGTCCTGTCCATTCATCTTTGTCTTCCAATTTCTTTTCTTGTTCATTTTCTAATCCCCTCCCCCCCAACTTCCAGGGTTCATATAGAATTCCCTTGCACAGTAGACACTAACCAGTATAACTGCAGTGTGTACATAGTGGCTTTCTGAAAAGCAAGCCCATTTAATGTAACCAAGCATTAAAGGGGCCATCTTAACTGCCACCAGCAGCTTTAATGCTACCCTCCCCTCTTTGGTTTGAGCAGGTTTATTTACCCTCTTAATTTATTTTTAAGTTCCAAATTACGTAGTCTTTTTTGGTAAAGTGTCTATGCTAAAAACAACAAAACAAACAAAAAAAAACTTTAGGTGGATTTTATATGGGTGTTTTGTCTCCCCCACACTCAGGATTCCAGTCAGTCCATATTCCTCACAACTGTTGCCTCCACAAACAGACCTAGAATGTTACTGCTGCTATTTTCAAATACTGCATTAAGAAAAAACACTCATACTTTCTTTTTGTCTAATCATTCAACTTCTTTCCAAACCACAATAGAAACCTGTGACATTGTGTTGAAATAAATACTTTTTTTTTCTTTTTAAGCCAGTGGCTTTATTCTAACTAATCCGAAGACTTGGGAGAGTCCTTGCTCTCTCCCATCCCCACTTCAAAAAGAAAAAAAAACTACCTCAGTTGACAGGATTCCACCTTTTAGGGCTTCTTCAACTTTGTAAGTCTTACCTGTTGTTGAGTGTAACTTTTGTAGCCTCTTGCTTCCTACACAAGTTAGTATGGCATGATGGAGCAGACGGTGTGTGTAAATGTCGTGGGGACGGCCCTCTTTAGAGCATGTGTCAGTTTTATTTTTTAATAAATCGATAAGTAATATGAATGTAAGGGGAATTTTCGTGTGTTTAAAACTGACAGTAAAATGAAAAAAAATGTAGCTGAAAAAAATCTGCAAAATTTCCAAAGCGTTTTATTCTTTTATCAGTGTTATAATAGCTTTTTGTACAGGCTGCAATCCATTTTTCTGAAGTGTGCTGTTTTTTAATGAAAGTGATTGTAATCTTTTCACATCCCATGAAACTGCTGTTTATACATTACTGACTTTTACAAGCCCATATTTTTCAAACCTAACTTTTTTGGAGGGAAGAAAATCCCTACCGCATTCAATGTGACTCAGCTGCTGTTTGGACTCTTCTAATGAAATACTGAGATTTTATAAAATGTATAGTCTCTAGCTTTTCATTCTAGTCACCTGGGCTAGCCTTTGTCCGTGAAAGCAACCAATAGAAAGGAACCCTGAAGTTCTTTCAAATGTATAGTTTTTGCCACTAACCTGTACTTTGGAGAGTATTTTTTCCCCGTGGATATTTTCCACTACTAGCATGGAAAGTCTACACCTGAACTCTTATTAGAGATGTACATTTGGCTATTAACTTAAAAAGCAAAAACAACCCACTTGTATAAATTTACCTTGGATCAGAGCTCCTGCACCTACTCCAACTTGCTGAATGTTACTGTTAACAGTGAACCATGCATCTTGGAAGAGAGAATGTGACATACTGAAGCTTCATTGGTTATGCAAACAGGAGAAAATTCTGGATTTTGCTATTATTGCATCTCTTTTGTGACAGACTGAAAGGATCTTATTTTTTGATCGGTCAACTAGGTACCAATGTCAACTGTGTGGACATTTTTTTCTTACTACTTTAAGTGTAATCATTTTGATCTAGTTCTCTGTGGCATTTGGTGCAATAAATTTTTTGAATACAGCTTAGGCTTTCTTTCTCTGACATGCATGTGGTGCTTAAGCTTAGGCAAACTCCATCCCTTTCATCCAACAACTCAAATATGCTGGGATGACATGCTTGTCCCTGTGGGGTTTGAATGGGGGACTGAAGCCCCTACAGACTGACCACAGTAGAAATCCAACTCATCGGATGCTCACAAATGTATTGTGAGTGGAGGAAAAGTTTCTCTACACAATTATACAACTGACTTGTATAGAAATTCTGCCATTCAGTAAAGAACATACAAAACATACATGTATGTATACATGATAAGAGACAGCATGGATAGAACACCAGCCTGGGAGTCAGGCCTATGTACTTTCAGATCCTTTCTCAGACACACTCACCGTGGCAGGCAAGACACTGGACCCCTCAGTCCCCCAAACCACTCAACACTGTTGCTGACCAGTGGAGGGGATTTCCATGTGAGGAATTCTCTATGCCAGTGAAACCACAGGTACAACACACACACACACCATATATATATATATGCCTTCACTTTAAATTTGGCATACATATATAATACGTACATTGTATATATTTCTCTCTTCCAGTCTCAGTTTGTCAAGGACTGGGGCTTTTAAGATTGCTACCAGCACTGAAAAAATGCCTGATTCTTTTGAGAAATTAACTACTCGACCAAACAGTAAATATCAGAGGTGGAATTTGAACCCAAAGCTCCTGACTCAAGATTTAGTATTCTGTCCATTCTACCATATGTTTCTTTTTCTGGTGCCAGGTTAAAACAGGAGAAAGTGGAGAATGGGTTGTTTGGAACAAGACACTTCAAAAAAGTCACATTTCACATCAGTTTTTGTGCTAGCTACTAGGGATAGAGAGCAAGGAGTTTGCAGTGTCATTGGGGGAGGAAAGAGTGGAAATGCATAAATAATCACCATGTAAGAGACAGTGAGAGGTCTGGGCAAAGGCCTGGAGATGCTGGAAGACAGACTCAGGGGAATGGGAGTGTGGCAGTGGAAGGGTTCATGGTGGCAATGTCACCTGAGCTCACCCTTGGAGAAAAAGAGTTGTTTCAAAAGATGGAGATGGAAGTGGATGAGAGGGGGATAAGAGCTCCTTCAGAGAACAGGGGAAGAGCATGAGCGATGGCAAATAGGCAGCAGGAGGAGGCAGGATAACAAGGGGAAAGAATAGTTAGGTTTGGAATGCAGACTATGTTAAGTATGGACAAGTTAACTGTCAGCAGACTGGAGCCTTGAATGCCAGGGTCAAGAGTTTATACAGTATAAAGTTTTCCAGTAGAAGAATAACATAGAGATCATATTAGGACAGTTGCTAGGGCAATGATGTGAAGGAGAGTTTGAAGTAAAGGTAAGACTGGAGACAGGACATTTAGGATGTTAACTGTTCACTAGATCAGCAATACTTAGCCTTTTTTGTGTCATGACCTCCTTTGACAATCGGGCGAATCCTTTCTCCAAATCGTGTTTCTGAGTGTAGAAAATACACAGGATTCCAAAGGAAACCAATTACACTGAAGTAAAATTATAAAAATTAAAAAATCAAAGTCACAAATACCAGGATAAAAACTTCTGGCTTATCTCGTTAGAGATAAGGGTCTGAACCAGAGGAGTTGCATAAGAGGGCCCAGACATGAGATATTGAAGATGTAGAAACAAAAGGACTTAGTAACTGATAAGGTATGGAAGATAAGACTGAAGGGAAAGGAAAATAGCGCCTCTAACAGAAATAAGGGTTGATGGGTATGGGGGAAGAAGATAGCTCTATTTGAAAATCTTGACTTTGAGATGCTCACAAAGCATGCCCACGGACCTGTCCGGCAGGCATTTCAAGATGCCAAACTGGAGCATGTCGAAGACACTAGGGCTAGACCTAGATATTCGGATCATCCACAAAGACGTGACAGTGGAACCCAAAGGAGGGGATGAGATCACCAAGGAAACTGTAAGGAGAAATCTAGGACAGTACTGTGAGGGGCAAGAAGAATCGCAGAAAGGGAGTAGTAGAAGAACTGAGAATTCAGTCACAGATGCCAGGGGATTCGAGGGTGTCAAGAAAGGTGAGTGAGCAGTCCACAGTGTTAGCTGTTGCCGAGGTGTTGAGGCTCAAAGACGAGTGGAGGAGAGACAACCCCAAAAGGCTACCACTGTCCTGGGCTACACTGAGGAGGAGGAGGAGGATGTGCCCGAATGAGGGAAGTACTGGTGCAGAACCTTTGAGAACAACAGGTTTATTCTTTGTCTTTGTACTCGTGATGCCCAATACGATGCCTGTCACATAATGGGTTATTGAGTGTTGCCTGATTTCATTGTTATATTCTGTTGGACTACATCCAGAATACTTTGCTCTGTTCTGACCTCCCCTCCTTACCTCCTGTTTTAAGAAGGGTTTAATAAGGGGGCGGATAGGTGGCGCAGTGAATAGAGCACCGGCCCTGAAATCAGGAGGACCTGAGAACAAATCTGGCCTCAGACACTTAACACAAAAACTAGCCATGTGACCTTGGGCAAGTCACTTAACCCCAGTTGCCCTCCAAAAAGCAAAAAAAAAAAAGAAAGGGTTTAATAAGATAAAGAGCACCCAGAGGAAGACAAATCAGAATTGTGAAGTCCATTCCATGTGAGGACCAGTGAAAGGAACCAGGGATGATTCAACTGGAGAAAACTTGGCTGACCTCAAGTATGTGAAAGGCTCTCCCATGAAAGAGGATGGCCCCCTGTATGCTAAACAAGGAACAATTGGGGAAGTGCAGACAAGGGGAAGGTGGAGAGTTGAAGAGAGACCATTTGATGTAAGGAAAAATTTCCTAAAACTGAGAACTATATAAAAATAGAATTGGCTGCCCTGGGAAGTAAGGGGTTCCCTCTCACAGGAGGTCTCACAGGAGCATCCAACTGATGCTGGATGACAATTTGTTGGATATGTTGTAAAGGGTTTTTTCCTCAGGTGTGGATGGTCTCTGAGACCCTTTTCAGCTCTTAGCTGCCAGAAGGAAGGTCTTAGAAAAAAAAGATTACTGTTTTGGTGATAGAGATGTCATTATTAGCTTGAGAACGCACAATTCTGGTAGAGTTGTCCAAACCTAGCTGTCCAAAGTTGAGAAGTGAGTAAATGAAGTGGAAGCAGAGACTACTCTTTTATAATTATGCTTTGCAGTGGAGGAAAGGAGAGAGAGAAGATGACAGCTGATGGGGAGTGGCAGGCTCAGGAGAAAACATCCATCTCCTGACTTCCTTCAAATTCCAGCTAAAATCTCATCTTCTAGAAGGGCTAGTGCTTTTCCTCTGTAGACTAAACCTCACCACCTCCACCCCATTCATCTATTAGCTTGTTGGGACATAGTTGTTTTTGTGTTGCAAACCCCATTAGACCATATATATGAGGGGAAGCCTAAGCATATTCTGTAGGCTGAGAGGATCGAATTAAGAAAAGCATTCTAGAAATAGAAAAAATGAGAATCCATTGTAGTCCTTTCTCATCAGATCTTACCTGAAGCATTGTGTGCAGTCCTGGGCACCACAGTTTAAGAAATACATCAGTAAGTCAGTCAGCAACATATAAAATACCTACTATGTGTCATATACTAAGTACTGAGGATACAAAAAAGGGAATGACAGTAACTCACAGGGTTTGCAACGACAACTATGTCCAAACAAGATGTAGAGGACTGGAGAGTAGTCTACAGAAGAAGGAAAGATGAGATTTTTAGCTGGCATTTGAAGGAGGCCAGGAAATGGACATGAAGAGGGAGAGAATTCCAGGTATGGGGACAACCAGCAAAAATGTTCAGTCAGGAAATAATGTTTTGTGTGAGGGAAAGCAAGGAAGTCAGTGAGACTAGATTGCAGAGTGTGTTGGAGAGGGGAAAGGAGGAGCAAAGGGAGTAATGAGTAAGAAGAATTGAGGGGTAGGAGGTGCCAGGTTATGAAGAGCTTTGAACGTCAAGCACAAGAGCTTGTATTTGGTCATAGGGAACCATGAGTTCATTGAAGTGGGGCAGGGGTGTGTATGTGGGAGTGTGTGTGTGTGTGTGTGTGTGTGTGTGTGTGCGTGTGCGTGCACGTGCAATACTCAGACCTGCACTTGGGAATCAATTTGATGACTGAGTGAAGAATTGACCGATGTGGGAAGAGAATTGAGAAAGGGAGATCAATCAGCAGGCTATTGCAATAGGCCAGACATGAAATGGTGATTTGGGACTGCATTAAAGTGGTGGCAGTGTCATAAAAGCAAAGGGAAAATATACAAAAGAAGATAGAAATGATTGGCTATGGCAGGAGGGGTGAAAGAGTGAATAGTGAGGATGACACTCAGGTTGCAAGTTGAGGTGATTGAAGGATGGTGGTGCTCTCAACAGTATTAGAGAAGTTCAAAAGAGGAAAGGGCTTGGGGGTGGAGAGCAGAACATAAAATAAGAGTTCAGTTTTGGATATATTGAGTTTAAGATACACATGGGACATCTATTCAGGATGTCCAATGGGCAGCTAGAGATATAAGTGGAGGTTAGGAGAAAGGTTAGGACTGGATAAGTAGAATTGAGAATCAGCATGGAGATGATAATTGAACCCACGAGAGCTGATAAGATAGATCACCAAACAAAATAGTACAGAGAGAGAAGAGGACTCAGGATGAAGACTTCAGGGACACCCATGTTTAATAGGTGTGAGCTGGATGAAGATCCAGCAAAGAAGACTGAGGAGAGATTGGTCAGGTAAGAGAACCAGGATAGTGTCAAGGGTCAAAAATGATGAGAGGATAAGAAAAGGCAAGAATGAGAATTGAGAAAGGCCATTCAATTTGTCAGTTTGTCCATTTAGAGGTCACTGGGAACTTTGGAGAGAGCAGTTTCATTTGACTGATGAGATGAGAGCCAGATAAAGAACAAAGTGTAGACAGGCTATAGACAGCCTTCTCAAGGAGTTTAACCACAAAAAGAGAGGTTTGGAATGATAGCTAGCAGGGATGGATGGGTCAAGTAAGGGGTTTTTGAGGATGAGAGAGACTTGTTTTTATGAAAAGCAGCCGACAGGGAAAGAACAAGGAAATGATAGGGTGTAATCTGCTGTATATGCAGAGGGATAAGCCTTGGCAAGGAGAAGGGCTACTCTTCATATGAGACAGTGGCAGAAGAGTGATATAAGATAAAAGGGAAGAGATAAGAAGGAACTCTTGGTGAGTGTCTAGAGGAGGCCAAATGGTATAGTGAACTACTGTGAGGCCATGACATATAAGGATCCATTAAAGCAACAATGGATGTTCAAAGATCTGGAGAAGTGAAGATTGTGTGGAGAGGGGTGGTAATGATAGCAATCTTTAAGTACCTGAAGTGCTGCTATATAAAGGATGGAGTACATGAGTCTTCTTGGCCCCAGAGCAATGTGTGAAAGTTGTAGAGAGAAAAATGTAGGCTTGTAAACACTTGCTAATGATGAGAGCTGTTCACAAATGGAATGGACTGCCTCAAGAGCTGATGGATCTCTACCTTGGTCATCTTCAAGCTGAGGCTGGATGCTCAATTATCAAGTATGTAATAGTGAAGATTACTTTCTTGCGTGGGTTGGACTAGATGACCAATGAGGTTCTTTTCAACTTTCAAATGCTGGGATTCTGAGAGAGAGGAGGGGTGAGAGGAGAAGAGAGAAAGCGGGGAGGAGAAGGAGAGAGACAGAGACAGAGAATATTTGAAAGGGTCTGATTAATGGAATAATAGAATAATATCATGAAAGAACTGAGCCAAAGGTATATATAGATGGCTTTAGAGCCAGGAGGAGAGCTATTTTCCAATGAGACTAAAAAGGAGTGTAAGATGCATAAAAACATTCAGGTAATTGGAGAAGGGAAGTTGAGTTAAGGGGAAAATGGTTGAGAACACTGAAGGAATTAAAGGAATGGAGAACTGAAGCTTTCCCCTAATATTGAAGTACCACTGAGATGACTAGAGATTAGCAAATAGGGACTGCCACACACTTGGAATTTAATTTAATTAGAATAAGATCTGAGTTCATAGCCAATATAGATCTCTTTTTTATTGTACACTACTGTTGTGCAACCAATGCTTAATTACCTACATGGAGGCTAATACTCCCCTCCCTCTCCGTTGTACATATGAAAAAACTGAATCCCAAAGATGGCAAATGATTGCCTTGTCCACACAGCTATTAACAGACCTGAAACTAGAACTGAAGCCCTGAGTTCCCAATCTAGGAGCCTTTACACTCTTTTTTAAATTTATTTTTTTTTCAAATGCTTTATTAACTTCTGATTTACAACATTCATTTCTGCCAGATTTTGAGTTACAAATTTTCTCCCTGTTTTTCCCCTACCCACCCCCCCAAAATAGCAGTCCCACAGGATATCCCCTCCTCTAATCCGCTCTCTCCCATATTTTCTCCCATACCCCTTTTGACTTTTCCAGTGGATCTCTATGCCCCAGTGCCTGTATATCTTATTTCCCAATTACATGTAAAATAGTATTGATAATAGCATATATATATGTATGTATGTATATATATGTACACACACAAACACACACACATATATACATACACATTTGAATATTTGATTTTAAAACTTTGAATTCCAGATTCATTCCCCTCCTCCCTTGTCACCCACCTGTACTGGGAAGATAAGCAGTTCAGTATAGGCTGTACATATGTGGCTAATGCAAAACAATAACATAGTAGATATATTGTAAAAGACTGACTATATTTCCCTCCCTCCTATCCTACTTCCCACTTGTTCTATTTTCTACTTTGGTCCCGTCCCTTTTCAAAAGTGGGTGCTTCCAACTTCCCTCCCTCCCATCATCCCCCCTATCATCCCCTTCCCCCCCTACTCTCCTGGAGGGTGAGATACCCTATTTAGCGTGTATTTCATTCCTTCCTCAAGCCAAATTCAATGGGAATAAGGTTGACCCATTCCCTTTTGCCTTCCTATTCTTCCCCTCCATTGTAACCATTTCCCCTTGCCTCTTCTATATGAGATAGTTTACCCCATTCTGTCTCTCCCCATCTCTCATTATATTCCTCTCACCTCTTAATTTCACCTTTTAAGTATCATCCCTTCCTGTTAAATTGGTCCTATGCCCTCTATCTATGTATAACTGTAAACATATATATACATACATTCACATATGTATTCATATGCCCATATACCCTCATATATAGACATATATATATATATATATATATTCCCTTCAACTACTGAGAAAAGTTTCATAAGTTACAATTATTGTTTTTCCATGTAGGAATGTTAATAGTTCAACTTTGATAAGTTCCTTATGATTTCTTTTCCCTGTTTACCTTCTCATACTTCTCTTGCTTCATGTATCTGAATATCAAATTTTCTGTTTAACTCTGGTTTTTTTCAGCAAGAATGCTTGAAAGTCCTCTATTCCACTGAATGACTATATTTTCCCCAGAAACATGATACTCAGTTTTGCTGGGTAGGTGACTCTTGGTTTTAATCCCAGCTCCTTTGACCTCTGGAATATCATATTCCAAGCCCTTCGATCCCTCAGTGTAGAAGCTGCCAGATCCTGGGTTATCCTGATTGTGTTTCCACAATATTCAAATTGTTTCTTCCTGGCTATTTGTAACAGCCTCTCCTTAATCTGGGAATTCTGGAACCTGGCTATAATATTCCTAGGAGTTTTCTTTTGGGGATCTTTTTCAGGAGGTGATTGGTGGATTCTTTCAACCTCTATTTTGCCCTCTGATTCTAAAACATCAGGGCAGTTTTCTTTGAGAACTTCCTGGAGGATGATTTCTAGGTTCTTACTTTGATCATAGCTTTCAGGTAGTCCAAAAATTTTTAAATTATCTCTCCTGGATCTATTTTCCAGGTCAGTGGTTTTTCCCATGAGATATTTCACATTGCCTTCTATTCTTTCATTTGTTTGGATCTGTTTAACAGCATCTTGATTTCTCATAAAGTCATTAGCTTCCATTTGCTCCAGTCTAATTCTGAAGCCATGATTCTCCTCATTGATCTTTTGAGATTCTTTTTCCATCTGGCAAATTCGGCTTTTTAAGGCATTCTTCTCCTCATTGCCTTTTTGAGCCTCTTTTGCCATTTGAGTCAGTCTGTTTTTTAAAATGTTATTTTCCTCAGTCAGGCTGTTGTCTTTCATTTCATAATTTTCTTGCATTGTTCTCATTTCTCTTCCCAATTTTTCCTCCACTTCTCTTATCTGCTTCTTAAGGTCCTCTATGGCCTGTAACCAGCTCATATTTTCCTTTGAAGCTTTTGGTGCAGGAGATCTGACTTCACTGTCTTCCTCCTGTTCCATGCTTTGCTCCTTTTTGTCCCCAAAATAGGAGTGTAATGTTGGAATCTTCTGTCTGCTTTGTTTCCTTTGCCTGGTCATATCACCACTCAATTACTTGACCCCTGGGCTTTTTGCTACAGTAGGACTCTGCCACCAGACAGGGGAGCTTTCATCCCAAACGCTGGGGTTTTCTCAGTTGCCAGAGGTATTAGATGGGTACCCTCTCTGAGGTCTCCACACACTCTGACAAGCTGGACACACACCCCAGGACCTCCACCCTAGACTGCAATCCAGATCCAAGAAGGTTACAGCAAGAGCAATAACCCCTCAGACTGGTCACTTGGTCTCACTACACTCTGCAGGCCAGGAGCTGAAGCTGCGATGTGGTGCTGGCTGGCTTTGCCAACATCTCAGCAGCTTCTGGTGGGAGAGGGGGGGCAAAAGCCATGCACTCCCACTTACTGGTCCCAAAGTCCAGACTGCACTTACCTCTCACTTTGTCCTTTGCATCTGTGTGTTGATAAATCTGGAAACGGCCACAGCTGCTGCTGATCTGGAGTCCCTACAGCTGAGGCTGGTCAGGCCCGCCCTGGGGCTAAAGCCTCTGTGTGGGGCTGGGCTCAGCTCCCAGAGTGCTGTGCTGGCTGATTGCTGCAGGCCTGCCGGGCTGTCCTCAGCAGGAGGTTAGCTTATCTGTGTCATTTTGTGGGTTCTGCAGCTCCAAAGTTTGTTTAGAGTCCCCTTTTTACATGAATTGGGGAATGTGGAAGCAGGAGCAGTGGGGAGGTCCTGCTTGTACTCCGCCATCTTGGCTCCACCCTGAGCCTTTACACTCTTAATGACTACAAATTGGTGCCAGGTGTAAGAGGCTAGGGTGCCACATCCTCTTCCTCTCCAAAAAAGGACCTCTCTACTCTGGACTTATCTGTGTGGTGCCTGAGTTGACTTCTGAGGGAGCTTGACCACCTAAATAAAGGGTAAGACTCGTTTTCCCACAATCTGGCTCATGTGCAATATCTTCCTAAAAAACAGGGAGTAAGGAAGGTAGTCAATGAATCAGGTATAGAACAGCTATTTATTTCCTACACAAAAAAGAAATGATTAGCTCAAAAAGCTCTCACGAACTTTCATTAACAAAGACTTAAAATGGGATCTAGAAACATAATTACTACTGTGCTTTCCTAGGAGGGAAAGACACAAATCATTTTTAAAAATAAATAAACAAAAGCATTTGGTTAGATGCTGAATAGGCACTTCTAGTCAGTAAATAAGTATTTTTTAAGCACCTACTGTGCCAGGCACTGAGGCTCTGAACTATCTAAACAATTCCTTTTGGGTCCATGTCTTTTGCAAGCCAATCTAGGGGTTGATGTATTCTGTCAGTGGTGCCCTCTCCGAAGCAGGAACTCTCCTGGCTTTGGGTCAGCCCTGATCAGTGGACTTGGGATCTATGAACCTCTCCAATATTGATGTACCTATGCTCAGAGAATAAAGATAAAGAAGAGGAGGCAGCCAAAGGCACAGACTCAAGTTTGCTTAGTTGAGCCCCTCCGCTCTAGCTGCCATGTGGGAGATGCTGAGGTGAGGCTTCCTCCTGTCCCTCACAGGATTGCTCCAATAATCCTGTCACAAGGTACAAATGGAAGGTGGGTGGTCTTATTGTTCAGTCTCATCCAACTCTTCATGACCTCATGAACCATAGTGCACCAGGCCCTTCTATCCTCCATTGTCTCCCAAAGTCTGTCCAAGCTCATGTTCACTGTTTCTGTGACACTATCTATCTATCTCATCCTCTGCCTTCCCCTTTTCCCTTTGCCTTCAATCTTTCCCAACATCGGTGTCTTTTCCAGTGAATCCTGTCTTCTCATTATATGGGCAAAGTATTAAATCTTCAGCTTCAGTATTTGACCTTTCAATAAATAGTTTGAATTAATTTCTTTAAGAATTGACTGATTCGATCTCTTTGCTGTCCAAGAGACTCAAAAACCTTCTCCAGTACCACAATTCAAAAGAATCGATTCTGTCACAGTCAACTTTCCTTATAGTCCAGCTCTCATAGACATACATTGCTACTGGAAAAAGCATAGCTTACAGAACTTTGTCAAAAAGGTGATGTCTCTGCTTTTTAGTATGCTGTCCAGAGTTACCAGAGCTTTCCTTCCAAGGAACAAGTGTCTTTTAATTGCATTAAATTGTTAAGTTGCTGTCTGCAGTAGTCTTTGAAGGCAAGAATATAAAATCTGACACTGCTCCTATTTCTTCTCTATTTGCCAGGAAGTGGCAGTTAGCAAGATCTTCATTTTTTTTTTAATGTTAAGCTTCAAACTTAACAAGGAGGCACTCTCCTCTTTCACCCTCCTCAAGAGGTTTCTTCACTTTCTGTTATTAGAATGGTGTAGTCTGAATATCTAAGATTGTTGATATTTTCCGTAGCAACCTTAATTCTGGCTTTTGATTTGTCCAATCTGGAATTTTGCACAATGTACTCTGCATATAAGTTAAATGGCAACATACAGCCTTGTCATACTCTTTTTCCAATCTTAAACCAATCAGTTGTTCCATGCTTGGTTCTAACTGTTGCTTCTTAACCTGCTTACAGATTCCTCAGGAGACAAATAAGATGATCTGGTACTCCCATCTGTCTGAAGATTTGCCACATTTTGTTGTGATCCCCCAAAGACTTTGATGTAGTCGATGTTTTTATGGAATTCCCTTGCTTTCTCCATAATCCAGCAAATCTTGGTCTCTAGCTGCTCTACCTCTTTGAAAGCCAGCCTGCTCTTCTTGTAATTCTCAGTTCAAATATTGCTGAAGTCTAGCTTGCAGAATCTTAAGCAAAACCTTGCTAGGGTGTGAAATGAGTCCCATTGTTTAGTAATTTGAAGATTCCTTGGCATTGCCTTTCTTCTGGATTGAGATGTAAACTGATTTATTCCAATCCAGTGGCCACTGCTGAGTTTTCTAAATTTGCTGGCATACTGAGTGTAGCACTATAACAGAATCATCTTTTAGGGTTTTAAATAGCTCAGCTGGAATTCTATCACCTCCACTAGCCTTATTGTTAGCAATACTTCCTAAGGTCCACTTGACTTTATTCTCCAGAATGTCTGGCTCTAGATCAGTAATCACACCATTGTAGTTATCAGTGATGTTAAGAGCTTTCTTGTGTAGTTCTTTCATGAATCCTTGCTATCTCTTGATCTCTTCTGTTTATTTTAAGTCCCTATCACTTTTGCATTTTATCGTGCCCGTTTTTGCATGAAATGTTCTCTTGATATTTCTAATTTTCTTGAAGAGATCTGTTTTACCCATTATCTCTTCTTGCTATTCTATGGAATTATATATTCAGTTGGGTATTGTCCTTCCCTTTCTCCTTTACCTTTTGCTTTCCTTCTTTCCTCAGTTATGAAAAGCCTCATCAGACAGCCATTTTTCTTTATTGTTCTTTTTTTAATGTTTTTTGTTGCTTTCTCTTGTATAATATTGTGAACCTCTGTCTATAGTTCCTTTACTCTACATACCAGATCTAATTCCTTAAATCTGTTCATCAGTTCTGCTTCATATACATAAGGGATGTTACTTAGGTCATACTCTTAGAGTCTGATGGTTTCCCCTACTTTCTTCAATTTAAGTCTGAATTTTGCAATAAGAAGCTCATGATCTGAACCACAGTCAAATCCAGTTCTTATTTTAACTAACTATATAGAGTTTCTCCACCTTTGGCTTCAAAGTATATAATGAATCTGATTTCTATATTGACCATCTGATGTTGTCCATGTATATAGTTGCCTTTTGGGTTGTTGAAAAAGATTGTTTGCTATGACCAGAAAATTACCTTGACAAAACTCTTATTAGTCTTGGCTCTGCTTCATTTTGTACTCCAAGGCCAAACTTGCCTGTTATTCCAATTATCTTTGAATTTCCTACCTTGGCATGCCAGTCCCCTATGATGGCATCTTGTTTTGGTTATTTCTAGATGTTGTAGGTCTTCATAGAACTGACCAACTTTGGCCTCTGCAGCATCAGTGGTTGGACTATAGACTTGTATTACTGTAATGCTGAACAATTTGCCTTGGATTAGAAAAGATACCATTCTGTAATTTTTGAGATTGGGGTGGGCTGCTACCTTTTAATTATCTACTGAGTCAGCATTTCTTCCTGTTCAGCTGCCAGTAAAGATACAGCTTTATCTTCCTCAAACCACCCAAGTCCTTCAATGCTGAGCCATACGGAGCCATGCATCCTCCAACCCCATGCAATACAACCCCATGGCTTTAAGCAAAATTTAGGCCTAGAGGAGCAAAGCATATTGCCATGGGTTGAGTTTGAGAATAAAACTTATCTGGTCTCATCACTTGTATTTTGCTAAAATGGCTTCTAGGACAAGGGACTGACTGAATTTATCACCCCATATAGCCAATCAATTGCCAAATTTCATAATTTCTATCTCCACAAGTTCTTTAGAAAATGTTCTCTTCCTATGTAGTCACCTGGTTCAAGTCATTACCACCCCTTTCCCTAGACAAGATAAGACCCTCCCTATTTGGCCTCCCTACCTTCTCTAATCCATCCTCCACAAGCCTGCCAAAGAGGTTTACCTGCACATCTCCTACTCAGCTCCCTGTTACCTTTGGGATCAAATATAAACTTTTCCATTGCTCCGGAAATGTCTTCACAACCTGGTCCCTTTCTGTCTCCGTAGTGTCCTTTTACACTTACCACTGCCTATAAATTGTCAGCATTGTTTACCGCTAAGTTATTCTTTGCTTTTTTAGATTTGCTCGCTTGCTGCTTGAATTTTATTGACAGTTTTTTTTATATGAAAATAAAATTTGATTGTATTATCAATTATCAAAGTGCTTTTGCTATAGAGATCACAGATGAGGGATGGAAGGGAGGGAAGTCAGTGAATAATTATCTAAAAGCCATTTTCTAGCCTAGAAACCAAGTTCTTGAAGATTCAGAGATTTTTATGAATTATCCTAATAACCTGTGTTTTTAAGCTTTCTAATTTCACAAAGAAAAGGAGCCAAGTGGAACTGAGATCTCTGTCCTAGACTAAAGCTTTCATTAATTAAACTTATCTCCCAGTAGAGAAGGTGCTCTGCAACTAAGGCCTTTGAATTTTCTCCATCCTCAAGAAGTCAGAGAGTTGAAGACATCAAGAGGACACACCATGATCCAGCCCCAGTGGATGGATATAGATATGTTTTGGGAGAATCAGTTCCACCTACTTTCAGACAGAAGGGGAGAAAGTGCTCCTCAACCCAAGTGACTTTCACAGCAATATCTTCTGGGTAATACTCATATAAAATGGTGCAAAGGAATCACATGCTATGAATTTAGGGGGAAAAAAAGAGGTGGTCATACCGTCACAAAAATGTTTAATATCAAATGTAAAAATCATCATAAAAATCAATTAACAACAATTTATTAAGCACTTACTACTTAACAGGCACCATATTAGGGCTGGGTTTACAAACACAAAGAATGAAATAATTATTACTTTTGAGGACTGCATTCTAGTAACAGAAACCACAAGTTCCTATATAAGCAGACACAGAATAAATATGAATTAGAGATCTCTAAGGAGGAAGGACAGTGGCACTTAGAGGAAGAGATCAAGACAGGCTTCATAGAAAAGGTGGTGTCTGAGATGTGTCTTGAAGGAAGGAAGAGGGATTCAGTGAGGCAGAGGAAGGGCATTCCAAGCACAGGGGATGATCAAGGCAAAGGCATGGAGACCTGTGATGGAGTACTATGCATGAGGGATAGAGAGAAGGTCCATTTGGCTAGATCACAGAGTGCAAGAAGGGAAGTGATATACAATGAGGCTAGAAAAACAATCAATCAATAAACATTTATTACATGCCTATTATGTGCCTGGCAACGTACTAAATGCTAGGACCAGGCTGTGAAGGGTTTATGTTTTGCCCTAGAGGCAATAGGGAACCACTGGAGTTTCTTGAGTAGGGGAATAATGAGGTCAAATCTATGCTTAAGAAAAATTACTTTGTCATAGATTCATCAGATAGCAGATTTTAAAGCCAGGAGGGATCTTAACAAATCACTGAATCTATCCCTCTCATTTTATACATGAGGAAACTGAGGCTAAGGGGTTAAGTGGCTTGCCCTTGGTCACACAGCTAGCAAATGGCAGAGCTACACAATAATTAATAAAGAGTACGAAAGCACCCTATTGAGGCAGCTAGGAGGCATCATAGTGCCCAGAGCACTGGGCTTAGAATCAGAAGGACTCACCTTCCCAAGTTCAAATCTGGCATCATACATTTACTAGCTGTGTGACCCTGGGCAAGGCACTTAACCCTTTTTGCCCCAGTTTCCTCATCTGTAAAATGAACTGGAGAAGGAAATGGCAAACCACTCCAATATCTTTGCCAAGAAAACCCCAAGTGGGGTCACAAAGAGTCAGACACGGCTGAAATGTCTTAACAGCAACAACAACAAAGGAAAGCACTGCTTTGATATTACCATGTTTCCCCGATAATAAGACCTATCCCAAAAATAAGCCCTCCCCCGAAAATAAGCCCTATTGAGATTGCTACTGTAGTGAAGGTGAGCCCCTGCGCTACACGCTACATTACGGTACCCTCTGTATGCACCGTCTCCCCCCCTCCAGGTGAAACGCATGCTGCGCTCCGAGCTGCATCCAATCAGAGCTGCAGCAGTGAGCACATCATCCTGTTCTTCCCCTGTGATTTGCTTGCTGGCGCCATTGAGAGCAGTGCTGTGGAGGAGAGCTGAGGCAGGACAACATAAAAACCCAGTATGTAAGCGGGAGTGAGGGGGCATGATGGAGTGAAAAGAAGGACTGATGGTCATAATTTTATTATTCTGTCTGTTTTGACCCCCAGACATGAGTACAAAGAGGAAGAGCTATACTGTTGAGTATAAGAAAGCAATTGTAGAGGAATCACGTGGCAAGAATCTTGCAGTTTTCTGTAAAGAAAAACTTTTGGATCTTCGAATGGTCAGAAAATGGAGAGCAGATTATAATAACCTCAATCAACAGGTGGATGAGGGAAAAGGGAAAAAGCACAGGTCTGGATCAGGTCGGCAGCCCTTATATCCTGACTTGGAGATCCTCATTGGTGAATGGATTGCTGACAGGAGAGCAAAGGCCTTGGTTGTGCGCAGGGCTGATATTCAAGCATTTGCCCTTTCAATGGCACCAGAGTTTGAAATGGTCTCAGAAGGATTCAAAGCATCACAACACTGGTTGGACAGTTTCCTTCAACGGTACAGGTATGAACTGTCCCTAAGAAGATCAACAACACTGTTTAAGCTGGAAGATGCTGAAGTTATTAAACATGCACTTGCATTCAAGTCCTTTATTGATAGGATCGACATTTCCAAATACCAAACCTGCAATATGATTGCTATGGATGAAACTGCAGTGTTTATGGGACAAGGATCTCAAACAACAATTCATCACAGGGGTGCAACGTCAATCTACATTCCCACCACTGGCTATGAAAGTACACGGGTCACCTGTGTTTTGGCAATTCGTTTGGATGGAAAGAAAGCCACACCTCTAATCATCAGTAAGGGCAAGAAAGATAAGATTGAATGTGTATCTGGCATTTACGTTCTTGAAACCGAAAAAGCCTGGTGTATACAAGCCGTTATAAGAAAGTGGGTTGATTTAATGCTGCCACTTGTTATGCGAGGTAACCAAAGAGGTCTGATAGTCTGGGATTCAGCCAGCACTCACCGCGCTAAAGAAATGAAGAACTTCCTTGCAGAGAGAAGAATAGATCAAGTAATGATTCCTGAAGGAATGACTGCCTATCTCCAGACCCTTGATATTGCGATAAACAAGCCATTCAAGGACCATTTGCGCATGGAAGTCAATGACTACATTGAAAATAGAATGGAAAGAAATCAGCGTGGAAACTTTGTGAAGCCCTGTCTGCAAGAAGTCATGACTTGGGTGAAGAAGTCATGGGATAAAATTACTGACAGCTGTGTCGCCAAGGCACTACGAGCAGGTTACCTGGACAAGACATATTCATTTAAAGAGAGCTATATTGCTGGACATGACAGATTGGGTCCACTTCTTCTGAAGGAAATGGAGACGCAAGACATCCAGGATGGAATTCAGGGTATGGACACTTATGACGATGTTGTTGAAGAAGATGACATGATCATTATTGAATAAAGGTACATTTTTTTGTTCACATTTACCTGTTTATTAAAATTGCTGTCAATGTTCATTAAAATAAGCCCTCCCCTGAAAATAAGCCCTCTGGTGTTTTTCTGTCCAAAAAAATTAATAAGACAGTGTCTTATTATCGGGGAAACACGGTAAAAAAAAATTATTCTAAAGGCCTACAGATCAGAAGCCATGGTTTAAGTAATTGCTAGCCAGCTAAAATGGATCAGCAAATGATAAAGAGCATAATCATCCCCTAAGTTTAAATGATCCTCCATTGTGACCATAAGATAATATTTTAAAACACAACAATAATGATAATAGCCAAAATTAATTAGCATTTACTATGTGACAGGCACTTTATAATTATTACTTCATTTGATCCTCACAAAAGCCCTGGGAAGTAGGTGCTATTATTATCCCCATTTTACAGATGAGGAAACTGAGGCCAATAGTATAAGTGACTTGCCCAGGGTCACACAGTTACTCAGACACTGAGGTTGAATTTTAACTCTGGTCTCCCTGACTCCAGGCCCAGCATTCAATTCACTTTGCCTCCTAGCTATCCCCATCTAGAACTTCAGCATGAGATCATATTTGAAAAGCACTTAGCACAATGCCTGGCCCATAGAAGGACCTGTATAAATGTTGGCTATCATTATTATTACTATTACATCCTATATCTCAGGGTTGTCATGAGATTCTAACATATACTAGTTTGTAGTGTCAATGCAATATTTACAACATCCACAATCACAATAAAGACCATGACTATAATTCCCGCATGGAGCTTGATTGCAAAATATCACAAACTCTCCATATAGAGGACAGAAGCAAAGCATTTATTTAGACATCTGAAAACTGAATCCCAAAACCAGTAAGCCCATTCCATCATAGCAGCAAAGAAATTAATAATCCATAACAACAGAGAGCCTTTAACTTTCCCACAAACCAAGATTAATATTTACTCACAAACCTCTCTATCTCCTTGCCTGAATGTCCTCTCTCTTCCACCATCTCTCTTGCTCCGACTGCCAGCTTCCTGTGGGCTCTAATCCACCCTTCAGCAAACTCCTCCTACTATAGGCTCCATGTGATTACCTTCAGCCTATCAGGTGACAGAGTTTATCTTCGAAGCAGGAAAGGTCTTCAAATTCCTCTAGGCCTATTAAGGGGCAGGGAAGATCTTCAAATTCCCATTCGCATGACATAATTGTAAAGTGTTTATCACTGTGCCTGGCACATAGTAAACACTATATAAATGGTAGGTGGTGATAGTGGTAGTAGTAGTAATAGCTATTGTTTTTACTACTACTGCCTACTGAAACATGGCCCTGACTAGCATGAAGAAGTAAAATCAAAGCAACCCAAGATGATGAGTGTTGCTTTCTGGTTTGTTAGTTTATCAATCTACTTTCCAATGGCCATTTAGAAGATCAGGATAGGATGGCATTTGTCCAACTGAATTATCATTATTTTCATTATTTTGCTTTCCTCATAGTCTGTACAGGAAACAAAAAGGTTTATTTTAAAATCCCCCAAGAGGATAACTTGATGGGAAAACATATAAGAGAGAGAGAGAGAGAGAGAGAGAGAGAGAGAGAGAGAGTAGATATATAGGAGTCATGTTGGAGAGCTGTTACAAAGGTGAATTTACAAGCCTTGGCAACAGATTGGATATAGGGGTGAAAGAGAGTGTGGAATCTAGGATGGCTCTTGTGTTGTGCACCTGAGGAAGTGGGAGGATGGTATTGCCTTCTACAGTAAAATAGTACCTTCCCTGTTAGGAGGAGGAGAAGGATTAGGGGGAAGTTTGTATCTATGTATACAGGATCCCAAGAATTCTTTAAATCACCACTGATTTTTTTAAATCCATTTTCCTGAAAAAAGGAAAAGGAAAAAGACCCATATGTATGAAAAAATTTATAGCAGCACTTTTTGTGTTGGCAAAGAATTGGAAACTGAGGAGAGAATGGCTAAACAAGTTATAGTAAAAATGTAATGGAATACTATTATGCTATAAGAAATAACAAAGTGGATGGTTTCAGAAAAACCTGGGAAGACTTGTATGAATTGATGCAAAATTTTCATTAGTTATTTTTGTCCATAGCTTTCTTTCTCCATTTTGACTTGCCATCATGTAAGTATAGTAAGCATATTTGTATCATACAAGGAATTGGTAGGACCTCATCATTTCCTACTTTTTTTGTAAATAGTTTTTCTGATAATGGAAGTGTTCTTTGTTTTTGTTGTTTTGTTTTGGAGGGCAATTGGGGTTAAGTGACTTGCCCAAGGTCACACAGCTAGTTTTTGTGTTAAGCGTCTGAGGCTGGATTTGAACTTAGGTCCTCCTGAGTCCAGGGCCGGTGCTCTATTCACTGCACCACCTAGCCACCCCCTAGAATTTTTCTTTAGATGTTTGACAGGATTTACTTGTAAATCCATCTGGTCCAATGGTCTTTTGTGGGGAGGGTGAGAGTTTGTTTTTGGCTTGTTCAATTTCTTTTTTTGATATCTGGTTATTTAAATATTTCTTTTCCTGTTCCGTTAAACTGGGTATTTTATATTTTTTAAATATTTATACATTTTGTTTAGGTCATCAGTTTTTTTTAACAAACAGGTTCTAATTCTTTTATTTCCTCATCCTTTGTAGTGAATTCTTTTTTACCCTCCTTTTTGATGTTGGAAATTTGAGGGAAATAAGCTGGTGTAGTATATGGAACATTCCAGTCAAATTCTCCCTCCAAACAACTTTAAAATATTATGTCAAACCAAATTTTACAGTGACAGAGCCAACAAAAGGTCAGGGTGAAACATTTTTCCAGCCCAAGACAACTCGAGAGGTCAGGAGAAGAGGTCCATGACACCAGGGTAGGGGCTAGCCCAGGAACACATGGTATGCCAACAATAGCAGTGGGCTTTGGAAACAACTGAAGCAGCAATATTGGCAGCATGTAGAGCTCTTGGCACACAGACAGAAAGGGGGCTGGGCAACTGATCAGAAGGAGTGACCCTGAACAGGCACTGGGCACAGGACCCTGTTGCATTGCCCATATGCAGTTCTGTGTTGAAGTTCCAGGGCAAAGAGGAGCACTAGTGTTTGTGGCTTCAGGGGAGCAATGGGCCTGGTCCCAGTTTCAGGGACAAGAGAAGCACTAGCATATGCAGCTGTACGGGAACAGGGGTCCTTCCAGGGTAAAGACCAGAGCACACACCAGGAGAACAGCAAACACACCTTTCCTTAGACCACACCATCTTGGAAGCACCAAAAAACCTTTTAAGACTCCCAGAACTAGCAACACAAAAAGCCTGAAGTTTGGGAAATTATCTGCTCCACCTGGGAGTAAGCCCAGTGTTAACATAAAGTTAAAAGCCAAGAAATGGGCTACAAAAATTTGTAAACAATAAAAAAGGGACATGACCATAAGAACCTACTATGGTGACAGAGAAAATCAAGATGCAGACTCAGAAGACAATGTGAATGACCAGGAACCTCAAGACTCAAACTCATAAGAAAATGTGAAAACAGTTAGGAGCAAAGGCTCAAAGGGGGAAAAAATGCAAATTGGACATCAGCCCAACAAAAATTCCTGGAAGAGTTTAAAAAAGAGACAAAAGGGGCGGCCAGGTGGCTCAGCGAGTAAGAACACCAGCTCCAGTGTCGGGATGACCTGGATCAAATCCGGGCTCAGATACTCAGCACCACACCCAGAAATAACTGGCCGTGTAACCTTGAGCAAGTTACTTAACCCCTATTGCTTTAATAAAAAAAAAAGAGAGAGAGAGAGATGAAAGTGGTAGAGGAAAATTTGGATGGAAAAAAAATGAGAGCAATACAAAAACTTATGAAAAGAGAATTAACAGCTTGGTAAAGAGACACTAAAAATACTGAAGAAAATAACTCTAAAAAGCAGAATTGGTCAAATGGGAAAAGAGGTACAAGAGCTCACTAAAGAAAATAGTTCCTTAAAAATCAGAATTGGACAACTAGAAGATAATGGTTCCATGAGACATCAAGAAACAATAAAACAAAGTCAAAAGAATGAAAAATTAGAAGAAAATGTGAAATGTCAGAAAAATAAGTGACCTGGAAAATAGATCAAGGAGAAATAATTTAAGACCTATTGGATGTAGCAGCAAGCACCCCAAGTATCCTCAGGGTTTGCTGCCACCACAGGTTCTTGGATCTGCTTTGATAAAGGAAAGCAACTCAAAATGGGTTAACAAGCTTACTTTAATCAGTCAGATATGTATTGTTCACCTAGTTCAGGGGAAAAAGGTCAGCACCCTGAACTTCAAAGTATGCAGACAGAATTATCAAGACAAAAACAGATCAAGCAGACAGATTTCCAAACTGTCCAACCATTACATCCATACCAAACAACATCTGGGTTTCAAAGCCGGGGGGCTCTGGACAATGGCTTTCCAGAGTTTCATCAGATCAAATCACAGAACACTTCTCAAAGTGAGCCCCAAAACAAAGCTACACATCGGGACTTACCAGTAGATAGCCTTCTCCTGGCTCAGAGAATGTAACAACCTTATTGACTCACAGGCCAATCAAGAGTATCTACTGAAAAACAAGCCTCCCACCCCAGGTTCCAGGTGCACTTTAGCCTAGGGGCGGGGAAGATCTTACAAATTTACATTCCCATTACATTGGACTACTTTAAAGCTGTGATTAAAAAAAAGTGGGATAAGACTTGAGGCAGGCAGACCCAGCTGCAGGCTATTGTATTATAATCCAGGTGGTGGTGATGAGGACCTACACTAGAGTAGGGGCTCTCAGAAGCGAGAAGGGGGCATGTTGTAGTGCTTTAACAAAGATGAAACTGCAAGCCATGGCCACAGATTGGATATGGGGGTGAAAGAGAGTGTGGAATCTAGGATGGCTGTTGTGTTGTGAGCCTGCAGGACTAGAAGGATGGTGTTGCCTTCTACAGTAATAGTACCTTCCCTATTAGGAAGAGGGGAAGGATTAAGGGGAAAGATAACAAGTTCTACTTCATACATATTGGGTTTAAGCTATCTACTGGACATGTAGTTTGAGAAAGGCAATTGGAGACACAAGGTTGGAGGTAGCAGAGAGACTGAGGCAGCGAAGGTAGATTTGAAAACCATCAGCATAGGATTGGTAATTAAATTTACAGGAAATTATAAAATCACAAAGTGAAGTGAGATAAAAGGAGAGGAGAAGAGATTCTAGGAAAGTTCCCTGAGGGACACGTACAGTTAGAAGATGTGATCTGGAGGAGAATCCAGCAAAGAAAACAGAGAAGGAGTGGTCAGAAAGGTAGGAGAAGCAGGAAAGAACCCAGAGAGTATGAAGAAGGAAAGATCAACAGTGCCAAAGTTCTGCAGAGAAGGAAAGGAGAATGAGTATTGAGAAAAGGCCAAGAGGCCACTGTGGCTGGATCAGAGCATGAGATGGGGGGGAAGAGATGAAAAGACTGGAAAGGTAGAGGGGAGAGATTATGAAGGCAGGAGTATTTAAGGACCCTCAGCCATTAGAATTTAAAGAGTTTTACTTGCTCAGGAACACAAAACACTTCATTTTGAGGTAGGCCTGTATCATGGGGTACTAAAAATACTAAAGCTCCCAATGTAATCCTGGAAGTTCCAGAGAAATTTGGTCTGACAAAATGAAAGTCAAAGGATTTTTTAAATGAAAAAAAAATACAGTTTTTGTTTTTATATGACCTTTATTTACAAATATAGCCCTCCAAATATTTTTTTAGTTGAAAATTTATTTTTTTCCCTGGAAAAGAAGGAAACTTACCAAAATGGAACTACTACATTGGAACTTACCAAAATGGAACATACATATGCACACAAAACAAGATTTCATGCTTCAAGGATGTATCTAGGAAAACACATATGCCTTTGACCCATAACTGTTTGGATCTACACAAAATGAGCTTACTGGCCATAAGCAGCTAATCTCAATTCTCCTACAACCACACACTACACTTAGTAATAAATCATCTGAATTGGTCCCATCCCAAATCTAAGACTACTTTGGAATGTCAGCTATCCAAGCAATCCCTTGCTTTCTACCCAGTGAGCCCCCAAGGTCAAGACATTGTAAAGATTTTTCCAACTCCCCCTTGTTAAGAGTCTCAGGACAGATGAAATCTTAGATGAATGAGATTGCTCATGTCAGAGGGCAGGCAATTCTCTGGTGAATTGGCAAATTTTTCCAAGGAGACAAAGCAAAAGGGACCCTCCCATTATGGTCCTTTCAGCACTGGGAGGTTTGTGTTCTTCAACCTGGTTGGGTGATCAGGGAAACTGATAAATTCATCTTATCACCTCTAGTCTAGAGAAGATTTATGTCTTCATATTCACAGTTTAGTAAATACTAAGCACCTACTATGTGTGAGGGATAAAAAAAAAAAGACAGAGTGCCTTTCTTCAAGAATCTGAAAATCCAGTGTACAGTACTCATGAATAACATTCCCATCATCTCATTGTTAAGGTAATAAGAGATCTGGCCTTTGGATCTCCATTGTGCACCTAGTTTCCATGTTGTGGGAGGAAATGCAAATCTGATGCTAACCAACCTGTTCTATGACATACATTGGGATGGGGATATGCAGATTTCCCTCCATTGCATGGACTATATGAGAATAGCTTTGATAAATTACTTTAAGACAGGAGACAGAAAAAGGTGTTAGGAGAGAGAAAAGAGGGAAGAATGGCCACACGTGCTCCTTCCTGGGGCCTGTTACTCCATGACTAATGAGCTAGCTATGGTGAGAGGTATTCAGAGTTCATGCTAACAACAGGACACTTTATGGGCCTGAGCGACTGGCCTAGATGAAGCACACCTAAAAATCTTGTTCACATTTGTCCTTTCTCTGGTTGCACTGGCACTAGCTTGAGTTTCCAGATGATTTTTTTGGTTCAATTCTGGGGTGGAATATGACTTTTACTATAGTTTCTCATTGGATTTTTTGGGAGATATTTTACCAATACACACTGAAATATAAAGATAATATGATACTATAAAGACAAAAAGGAAAGATTTAAATAATTGGATACTTAGTATTCATAGTTTGATCATACCAATATAATAAAAATAATAGTGCTGCTGAAATTTATAGGTTTAGTGCTATATCAACTAAGTAACAAATCTGGTTCTTTAATAGGGCTAGACAAATAAGAAAATTCACTTGCAGAAATAAGCAGTCTTGAATATCAAGGGAAATAATTCAAAAGAGCAAGAATAAGGGGGGTATTGAATTGTTTAGTCATTTCAGTTGTGTCCAACTCTTTGCGACACCATTTGGGGTTTTCTTGGCAAAGATACTAGAGTGGTTTGGTTATTCCTATATACAGATGAGGAAACTGAGGCAAAGTGAGAGTGACTTAAGTCTCTGAGGTCAGATTTGTACCCAGAGCTTCCCGAGTCCCTGCCTACTTTTCTGTCCATTGTGTCACCTATGATAAGGAAGAATCTGAAACAACTGAACTCAACTGTAATGGGAATGGGAATCTGAAGATATTCCCTGCCCCATAATAGACCTAGGGGGGGAGTTTGAAGACCTCCCCTGCTGTGAAGATAAACTCTGCCCCCTGATAGGCTTAATGTAGTCACATGGAGCCTGTTTTGGGAGGAGTTTTGCTGAAAGGAAGCAGAGCCCACAGGAAGCTGCTTCAGAATTAGCCAGATAGTGGAGGACAGAGGAGCTCAGGCAGGGAGACAGACAGGTTTGTGAGTAAATATTGATCTTGTATTGGTTTGTGGGAAGGCTGAAGGATGCTGTGACTCTCAGCATTATTATGGCTTCTGAATATCTTTGGTACTATGATGGAATAAGCTTACTGGTTTTGGGATTCAGTTTTCTAGAGTCTAAATAAATGTTTCAGTTCTGTTCTCTACCTGGAGAATCTGGTATATTTTGCAATCAAATGGCATGTGACACTTTTAGTCATGGTCTTTATCGTGATTATGGGTGCTGTAAATATTGCATTGGAGCTACATCAACCCAGTGTTTAATAAGCTCAAAATCATAAATTACTTGAATGAAGAACTTCCTATTTGATATCAAATATTGAAAAAAATCAGACCTAAGATTTTATGACATTAAGATCTTGAGGCAGAGAGGAGAGGATCATGAGTAAGCATTGTGACGTAGCAGCCAAAAGAAAGCTAATGCAATCTTGGTCGGCACCAGGAAGAACGGCCTCAAACAATAAGGAGGTGATGGTCCTGCTCTAGATTTCATCGTTGTTAGATAACATCAGAAGTCTTGTGCTGAGATTTCGCCTCTCCTGTTTGGGAAAGACATAGATTAGTTAAAGAATACCCAGAGGAAGAGGTGGCTAGGTGGTCCTAGTAGGACCTCCGAGATGACCACAACCCAAAAAAAAAACACAAAAAAACAAGCCTGGAAACTTGGGGAAAGTTACTAAACCCAAATCAAAAGCAAAAAAGAAAAAAAAAAAAAAAAAAAAGAATACCCAGAGGAGAGCAAACAGAATGGTAAAAGACTCAGAGTTCAAGTCTTATAATGATCCAGTCCAAGCCTAATGATGATCTGCTGAATGAGCAAGCAATATTTAGCCTAGAGAATAGATGATTCAGGGGAATGTGGGAGCTGTTTTTAAGTACTGAAAAGACTATTATGTGGAATGGGGATTCAATTTGTTCTGTTTGCCTCCAAAAGAAGAACCAGGAACAAGTAAAAGTAACAAAGAGACTTGATGGCAGGAAAAACTTGCCAAGGATTAGAATCATCTGAAGTGAAATAAGTTGCCTTGAGAGGAGGTGAGTTTCCCCACATTGCAGTTCCTCAGGCAAAAACTTACTAGGCATATAATGATAATTTTTTTAAATTAGGTTTAGTTTGAATTAGATGGGTGTTTAGGTCCCTTCTGACTCTGAAATTTTGTGATTCTGTGACTTGGCATTAGAGAACATACCTACACAATAGCTGAGGGGAGAGAGGCTAAGGAAGATTGGTTAGACAGGTAAAAAGAAAGCTAGAGGAAAAAACAGTGTCAAAGATTTTAAGGGAGGAGATAACAGAGCTGTAACTAGAGTGGACATACAGGGGCTTTGAGTTCAGGTCACTATAATTTACAGGGCATGGACAGCACTGTCAGACCCTTGGTAGGACAAAAGCAACTGAGCTTTGCACCTGGCTAGCAGAAAAAAAATTAAAAATGGAAATTTATCAGATGCTGGCTCCTTCCAGATGTTTGCATCCTGAATTAGCCCTCTCCCACCTAAGCCCGCCTTCAGAATGCCTTGGATGCCTGGAAGCATCTCTGTTGCACCTGAGTTTCCCTATACCTCCCCCACCCCAAAGAAACTGAGCATTTATGCTCAGTTTTATGGTGGTCACCCCAGCTGCATGTCTTACCACTTGCTGCATGTGCCCTCCCCCACCAAAAAAAATTGCCAGTGATGTCTATAAAGGAGAATATCTAAGAACAGGTGATCAACAGGGTCAAGTTCTTCAAAAAGTTGTAATTGTCAAAATGTTTTATATTGGATAAGAAAATAAATGATTGATCAATGGAGCAAATTATGTACATAGAATATAGAAGTAAATGTAACCCAGTGTTTGATAAATTCAGAATCACAGATATTGAGGAAAATATTCATTATCCAACAAAAAACTGTTGGAACAAACAGAAAGAAGTCTGGCAGAAACTAGGCATAGAGCAACATCTCACACCACATACCAACATAAGCCCAAAATGGGTGTGTGATTTAAATATGAAGGGCGATATCATAAGCAAATAAGGAGAGTATGGGGAAAAAATTACCTGTCAGATCTAAGGAAAAAGAAAGAGTTTATGTTCAAAAACAACTAAAGAGGTTTATAGGAGGTAAAATGGATAATTTCAATAACATAAAATTTAAAAGTTTGCACAAATAAAAGGAATACTGCTTAAATTAGGGAGAAAGTAGGAAACTGGGGAAAAAATCTGCAAGATATTTCTCTGGTAAAGGTCTCATTCTAAAATATATCAGGAACTGAGCAAAAATTTATAAGAATAAAAGCGTTCTCCAATTGATAATGGTCAAGAGATATGGACAGTTTTCAGAGGAAGAAATCAAAGCTATGAAAGCCATATCAAAAAAGTGTTCTAAAACAAATGGATTAATTAAAAAAAAGGAAACGAAGGTGTTCTAAATCACTAATAATTAGAGAAATGCAAATTAAAACAATTCTGAGGTACCATATCTCAAACCTATCAGAATGGTTAAGATTATATAAAAGTAAAATGACAAATTCAGGGATATAGGAAAGTATGTTAACTAATACATTGTTGGTAGAGCTGTGAATTAGTTCAACCATTTTGGAAACCAATTTGGAACTATACCCCAAAAAACTATTAAACTTGGTACATCTCTTGACCCAACAACACTGCTACTAAGTCCATACCCCAAAGAGATCAAAGAAGGAGGAAAAGGACCCATATGTACAAAAATATTTATGGCATCCCTTTTTTATGATAGCAAAGAATTGGAAAGTGAGGGGTTATCCATTAATTGGGGAATGGCTAAACAAGTTATGGTATATGAATGTTATGAACATTACTGAGCCATAAGAAAAGATGAAGGGGGTGGTTTCAGAAAACCTGAGAAGACTTACATAAACTGATCCAAAGTGAGGTGAGCAGAACCAGGAGAACAATTTACACAGTAACAACACTATTGTAAAGATTATCTGTGAAAGACACTCTAATTATCACAGTGACCCACCACGATTCCAAAAGATTCATGAAAAAAAATATGATTTAGCTCCAGATAGAAAACTGATGGACTCAGAGTGCATAAGGAAACACATCTTTTTCTCTATTGTTTTCTTTTTTACTCTTTTTTCAGAACATGGATAATGGGGAAGTTTGTTTTGCCTGGCTATATTTGTAACAGGTACCATATTTTTTGCCTTCTCAATGGGAGGGGTAAAGGGAGAGAGAATTTGGGACCAAAAGTTAAACAAAATCAATTTTTAAAAATTTTTTCAAAAAGGCCAAGGAAGGATGAAAAATGAAAAAAGGTTACTGCTACTGAAATAGTAGTTTCAATAGAGTAACGGGCACCTTTGGTGCGCTATAACACTATTAGAACTGTAAAATGATGAAGAAAGGAAGATATCTTACACTCCTCTTACTGGTCACTTTGGGGAGTTTTGAGCAGGAAGAAAACTTCATGGAAATGTTCCTCAGGTTCTTGACAACAGTGGCCCACTTGGAATGTCTTTCATTGATATTCTCGTGATCACCCATGTTCCAGGCAAGGTTGCCTCGACTGTTTATTCCTTGCAAATCCAGAATTTGAGGCTTGGGGTGCCTTAAAAAAAAAAGGAAAAGGGTCATCTCTGAAAGAGAAAGGGCCTTGGAAATGGTCACTAAATAACAAAATTCAGAGTCCTCTCTATTTCTTTTGTGACACAAAAGAAGTACACTTTTTGCCAATAAGTTCAGAAAACTTAACTATGTGACATCCCAATCATTTGTGAGGTTTCTTCCAGACTACTGAAGGAACTGGGGAGTTGAGTCTAAATAGGGTCACTGACTATAAAAAGGGCCAGGAGCACTCAGGCCTTGCCTCATAGATAAATGAGTGATATAGGAAGATTTCTTAAGGCTGCTTATATTCTCATCACCTTCAAGCAGATACCATGCTTGTATGCTCTGTGGCTTTCCTCCTTCACAGTCCTTCTACCAGACACTCACCTAGTAGCAATATGACTCTGGTCAAATTACCAATCCCTTCCGAGTTTGTTTTCTCATCTGTAAAATATGGAAGTTGAACTAGATGGTCTTCAAGGTTCTTTCCAGTTTTAAATCTACAATCCCATGAATTACCCCAGCTTTTGCTCCAACCATAGGAACAATCCCCCTCAAAAGATCCCCCGGCTCTTTTCTCAGAATTCCACAGGTCAAGGAACTCCCCAGTAAAAGGGTTGGCTCCATCATGCTATCTCTAAGATGACCGCAGCCTTCCCTATTTCAAACTCTAAGTCCTAAGGATATATATTCATCCATTCAGGGCAAGAAGGCCTCAGAGTACAAATTCTTTACCATTTTTGAGAAGCTATTGTTGGGCTTTCTAACATGACTGGAAAACCCAATACTGCTCCTCACTAAAAGCTCCCTGGCCTGACTTTCACTTTCTAATACCACAGTGAGGGGTCCCCTATCATGCCAGGCAGGGAAAGTGGGCACAGATCAAGGGCAAAGTGGACAGTCACCCCAAGTGCTCCAAGTTTTAAGAGGGGCACTACAAATTGCATTGTGAAAAACTGTTCTTCATTGGAGAAAGCCCCTTAAGTTGTACTATTCTGGTATAGTACTATTGTACTATTTGGTAAAGCAGAGAGGGAAAGAGTGATGTAGTGGGCAGAGCAATGGACTTGGAGTCATAAAAACTGGGTTCAGATTCTCCCTTAAATATCTACTAGTTGGGAGATTCTGGGCAAGTTCACTTCTCTGGGCCTCAGTTTCCTCAACACTTAATTCTCTCTGGGCCTCAGTTTCATCATCTACAAAATTAGAGATTGGGGCAGATGACTTCTAAGGGAGAGGACTGAAAAGTTTGTTGGGTTTTTTAATTTATACATGCCCAGTTGCAAACACAATGCCTAAGAAGTAGGTCCTTGATAAATGATTGTGAAATATTTATTGAATTGAATTATTTACTTTTGTGACCCTTCACTATCAAGCCACAAGTAGTAGGGGTAGTAGTGGTGGTGGTGGTAGTAGTAGAAGTAGTAGCAATGGTAGTAGTAGTAATGGTAGTGGTGGTGTTAGTAGTAGAAGTAGTAGCGATGGTAGTAGTAGTGATGGTAGTGGTGATCGTATTGCTAGTAATGGTAGGAGGAAGAAGAGGAGGACTAATAGTTGACATTTATATACAGTACAATGAGGTTTACAAAGTACTTTACGTTATTTCATTTGATGGGAGGTAGAATAAGAAAAGCACATGCTCTGGAAACAGATGACTCGTGTTCAAATCCTGCCTCTAACAGTATGTTCCTGTGTAACCTTGGACAAGTCACTTAGCCTCCATGGGCTTCAGTTTCCTCATCTGTAAATTGAGAGGATTGGACGCAGGGGTGGGGAACCTGTGGCCTTGAGACCACATGTAGCCTTCTAGGTCCCTGGGTGCAGCCTTTTGACTGAGTTCAAGTTTTATAGAACAAATACTTTTATTAGGGGGATTTGTTATATGAAGTTAGGATTCAGTCAAAGGGCCACACTTGAGGACCTAGAGGGCCACATGTGGCTTTGAGGTCACAGGTTCCCTACCCCTGAACTAGATGGTTGCTGTGTGGTCTCTTCCAACTCTAAATCTATGATTCTGTGATCTCTTTAACAATCCTATGAAGTAGGGACCACAGGTACTTTTAAATCCCCATAAAGTGAAATAACTCACTTATGATCATTTAACTGATTAAGTGTCACAGGCAAAATTCAACAATCTGGATCTTTCTGGACTTCCTTGGGTATTCAATAAATAAATACTTCCTTGGGTACTCACTGTGTTGTAACAAGAAATTGTGAGATGAGACCATTAATCATTTTAAGTGAAGTTTTAATTGTGGAGCATAATTGCTGGCAACTGCCAGGGGTCATATACACAAATCAAGTAGCCCCAAGCATATACATCTTGGGATTTTATATAGACAAAAACCACAGCATAACTATTGCCAAGGGGAGCAAGCAGGGAAAATACAGAAGCCAAAGGGTAGCGTTACTTAAGGACCCATCAGTTACCCAAACAGTAAAAATCCCCTGATTGGTTCCTAGGTAAGGGTGAGGGGCTGTGGTGTTCTGCTTGGTGGGCTTTTGTGACGAGCTTGGACAGGCCTGATTTGGTGGGCCTTCCTAGTAGACTAGGTCCATTTTGTTGGTGAGTTTTCTAGGGGAGCAGTACAGGTATTAGGCTGGTTTCTTAGGTGAGCTTGATAGGGATAGAGGTTGGGGAGAGAGTTCCTAAAAATGGTGGTTACAACAATCCCCACTTCTTTTTGTTGAGAGTCAAACCCTTAATCACTACAGCAAATGACTCATGCAGGGCCTGATTACCTAGGTTCCCTTACAAGAGGAAGCTTGACTGAGTTAATACAGGACTGAGAAGGGCTAGACCAACATAAGAGCGGGGACTGGGCATTCACAAAAAGCATTTCACATCGGGACAATAGAAGTACACCAGTAAAGAAACCAGGGCAGAAGGCGAATTCATCCATTTCTAATAATCCAGGTGTTTTTACCCTTAGGAGCATGGGGGTTTGACATGGAGAAAGGGCACAATAATATTATGAGGAAACACAATCTTCACTTGATAAATCCTGGTCCTGGGTCCACCTTCCATTTGTCAGGGGAAGCTAATTTCATTAGAGAATGGTGGAGCCAGACAGAGATAGAGTTCACTTTTATCTGATGTAGGTACAGGCAAGACATCTTGAGCTGATTTCAGGACCCTCCCTTGTGTTTTTTGAAATCCCTTTAGGAACTTAATTAAGTCTCCAATCACTGGAAGGATGGGTGGAGGTTGCTCATATATAATTTTGAAGGGAGAGAGCCCAATTAGGTTGGGGGTACACCTGATTCTGAGTAGGGCCAGGGGAAGAAGTGTGACCCAGTTTTCCTTTGTTTCTAGGACTAATTTGGTGAGGAACTCCTTCAGGGTCTGGTTGGACCACTCCACTTGACCTGAGCTCTGTGGTCAGTAGGCACAAAAGCTGGCCCATTCTCAGAGTCCAACCCAATTGGAAGGCCAAACTGGGGAAGAAGTTCATTCAGAATTTTCTTAACTACTGCTAGCACCTTGTGACAGTACTTAACAGAATATTGGGGAATGAAGTACCTGTCTCTCAGGAGTACGCTCATTTTTCTGGCTCCCAAATGAGTGATTTGATGGACCCACTCCCTCCCCATCACTTCTGGAAATTCTTCCATCTGGGAAGGTCCACCAGCCCAACTGGTCCTTACTACCCCCCCCCCTTTTTTTAGCGAAGAAATCATCCAAGTGTGAATAAGTTGGAATGGGCTGGATGGAAGGAGGTGCTGGGAAAAAGGGCCAGATGGGTGGGGAGGTTTGAATATTGGGGCTGGGAGCATCTTCATTAGGATTCCATCGTTCCCCCCTCAAAGAGTTGGGACCCAAATTTATTTGGGAGAAGAGATGAAGGTCTCAGCCTCCATAGTTTCTTCAGGTTGAAAAGAGTAGTAGAGCTGTCCCTGTCTCAGTGGGTCCCAAGGAAGAAGTTGACTGAAACTAAGAATAGATCACATTCAGGGGATGATAGGTATACACTGATTGCTGCCAACTGTAGGTGAATTGGCCTGTAATCTGAGAGATACCAATATGGAAGGCAAGTTCAATATGCAGGGCCCAAGATATAAGGAGAAAGACAGATATATCTAGTAACAGGCAGTTGACTAGGCCAGGTACCTTTTTACTAAACTAGGAAGGAATGTAGAAAGGAATATAATTTTAGGCTGAATAGCTCAGATCTAACACACACTTTAGTAGCTCATATGTATCCCAGCCTTAGTATAAGGAGGGATAATGATTAACTTGTGTTTGTACCTTTGTTTCATAGGCTTCTTTTCCCTTTATTTAACTGTTCCCTTATCAACCAGAAAAAATTTCTATTCCAGGGATTTAACCTTTCACTTGACTATGCAGGTAAGCAGATGACAAACCCATGTATGAATTTACCCAGTTGTTTGGGATATGGAATTACTACAGATTCAGATTGAGAACAGCAAAATTTCACATACCTGCATTGTACTTTTCCTATCTTTTACTGAGTAATTGCTCTAATTAGAGAAATTTATCATAAAAGGACAAAGTAGGGACATGCACATGCCAGGTATGACTGGATAAAACATCCTTAGCTCTGTGTGAATTCAGATAAGAGTCACTTTAATTCTATCTAATAGACAGGTGGAAAACATTCCTTTTCAAAGGAGGAAAATGGGGAAACTGAGCCAGGAGGGTCCCATTTTTGAGGCTAAAACTGCCCTCTCAGCTTTTTTGCAAAGCAAACCTTCACATGAAGCAGAACCACATTCCCTCTGAGTAGCTTGTGTCATTGCTCTCTGATACTGATTTAATGCAGACAACTATATCTAAATTCAAATTCAAAATGAAACTAGTTGCAGTCTCAATGGCGTTTTACCTCAAATGGCAAGTGTCACTAATCACAGCTTTGGGGCTTGATACAATTGCTTATTTGTATGGAGCTGCAATAAGCAATAAGAGTTTACCATGACTTATATACATAAGAGATTTCATTTCTCAGTAAGCCAAGCTCGTTTCTTAGGAACTCCATAAACCAAACAAGCTTTTAGTTTTCTCCGGGGGCTGATGACCTTGCCCACCAGATGGTTTCTAGGGGATCTAGTAAGTTTACAAATAAGGAGAAATAAATAGGGACCGCAAAGAAAGGGCTGACCTCCTTGTCCACCCTATGTTATTCTCCTTCTGGACTGATGAAAACAACATACTTTATGTGTGACAAGTCCCCTATTTTCAATATTAATTTTTATTTTTCCTTGCCAGCATGTCTTTCAGGGCTCCCACATTTTATTTTTAGGATGCCAGTATATGGTAGCTGGCACATGTGGCCTCCGGTCACCCCCTATAGCCCTACATTTGAAGTGACCTTCACCATCTTCTTAAGGGAGGAGAGTAGGGATTATCTACCCTGTCTGCCCTTAGAGCTGAGGGATCAGTTTTAGGTTTTAACATTACAACAATAATCCCAAATAACTTATTTAACAATCTTACAATTTTTATGAGAGACAACTTGTTTTAGCTTTTAGATAGGATTAGCAGGACTTAACAAAATAACATACTTGGTTTTAAACAAATTTTTCCACTGTCTTAGTTTCAACTAAATTCAGACCAAAAGTTGCTTTGTTTAACACCATTTCTGGTTCACAATGGTCACTCAAGTTTTACAATATACAGTGTAGAAATAAAAAAAAAATAATACAAATAGTGAGATGACATTAACTGCATTTCCAAATCACATATAAAAATTATTGACAGAAAATTGGGCTTAGGTAAGGAGGGGCAGAATCAAGATGGCAGAGTAGAAATAGGACTTCCTTGGGACTCCAGCTTTCACCTCCTACAATTCACATGTCAATGTGTCAGAGTCAGAGTCATGGGACTCTGAACAAACTTTGGAGCTACAAAATCCACAAAATAACACAGAGAAGCCAACCTCCCACTGAGGACAGCCCAGCAGGCTGGCAGGAATTGACCAGTGCAGTGCTCTGGGAGCCAACCCCAGCCCTGCACAAGGTGGAGGTTTTAGCCCCAGGGCAGGCCTAACCAACCACTGGCTGGAGAGACTTCAGATCACCAGCAGCTATAGCTGTTTCCAGAATTATGAACACATAGATGCCAAGGACAAAGTGGGAGGTTAGTGCAGTGTGGACTTTAGGACCCACTAGTTGGGAGTGCGGTCGGCCTTTGCCCCCAAGGGTGAGAAGCCACTGAGGCACCGCGGCCCAGCAGCCACAGCCATGTGGCAGCTTCAACTAATGACCTGCAGATTGTAGGGGGACCAAGCGACCAGTATGAGGGGCAATCTGTCTTGCTTTAACCTGCTTGGATCTGGATTGCAGTCTAGGGTGGAGGTCCTGGGGTGTGTGTCCAGCTTGCCAGAGCTTGTGGAGGCTTCAGAGAGGGCACCCAACTAATACCTTCGACAGCTGAAAAACCCAGCATTTGGGACAAAACTCCCCTGTCTGGTGGCAGAGTCCTACTTTGGCAAAAAGCCCAGGAGTGAAAGGAGTTAGTGGCAACATGAGCAGGCAAAGAAAGCAAAATAAACAGAGCAACTCAACTTTGCATTCCTATTTTGGAGACAAAAAGGATTAAAGCATGGAACAGGAGGAACACAGTGAATTCAGAACTCCTGCACCAAAAGCTTCAAAGAAAAATATGAGCTGGTTACAGGCCATAGAGGATTTTAAGAAGCAAATAAGAGAAGTGGAGGAAAAATTGGGAAAAGAAATGAGAATGATGCAAGAAAATTATGAAATGAGAGTCAACAGCCTGACTGAGGAAAATAATACCTTAAAAAATAGACTAACTCAAATGGGCAAAAGATGCTCAAAAAGGCAATGAGGAGAAGAATACCTTAAAAAGCCGAATTTGCCAGATGGAAAAAGAATCTCAAAAGATCAATGAGGAGAATCATGGCTTCAGAATTAGACTGGAGCAAATGGAAGCTAATGACTTTATGAGTAATCAAGATGCTATTAAACAGATCCAAACAAATGAAAGAATAGAAGGCAATGTGAAATATCTCATGGGAAAAACCACTGACCTGGAAAATAGATCCAGGAGAGATAATTTAAAAATTATTGGACTACCTGAAAGCTATGATCAAAGTAAGAACCTAGAAATCATCCTCCAGGAAGTTCTCAAAGAAAACTGCCCTGATGTTTTAGAATCAGAGGGCAAAATAGAGGTTGAAAGAATCCACCAATCACCTCCTGAAAAAGATCCCCAAAAGAAAACTCCTAGGAATGTTATAGCCAGGTTCCAGAATTCCCAGATCAAGGAGAGAATATTACAAGCAGCCAGGAATAAAGAACTTGAATATTGTGGAAACACCATCAGGATAACACAGGATCTGCCAGTTTCTACACTGAGCAACTGAAGGGCTTGGAATATGATATTCCAGAGGTCAAAGGAGCTGGGATAAAAACCAAGAATCATCTACCCAGCAAAACTGAGTATCATGTTTCAGGGGAAAATATGGTCATTCAGTGGAATAGAGGACTTTCAAGCATTCTTGATGAAGAAACCAGAATTGAATAGAAAATTTGTCATTCAGATACAAGAAGCAAGAGAAGCATGAGAAGGTAAACAGGGACCTAGGGCTGTTATCAAAGTGGAATGATTTACATTCCTACATGGAAAAACTAAAATTGCAACTGGTGAAACTTTTCTCAGTATGAAAATAGTTGAAGGGAATAGAAAATAAATAAATAAATGTGTGTGTGTGTGTGTGTGTGTGTGTGTGTGTGTGTGTGTATATATATATATATGTCTATATAGGAGGGTATATGAATACTTATGTGAGTGTGTGTATATATGTTTACAGGTATACATAGATTGAGGACACAGGACCAATTTAATAGGAAGGGATGATACTTAAAAGGTGATATTAAGAGGTGAGAGAGGAATATAATGAGAAGAGATGGAGAGAGACAGAATGGGGTGAACTATCTCATATAGAAGAGGCAAGGGAAAATGGTTACAATGGAGGGGAAGAACAGGAAGGCAAAAGGGAATGCGTCAACCTTATTCTCATTGAATTTGGCTTAGGGAGGGAATGGCATACACACTAAATAAATAAATAAATCTAACTAAATAAAACTAAATAAATCTCACCCTACAGGAGAGTAGGGGGGAAGGAGATGAGAGGGGGGAATGATGGAAGGGAGGGCAGGCTGGGGGGGAGGGAAGTTGGAAGCACCCACTTTTGAAAAGGGATGGGATCAAAGTAGAGAATAGAACAAGTGGGAGGTGGGATAGGAGGAAGGGAAATATAGTCAGTCTTCTACAATGTATCTACTATGGTAATGTTTTGCATAGCTACCATGTACAACCTATACTGAATTGCTTATTTTCCCAGTAAGGATGAAAGACAAGGGAGGAAGGGAATGAATCTGGAATTCACAGTTTTGAAATCAAATGTTTAATATATATATATATATATATACTATTATTAATACTATTTTACATGTAATTGGGAAATAAAATATACAGGCACTGGGGCATAGAGATCCACCATGTCCTACTGGGAAAGTCGGAGGGGGTATGGGAGAAGATATGGGAGAGAGCAGATTGGAGGAGGGGATATCCTGTGGGACCACTATTTTGGGGTGGTGGGTAGAGGAAAAATGGGGAGAAAATTTGTAACTCAAGATCTAGTGGAAAAAAATGATGTAAACTAGAAGTTAATAAAGCATTTGAAAAAATGAAAAAATTTAAAAGAAAATTGGGCTTATGAAGTGTAGTGGCTAGTTGACTTCTGACCTCATTTTCCCTCCTCCTTTTCTAATCTCCCCACAGTTGCAGAACCTGGTTGTGGGGATGGTTGATTTGGGCAGGAAGGAGAAAGAGGGCCCCACTCTTTGTGTGGGAATGCTTGGCTCTGGAGATAACCTGGAGGAGTGGACTTCAGGGTGGCCAGGGATCTAGGGCTTTTACTAGTGAGGCTACGATGTAGCTGCTATGTTCTTTTCACCAGATGGGGGAGGTTAACTCAAATTCCTTACTATCCTTCTAACTTTTCACTGCAGCCTTAGCTTGGTCTGAGCCAAGATGACAGGTTGAAGGATCTGAATGGTTTTAACCTTTCACTATATCCTTAGCTAGGTCAGACAAGGGATTACTGAGAGAAGGCTGTGACCCAGGAAAGTGTTAAGTGCTAGTCCTATTCCAAAGTGCAACTTTGAAACCTGCCTCTCTTTGATCAGTGAAGTGACCCCTTTTCTAATAGATAAATTTTAGGGAAGAAGTTTCCCTTTCCCCCTTTTTCCATCTGTCTTTCTACTTTCCAAACTTTGGCCGGAGTCCAAAGAAGTAGAAAGAGAGAGAGATTTTTGTTTTTCTGCCAACAACCTTTCTTTAAGAGACTATCAATCTTTCTAGCCCAGGTACACTTTTTCTTCCTTTTTGAATGGCTGCATTTTGAATCTTACAAGGTGGCAGACTCAAGAGATTTTTAGCAGACAGATACTGAAAAACAGGCAGACAGAGAAGAAACAGTTTGTGTACATAATAACTGAGACTGACAGAGTACTCAAAGCACCTAGATGGGACAGACACGAAACAGCACATAACAATTAAAACAGACTGACGCAGACAGCCCAAAGCACCTAGAGGACACAGACACAAAACAGATAGGATGGCTTGCCCCAGAGGCTTTTTCTGATGTCTCAGAGAGAAGCCAGAGTGAGAACTTTAACTGTATCCAGCTTCTAGTCAATCCCCACCTACATGAGTACTCCCAGGAACAGACACTTACCTCTAGAGGACAGGACACATAGCTCCAAGAAGGCCAAATGCTAGGATGAAATGGAGTTGAGGAGGGACTTGCTAACTCTGCCCAAGCCTGGGGGCCCTGGAACGTCTCAGGGGCCTGCTCCCCTCAGCGTTAGGGCAGGGCCAGTTAGTCCCCTCAGGATTAGGTCAGGGTCAGTTAGTCCTCTCCATGACACCAAGTCTCATGAGGTCTGTCTCAGAGTCTCATGAAGTGACACAGAATGCCAAACTCTCACTGGGGCCTCCAAACGTTGTAACGAGAAATTGCAAGATGAGACCATTAATCATTTTATGTGAAGTTTTAACTGTAGAGCATAATTTCTGGCAACTGCCAGGGGTCATGTACTCAAATCAAGCAGCTGTGCATATACATCTTGGGGTTTATATAGACAAAAGCCACAACCTAACTATTGCCAAGGGGAGCAAGCAGGGAAAATACAGAAGCCAAAGGATAGCGTTGCTTAATGACCCATTAGTTACCCAAACAATAAAAATCCCCTGATTGGTTCCTAGGTAAGGGTGAGGGGCTGTGGTGTTCTGCTTGGTGGATATTTGTGACGAGCTTGGACAGGCCTGACTTGGTGGGCCTTCCTGGCAGACTAGGTCCATTTTGTTGGTGAGTTTCCTAGGGGACCAGGAGTACACGTGTTAGGCTGGTTTCTTAGGTGGGCTTGATAGGGAAGGAGGTTGGGGGGAGAGTTCCTAATATGGTGGTTACAACAACTGAATGAATACATGCATTATTGTCTATTGTGGGAAAAGAAATTTAGAAAGAATTACAAGGAATATAAAAAGATTCCATCAAAGAATTTGCAAAGCAGGGAGGAGAAAAACCTAGCTTTTGATTTTTAAAAGCAAAACTGGGTGCCCCCTGGGTCCTGCCTACTAAATGTGCACAAAACTTCGATTCAAATCATGTATGATTTCAATGTTAATTTATGTACCTTGGCTCATTCATTTCTACCTTGTCCCCAGACTGGGAACTTCTACATATTGATTCAAGCCCAGATATTGTTACTCACTACGATAACAGATTCAAACAAGGAACAGAAAACATTTAATTGGGACAGAAATTAACATAAAAGCAATGAAAAGAATATTAGATTCCCAAATGAGTACAGTTACTTCTGTTTTTTGGAGTAATTGCCACCCATACTCTTCCAAATTCACAACTCTGGTAATAAAAGCACCGTGTGAATCTCTTTGTGGCCAGAGTGTGTTCCTGGATGGTCCTGGAGTTGAAGACTTCAGTGAAGGACAAGTCCATCTGTACCACTGCCTGCTTTATTATTTCCATTCTCGTGCCCATTCTTACTGTGGCCTTTCTCTCTTCTATGGTTCCCTGACTTGCTTACTTCTGGTGCTACTTTTTACCACCAAATCTGTGACTAGTAGAACAAAACCTCTGACAATTTCATTGCAAAAAGAATGAAAACATTTCCACTCAGTTCTGACCTGAAATTTTTTTCCTAGCCATCTCACTGGGAGCAAAAATGGCCCTTCTCCCACCACACCTCACCCTACAAATGCCCATGCACCAAATCTCTTTTGCTAGTGTTAGTAAGGAAAGGGAGAGGGCACTGAGTACAGGCTGGTCCAATGTTCTCAGGAACTGCCCCCTTCAATGGTAACCCACCCTTAAAAGTAAACACAGAACTCTGATCAACACAGTGACCAATCCCTATTCTAGAAGACCAGTGGTGCAACATATAACCAAATACCTGTCAGTGAGGTAATGAGCTCAAGGAGCAAAAGGAAAAATTTTAAATAAAATTTTATATTTATTTCTAGTTTACATCATCCATTTCCACAAGATTTTGAGCCAAATTTTCTCCCCATTTTCCCCCCTACCCACCACTTCAAAACAGCGATCCCACTGTATACCCCCTCCCCCAATCTGCTCTATCCTATATCTTTCCCCATTCCCCCTTTGACTTTCCAGTAGGGCACGTTGGATCTCTATGCCCCAGTGCCTGTATGTCTTATTTTCCAGTTGAATATAAAAAAATAACAATAATATTTTTTAAACATATGATTTTAAAACTTTGATTTCCAAATTCTTTCCCTTCCTCCCTCATAACCCACCTTTACTGGGAAGATAAGCAATTCAATATAGGTTGTACATGTGTAGCTGTGCAAAACATTAACATGGTAAATATATTGTAAAAGACTGACGATATTTCCCTCCCTCCTATCCCACCTCCCCCTTGTTCTCTTCTCTACTTTGACCTGTCTTTTTTCAAAAGTGTGTGCTTCTAATTACCCTCAGCCCCTACCTGCCCTCCCTTCCATCATCCCCCCTCTCATCCCCTTCCCCCCTACTCTCCTGTAGGGTGAGATACCCTATTTAGTGTGTATGTCATTCCCTCCCTAAGCCAAATTCAATGACAGTAAGGTTGACCCATTCCCTTTTGCCTTCCTGTTCTTCTCCATTGTAACAGTTTTCCCTTGCCTCTTCTATATGAGATAATTTATCCCATTCTATCTCTCCCCATCTCCTCCCATTATATTCCTCTATCATCTCTCAATTTCACCTTTTAAGTATCATCCCTTCCTATTCAATTGGTCCTGTGCCCTCTATCTATGTAAATCTGTACACATACATACATATACTCACATATGTAATCATACACCCATATACCCTCCTATATAGACATTTATATGTATGTATACATATATATATATACATTTATATTCCCTTCAACTATTCTCATACTGAGAAAGTTTCATAAGTTATAATTATTGTTTTTCCTTGTAGGAATGTAAATAGTTCAACTTTCATAAATTCCTTATGATTTCTTTTCCCTGTTTACCTTCTCATGCTTCTCTTGCTCCTTGTATCTGAATATCAAATTTTCTATTCAACTCTGGTTTTTTCATCAAGAATTCTTGAAAGTTCTCTATTTCATTGAATGACCATATTTTCCCCTGAAATATGATACTCAGTTTTTCTGGGTAGGTAATTCTTGGTTTTAATCACAGTTCCTTTGACCTCCAGAATATCATGTTCCAAGCCCTTCGATCCCTCAGTATAGAAGCTGCCAGATCCTGTGTTATCCTGATGGTGTTTCCACAATATTCAAATTGTTTCTTCCTGGCTGCTTGTAATATTCTCTCCTTGATCTGGGAACTCCAGAACCTGGCTATAATATTCCTAGGAATTTTCTTTTTGGGATCTTTTTCAGGAGGTGATTGGTGGATTCTTTCAACCTCTATTTTGCCTTCTGTTTCTAAAACATCAGGGCAATTTTCCCTGAGAATTTCTTAAAGGATGATTTCTAGGTTCTTTTTTGGTTCGTGACTTACAGGTAGTCCAATAATTTGTAAATTATCTCTCCTGGATCTATTCTCCAGGTCAGTGGTTTTTCCAGTGAGATATTTCACATTGTCTTCTGTTTTTTCATTTGTTTGGATCTGTTTTATAGTATCTTGATTTCTCATAAAGTCATTAGCTTCCATTTGCTCCAATCTAATTCTGAAGGAATGATTCTCTTCAGTGAGCTTTTGAGTTTCTTTTTCCATCTGGCAAATTTGGATTTTTAAGGCATTCTTCTCATTGCCCTTTTGAGCCTCTTTTGCCATTTGAGTTAGTCTATTTTTTAAGGTGTTATTTTCTTCAGTCAGGTTGTTGACTCACTCTTCATGATTTTCTTGCATCATTTTCATTTCTCTTCCCAATTTTTCCTCCACTTCTCCTATTTGGTTTTCAAAATCCTTCTTAAGGTCCTCTATGGCCTGTAACCAGTTCGTATTTTTCTTGGAAGCTTTTGGTACAGGAGTTCTAACTTCATTGTCTTCTTCCTGTTTCATGCTTTGATCCTTTTTCTCCCCAAATTAGGAACCTAAGGTTTGACTGCTGTGCTTACTTTGCTTCCTTTGCTTGCTCATGTTGCCACTCAATTACTTGACTTTTGATCACTTTGCCACATTCTTCTTTCAGAGAGGAGAGCTTTGTCCCAAATGACTGGGGTTTTCATAGCTGCCAGAGCTATTAGTTGGGTGCCCTCTCTGAAGCCTCCACCAGCTCTAGCACCTGCTCACACACCTCATGACCACCACCCTAGACAACGATCTAGATCCAAGCAGGTTAAATGAAGAGCAATTACCCCTCAGACTGGTTGCTTCTTCCCCCTACAATCTGCAGGCTAGGAGCTCTGAAGAAACCATGTGGTAGTGGCCACCACACCTCAGGTGCTTCTCTATCAGGGGGCAGAGGCTGGACCACACTCCTGGATCAGCTGTTCCCAAAGTCCACACTGACCTTTTTCTTTTTCTTTGGCATTTATGGGTTGATAATTCTGGAAACCACCACAGCTGCTGGTGATCCACTCTCCTGAAGTCCCTCCAGCCGCTACTAGACGGGGCACCCTGGGGCTAAAACCCCAGGCTTACACAGGGCTGGGCTGTGCTCCTAGCACTCTGAGATGGACCCTTTCTGTCCACCTGCTGGGCTGCCTTCAGTGGGAGATTTGTTTCTCTCTGTCACTTTGTGGTTCTGTGGCTCTAAAGTTTGTTTAGAATCATATTTTATAGGTATTTGAAATGGTTATGGGGGGAAGCACATGGAATTTCCCTGCTTCTATGCTGCTATCTTGTCTCTGTCCAAATGAAACTTTTTTTTGGACATGATTAAGGTGGAGATCTCTTTCTGCTTGGCCATGCATATTTGATACATGACTTTTATTTTCCTTTCTTCTTAAAAACAAATTATTTTTAACATTCTTTTTAAGCTCCAAATTTTCTCCCTCCCCCACCCGCTGAGAAGGCAAGAAATATGATATCAATTATACATGTGAAATCACACATAAAAGCATATTTCCATATTAGCCATGTTACCAAAAAAAAGCAAGGGAAATTTCAAAAGTGAACAACTGTGCTTGTGAAAATATGTACTTGAGTTCATCAGCTCTCTCTCTTGAGGTGGATAGCATTTTTTATCATACGTCATGCTTTTTTTCACTTGGGGAGAAGGATTACTAGGAGAAGTAAAAGGGCGGAACTAGTGATGAGGTTATTGTACCCCTACCTCCCCCCCCCACAATAAAAGAAAAGAGAAGCAACAAAGCGTTTTACAAAGACGAATGGGGGAAACAAAGAGAAGCCTGTCAGCATAGCTTGTTGAATAAATTGTATATTGGTAGGGAGAAGTAAGCTGTATGTGGAGTAGCTTCACAGTTGACTATGCAATTCTCTTTTTTCTGTTCTGTACTGTTTATGGAAATGCTCATCTTATTTGGTGTTTAAGTTTAGGAAAAAGCATTTTTTAAAATAGTAAACAGAAAGTAAAGCTTCTGGAAATGAGGGAAGTAGTGCTGAATGGGCAACTTCTAGTCAAATTTTCTTCACTACACAGGCTAGGAATTCCCAAGTCAATTCATTTTTCATTTAAAAAAATCTTTTTTTCATGAACCTAAGGAGTAAAATTACAATGGGATGGCTCCAGGAGTCTGCCAGGAATTATTTCTGTCCTTATATAACATTTATCCACTGGTCATTACTCAAACATGTAACCTAAATTCCTTAAAAAAAAGAAAAGCCTGAGAGATTGAGCCAAGATGGCAGAGTACATGGAGCATTCCAACTGAACTCTCCTAACATTCCCCTCCAAATAACTTTAAAATAATGCATCAAATTGATTATGGAGTGGCATAGTCAGCTACTAGTCAGGGTGAGACATTTTTCCAACCCAAGACAACTCAGAATGTTTGAGAACCCACACTGGGAAGGGGGCTGGCCTAGAGAATAGGCAGCAACAACAGCTGTGGGTCCTGAAGTCATCACCAGCAGCAGAATCTGCAGGTACTTTGCACCCAAGGATGGTAAAGGGATTGTACAACAGATCAGAAAGAGATTAGAGGGGTGGCTAGGTGGCGCAGTGAATAGAGCACTGGTCCTGGAGTCAGGAGGACCTGAGTTCAAATCCGGCCTCAGACACTTAACACTTACTAGCCATGTGACCTTGGGCAAGTCACTTAACCCCAATTGCCCTTCCCTCCCCCCTCCAAAAAGCAAAAATAAAATAAAATCTAAAAATTATTTAAGAAAAGAAAGAGATTAGAGGATTCTTGCACTAATGCTTATGGTTTCAAAGGAACAGGAACTGTTCCCAGGTAGGACCAGAGCACAGACTAGGAGAATAATGACCACATCAATCACTGGATAACATCAAATTGGAAGCAACAAAAATATATAGGCCCCCAAAACTAGTTGTGAAAACAGCAGCCAAAAAAAGTCTAACACTTAGGACAGTCCTTTCTGCTCTATCAATTGAAGAAAGCCTAACTCTAACATAAAGTTCAAAGTCACGAAAAAGACTATAAAAACTAACAAACAACAACAACAAAAAGATCCTGACCATAAAAATCAATTATAGTGAAAGAAAAGAGCAAAATGTAAACTCAAAAGACAATGACATGAAAAGAACTAAAAGCAAAAGCTCAGAAATAATTGTGGATTGGACACAAGGCCAACAAGAATTCCTGGAGTGTTAAAGAAACACACACACACACACGATTTTAAAAATCAAATAAGAGTGTTAGAGGAAAAATTGGGGGGAAAATGAGAGCAATGCAAGAAAATTTTGAAAAGAGAATTAATAGCTTGGTAAAATAAGCACAAAACACGTTGAAGAAGATAACCTTAAGAAATAGAATCACAGGGTGGCCAGGTGGCACAGTGAGTAAGAGCACCAGCTCCAGAGTCAGGATGAGCCTGGGATCCAGGCTCAGATACTTAGCACCACACCCAGAAATAACTGGCCATGTAACCTTGAGCAAGTTACTTAACCCCAATTTCTTAAAAAAAAAAAAAAAAAGAAGAAGAAATACAATCAGGAGAATTCTGGGAAGATGGCAGAGTAGGTCAGAAAATTCCAAGCTCTCCAGATTTCCCACATTTTACAAATAAGACAATATAGCACCTTGAACAAACATAGAGCAGTAAAAATAAATGAGTTGGGGTAGAACAGTGGTCTTCCTGGGACAACTGGAAAAGATCCAAAGAAAAATCCCAGGACCAAGGTTTGCTAGCTGGTTTAGGAGTTAGCCTTGGCAACATCCACAGGAATTTTCATCTCTGGGACAATATGATAAGTCAGGCATCTGGGTGGGGGAAGATCGAGGAAACCTCTGTTGATAAGGGACTCCAGGCACCGCTGTGTTGCTGAGACACTGCCCTAGGTGCGAAGGAACCAGAATACACCTGGTGAGTGCAGAAGCTGTGAGGTGGGGATGCTACTGACTGTGAGTACTTATAGGAGGGAGAAGTTTTTGGTTTCAGTTCCAGGTCAGAGGGGACAACTGAAGGAAGATCTGAGACCAGAGGCACCATCCCCCAAACCCCAGGATGAGAGGTGATTTCAATAATAAGCTCTTACAAATTTAAACAAAAAATGAGCAGGAAAAAGAGAAAGAACCTGACTAAAGAAAGTTACTATGGGAATAGAGAAGACCAGGGTTTATCTTTAGAGGAGGTTACTGAAGCAAAAAAAAAAGCCTCTCCTACTCCAAAGAGTAACACCAAATGGTCATATGCCCAAAAAGAATTCATAGAAGATCTTTTAAAAGACTTTAAAATTCAAATGACAGAGATTGAGGAAATTTTTTTTTAAATAAGAATAGTCCAAGAAAAACAAGACTATGAAAAGAAAGTCAACCAACTGGAAAAAGGAGATCCAGAATCTTAAGGAAGAAAACTACTCCTTGAAAATTAGAATTGGGCAAGGGGAAGCCAGTGAAGTTATAAGAGACCAAGAAATAATAAAATATAAAGAATGAAAAAATAGAAGAGAATGTGAAACCTCTCATGAGAAAAACAACTCATCTGGAGAACAGATTAAGAAAAGATAAAATAACTGGACAACCTGAAAGCTATGATCAAAAAAAGAATCTTGATACAAATTAGAACAGGAGGGGAAAGTAAAAATAGAGAAAAAAATTCACCAATCACACATAAAAGAGATCCTACAAGGAACACCTACAGGAACATCATAGTCAAAATCAGAAACCAACAGCTCAAGGAGAAAATGTTATGAGTAACAAGAAAAAAAACAATTCAAATATGGTGGTGTCACAGTTAGAATTACACAAGACCTAGCAGCAGCTATACTAAAAGACCTCAGGTCTTGGAAAGCTATATATTCTTTATATTGAAAAGCAAAAGAACTGGGGTTACAGCCGAAAATATCATACCCATCAAAGTAAAGCATAATGCTGAATGGAAAAAAAAAACAGACATTCAATGATTTGCAAGACTTAATTTGGATAGTAATTAAGTAGCTTGAAAGAAAGACTGAGGTAGACCTGAGTATGATGGAATTCTAAAAAGCAAAACCATTTAGGAAAAAGATTTTTAAAAAGTAACTATTTTCTACAAATGAGATGAAAGAGGAAGAACTGACAGAGAGGAATTATATGTGGGAGCAGGGTTGGTAGTTCTGGAACCCTACTCTCATCAGGAATGGATTAAAGAGGAAACAGTACATATGTATCTCGAAGGGTATAAAAGTCTTCTAAATTCAGAAAGAAATAAAAGGCTAAAGGGATAAGGAGGGGGAAGACGATAAGGGAGAGATTTTTAGACGGAACCCTACTCACATCACATTTGGGTTAAAAGAGAACAATATATACATTTGGAAGGGAATAAAAGTCTTCTAAATTTATAAAGTAATAAGTGGTGAGGGAATATGATGGGGGGATATAGAAGGGTATCTAGATTAATGGGAATGGGATAAAGAGGGAATAATATAGTTGGAAGACTATAAAAGTCTTCTAAATTCAGAATGAAAAAAGAAGCTAAGGGTAGTGGGGCAGAAGATAAGGGAGGGATCTTGGGGAGGGCAAGGTAGTGGGAAGAAGCAGGAGTCTGGAGGAATAGGAAAAAAGAGATACACACAAACATAAAATAAAGATCAGGAATGGAATTTATTAAGAAAAAAAAAGGAGGCGTAGTAATCATGATCTCAGACAAAGTCAAAGCTAAAATAGATTTACTCAAAAGAGAAAAAGAGGAAACTACGCTATGTTAGCCATTTTAACCAATATTGTTCTAAACCAGGGATGGGAATCTGCAGCCTCAAAGTCACATGTGTTCCTCTAGGTCCTCTATGCAACCCTTTGACCAAATCCAAACTTCATTCCATCAAAGACTTGTACTTGGGAATTTAGAGGGCCACATATGATCTCAAAACTGCAGGCTCCTCACTCCTGTTCTAGACTATTTAAAATACCTAGATACTTCTTTCTAGCAAGTCCAGTGTCAGACTGCGCAAGATGGGGTGAGTGATCCGTGGTCAGAGGAAGGGTGCTGGCTCCGTCTTCCGCGCCCACGTGAAGCACAGGAAAGGGGATGCCAAACTTCGGGCTGTCGACTTCGCCAAGAGGCATGGCTACATTAAGGGTATCGTAAAGGACATAATCCATGATCCAGGCCAAGGGGCTTCTCTTGCAAAAGTAGCTTTTCAAGATCCTTACCAATTTAAAAAGAGAACAGAGTTGTTCATTGATGCTGAAGGCATCCACACTGGCCAGTTTGTGTACTATGGTAAGAAAGCTCAGCTCAACATTGGCAATGTCCTCCCAGTTGGTACTATACCTGAAGGGACCACAGTGTGTTGTCTTGAAGAAAAGCCTGGGGACCAGAGTGAGCTTGCCCAGGCATCCGGAAACTATGCCACAGAGATTTCCCACAATCCTCAAACCAAGAAAACACGAGTGAAGCTACCTTCGGGCTCTAAGAAAGTGATCTCCTCTGCTAACAGAGTTGTGGTTGGTGTTGTTGCTAGAGGAGGTCATATTGATAAACCCATCCTTAAGGCAGGTCATGCCTATCACAAATACAAGGCCAAGAGAAACTGCTGGCCTCGTGTCTGGGCTGTGGCCATGAATCCTGTGGAACATCCCTTTGGAGGAGGTAATCACCAGCATACTGGAAAACCATCCACCATTCAAAGAGATACCCCAGCTGGATGAAAGGTCAGTCTCATTGCTGCCCAGGCTGCCAGTGTACTGGTCAACTCCGGGGTACCAAGACTGTACAGGAGAAGGAGAACTAAAGTACAGAATCCTGACAATAAAAATTATTTTGGAAATTGTATAAATAGAATTATATTTATAACTCACTGGTGGTTGCTTTAGAATTTGGAACCTCACAACAATGCTGTGGGACTAAGTAACATTGCTATTTATATAGGGCTTTTATATCTAAGAAAAAACCCAGGGCCTCTTGACTTTGAGATTAGTAAGTTCTTATACCCCATCAGTAAATAATTTGAGCATAAAAATAAATAAATAAATAATAAAATACCTAGATAGTATAATGTTGGAATACTGCTGTGGTACAGGAAATGATGAGCTGGTGGACTAAGAAAAATATGGAAAAACTTGGACTTATCAAGGAAGATGTTATCCACCCTCAGAAAAAAAGAGGACAAATATAGTACTTGTTATAATACATCTAACATAAATGCATATGACTAAATATGAATATGATTATAGGTATCTAAGTATATGTGTATGTATATAGAGAGAGATAGATACAGATATATGTCTATGCGTATATATATTTGTGTGTATATGTGTGACTATATTCATGCTTAATTGTAGCCTTCTTGGGGTGAAGGGAGGAAGGGGGAAAAAGAACAAAGAAAAAGTGCATCACAGAGAACAAAAGAAAACTTACAAGGAAGCAAAGAAAAGATGGACAGCTTTAAATACAATGTGTAGTATTTATTATATAGGCTTTCTTGAAATTAAAATTTATTGTTGTATATTCTGAATCCTCTTACATTCTGCTGTACACATGGCAATGCTTTTTTTCTTGTAATATTTTTATTTAAGTTTAAAATAAATTTTTTAAATAGAATTGACAAAATGTTTGTAAAAGCTCACTGAAGAAAGTAATTCCTTAAAAGTCAGAATTAGACAACTGGAAGCTAATAATTCCATGAGATATCAAGAAACAATAAAACAAAGTCAAAAGACTGAAAAAAAAAAGTAGAAGATATTTGAAATATCTCATCAGAAAAACAACTGACCTGGAAGAGAGACTGAGGAGAGATAATTTAAGAATTATTAAACTACCTGAAAACAATGACCAAAAAAATAGCCCAGACATCATATCTCAAGAGGTTGTAAAGAAAAACTGCCCCAATATCTTAGAAATGAAGGGCAAGATAGAAATTGAAAGAATCCATAGGTCAGCTAGGTGGCACAGTGAATAGAGCACCAGCCCTTGAGTCAGGAGGACCTGAGTTCAAATCTGACCTCAGACACTAAACAATAACTAGCTGTGTGACTTCGGGCAAGTTATTTAACCTCAATGGCCCTGCCTTCCCCCCTCCAAAAAACAAACAAACAAAAAAGAATCCATCAATCATTTCCTGAAAGAGATCCCAAAATGAAAATTCCCAGGACTATCATAGTCAAATTTCAGAGCTCTCAGGACAAGGAGAAAATACTTCAAGTAGTCAAAAAGAAACCATTCAAATACCACAGAACCACAGTAAGTATCACATAAGACCTATCATCTCACCTGATAAAGGAGTGGAGGGGCTGGCATATTATTATTGCAGAAGGCAAAGGAGCTAGGATTACAACCAAAAATAACCTATCCAGCAAAACTCAGTATAATCCTTCTGGGGGGAAATGGATATTTAATGAAATACTTTTAAAACATTCCTGACGAATATATCAGAGCTGAATAGAAAAATTGTCATTCAAATACAAGACTCAAGAGAAGCAATAAAGAGGTAAACATGAAAGAAAAATCATAGGGAACTCCATAAGGTTAAATTGTTTACATTCCTATTTGGGAAGACGATACATGTAACTTCGAAAAATTTTATCATTATTAGAGCAGTTAGAGTCTACATAGTCAGAGGGCACAAGAATGAGTGGATAATATTGGGATGATCTCCAAAAAAACAGAGGGAGAAAAAGAGATATACTGAAAGAAGGGGGAAGGGAGAGGAAGAATGGGGGAAATTATCTCAAAACAAAAGAAGTAAACAAGGAAGCTTTTTTCAGTGGAAGGGAAAAGAGAGGTAGGGCAATGCTTGAACCCCAATCGTATCCGAACTGGTTCAAAGAAGGAAGAATACATATACATGCATATACACATGTGTGTATATAACTACATATATATGTATATGTGTGTATATATGTGCATACATGTATATATGTCTGTGTGTATGTGTATATATGTATACACACATAGAAATCTATTATGCTCAACAAGGAAGTAGGAGAAAAAGAGGCAAGAAAAAGGGGGAGGGGATGATAAGAGGGGGAGTGCATTTAAGGCAGGCAGTAGTCTGGAAGCAAAACAGACTCGAGGAGGAGCAGGATAAAAAAAGAGAGAAAGAATGATAAATAGAAGAAGATAGGATGAAGAGAAATATACAGTTAGTGAACATAGTTAACAACTGTGAATGAGAATGGAATTAAATGGAAATGGATAGCAAAATAAATTAGAAACCAGAGTCCAACAATATATTGTTCACATGACACACCTGGAAACCAAAAGACATATACAGAGTTGAAATAAGGGGCTAGGGCATAATCAATTATGCATCAACTGGAGTAAAAAAGGCAGGGGTAGCAACCATGATCCCAAACAAAGCAAAAGCAAATCTATATCCGATTAAAAATCATACCATCCAAATTCTTAAAGGGAAAGTTTAATGAACTCATTTAACAGGAGGAAATAGTAAAATTAGTGGGGAAACTTCAACTTTCCCCTCTCAGAACTAGCTAAATCTAAAAGAAAATGCATAGAAAAGAAGTTAAGGAGGTGAATAGAATTTTAGAAACATTACATATGGTCAACCTCTAGTGGCAACTGAATGGGAATAAAAAGGAATATACATTTTTTTTTCAGCTATACAGTATACCTTAACACAAACTGACCATGAGTTGGGGCATAGAAACCTCACAAAGAAAAAAAACAAAAATGTAATTACATTTCTACATAAATACGACCTATTACCTTTAATTAAACACTAGCAAGGATACTACAGCAGTATATTACAAAGATGATATACTATAAGACCAGGTGGGATTTATACCAGGAATGCAGGGCTGGTTCAATATTAGAAAACTATAAGCATAATCAACTGTATTGATAACAAAAACAAAAATCATGCAATAAGATACAAAATTTTTCACAAAATACAACACTTATTCCTATTAATAAACACTAGAAGGCATATGAGTAGAAGGAGATTAACTTAAAATGGTAAGCAGCACCTATCTAAAACTAAAAGCAAGCATTATCTGTAATGAGCATAAACTGGAAGCTTTCCCAGTATGATCAAGGGTGAAATGATGTTGTCCGACAAGCAATATTCAGTATTGTACTAGATGTTAGCTATAGCAATAAGACAAGAAAAAGAAATTGAAGGAATAAAAATAGATAATGAGGAAAGAAAACTATCACTCGTTGATATTATGATGATATACTTAGAAAACCTCAGAGAATCAACTAAAAAGCTAGTTAAAACAATTAACAACTTTAGTGAAGTTGCAGGATATAAAATAAACCCAAATAAATCATCAGCATCTCCATATACAATCAACAAAGTCCAGCAAGAAGAGCTAGAAAGAGAAATTCCATTTAAAATAACTGCAGACAGTATAAAATACTTGGGAGTCTACAGAAACTCTATGAAAATAATTACAAAACACTTTTCACACAGATAAAGACAGATCTACACAACTGGAGAAATATCAATTGCTTATGGAAGGCCAAGCCAATATCATAAAAATAACAAATCTACCTTAATTGATGTATTAATTCAGTACTATACCAATCAAATTACCAAATAATTATTTTATAGAGCTAGAAAAAAAATATTAACAAATTTCATCTAGGAGAACAAAAGGTCAAGAGTATCAAGGGGACCAATCTGGTAGAAACTAGACAGAGAACATTTCAGATTGCATACCAAGATAGAGTAAAAATGGGCACATGATTTAGGCCTAAAAGGTGATATCATAAGTTAAATTAGTAGAAAAAAAATCTGTCAATCTATAAATAAGGAAAGAGTTTACAACCAAAGAAAAGATAGGATCATGGGAAGGAAAATTGATAATTTTGATTACATAAGATTAAAAGCTTTTACACAAACAAAATCAATGCAGTCAAAATTAGAATCAAAGCAGGAAACTGGGAGGAAAAAAATTACAAAAAGTTTCTCTAATAAAGGTCTCATTTCTCAAATATATTGGGAACTAAAACAAATTTATAAAAAAAAAATTAGAGCCACTCCCCAACTGATAAATGGTCAAAGCATTTGAATAAGCAGTTTTCAAATGAAATCAAAGCTATCAATAGTCATATTTAAAAAATGCTCTAAATCACTACTAATTAGAGAAATGCAAATTTAAACTCTGAGGCACCACCTCACATTTATCAGATTGGTTAACATGACAGAAAAATAAAATGACAAATGCTGGAAGGAGTACATTAATATACTGTTGGTGGGGCTGTCTATTGGTCCAAGCATTTTGGAGAACAATTTGGAAATATGCCCAAAGGGCTATAAAACTATGCATGTCTTTGACCTAGCAATATCACTTAGTAGATCTGTGTCCCAAAGAGATCAAAGGAAAAGGAAAAGGATATGTATAAAAATTTATGGCAGCTCTTTTTGTAGTGGCAAAGAATTGGAAACTAAGGAGATACCCATAAATTGGGAAATGGCTGAACAAACTATGGTATATGATTGTGATGAAATACTATTGTGCTATAAAAAATTATCAGGAGGGATAGTTTCAGAAAAGCCTGGGAAGACTTATTTGAACTGATGCAAAATGAAGTGACCAGAACCAGAAGGACGTTGTACACAGTAACAAAAAAATAGAAAGACTTAGCTATTCTGATAAATACAATGATTCAACACAATTCCAAAGGACTCACAGTACAGATTAAAACATGTTATTTTTCACTTTATTTTTCTTATTTTTCTTTCACAACATGGCTAATATAGAAATAGGTTTTTTTTATGACTTCACATGTATCATACTGCTTGCCTTCTCAATGGAGGGTATAGGGGATAAAGAAAGGAAAAAAATTTGGAACCCCCCAAAATTTTTTAAATGAATATAAAATATAAATTTTTTTAAATCTTCATTTAATTGGATCTTCTTCTCAAGTTGTCATCTGTAATGGAAATGCAAATTTAAAGATCTTCCCTGCTCCTAGGCTAAAGTGCACCTGGAGCCTGGGGTGGGAGGCTTGTTTTTCAGAAGATACTTTTTGATTGGCCAGTGAGTCCAGAAGACTGTTACATTCTCTGAGCCAGGAGAAAGCTGTATAAGCCCTGATTTGAGGCTTTGTTTTGGGGGCTCACTTTGAGAAGTGTTCTGTGATTTGATCTGGACTCTGGGAAGCCGTTGTTGAGAGCCCCCTCCCCCCCAGCTTTGAAAAAAACCCAGATGTTGATTTGGTATGGATGTAATGGTTGGACAGTTTGGAAACTGTTTACTTGATCTGTTTCTCTGTCTTGATAATTCTGTCTGTATATTCTGAAGTTCAGGGTGCTGACCTTTTTCCCCTGAACTAGGTAGACGATACATATTTGACTGATTAAAGTAAGCTTGTTGACCAATTTTGAGTTGCTTTCCTCTATCAAAGCAGATCCAAGAACCTGTGTTGGCAGCGACCCTGGGGACACTTGGGGTGCTTGCTGATACAAAATGGCATCACGAACAGGACCTGCAGAGTAAAAGGGAAGTATGGGGGCTGGGATAATTGTTTGTTTCCCAGTTGTGGTAGCTGTGATTCTGTGGAGCTGTGGAGCAGGAGAGAAGAATGGCCTGCATGCAGACTTCGCTGACCTGAGAGCAGGAATGGTGAGCTGCCTGCATCAGGACCTGGGCAGAAGTCAGGACAGGCTGCCACCTGCGGGAGTTCGGAATTCAGCCACAGGAAAAGATAAGAACTGAGCAGCAAAGCAGGGGCACTGAATGTGTTTGCTGGCTGCATCCCATAGTTTGGGACCCAGGGGGAGGATGGACTTGTAACTATGGTGGGTGGGATGAAGTGCCTTGGACGCCCAAGGACCCCACCTTGTTGGTTTTGTTGCCCAGACCCCTCTCTGTACTTGGAAGCAGGGGCTGGAGCTGTGTGATGGGAAGGACACCCCCCCCTCCCGCCCTAGAGAACTTTATTTGGACTCTTGTTTTGAATTGAGGTGATAATGCAATGTACTTTGTGTTTGTTTAAGGCCCAGTGGCCACTTTGGTAACTTTAGTTCTGTATCTTGGAAATGTGACCTAAGAAATGTTTAGTGCTAATTCAAAAGTTAATTGACTATGCTATGGGCATGAAAGATCTTGGGGCCAAATGTAAGGAAAATGCAAATTTAAAGATCTTCCCTGCCCCTAGGCTAAACTGCACCTGGAACCTGGGGTGGGAGGCTTGTTTTTCAGAAGATACTTTTTGATTGGCCAGTGGGTCCAGAAGGTTGTTATATTCTCTGAGCCAGGAGAAGGCTATATAAGCCCTGATTTGAGGCTTTGTTTTGAGGGCTCACTTTGAGAAGTGTTCTATTTGATCTGGACTCTGAAAAGCCGTTGTTGAGACCCCTCCCCCCCCAGCTTTGAAAAAAACCCAGATGTTGATTTGATATGGATGTAATGGTTGGACAGTTTGGAAACTGTCTACTTGATCTGTTTCTCTGTCTGTATATTCTGAAGTTTGGGGTGCTGACCTTTTTCCCCTGAACTAGGTAGACGATACATATTTGACTGATTAAAGTAAGCTTGTTGACCAATTTTGAGTTGCTTTCCTCTATCAAAGCAGATCCAAGAACCTGTGTTGGCAGCGACCCTGGGGACACTTGGGGTGCTTGCTGCTACATCATCCTGCTAACAAAAGCTGACTATACTCATTGCTGTCATTTTCGTGCTTCTCATTTTTTAGCCACTTGCAATCTGGCTTCTAATCTTATCACTCAACTGAAATTGCTCTCCCCAAAGTTACCAATGATCTAACTGCCAAATATTATGTTTTTTAAAAAAAATGCATTTTACTGATGTCTTTTGTTTTTACATTGAAGTCATTTTCTACCATCTCCTCTAGATCGAATCTCCTCATAACAATAAAACAAAAACACTTAACATATCTGATATTGTATACAATATATTCTGTTTGTCTTTCTGTCATGAGGAAGAATGTGTATTTTCTTATCTCTTACCTAGGACCTTCGTTGATTTTTCCATTATTCAGAGTTTAGTATCCCCTAAATGATCTCTTTATTTATTTTTCCATAGTCATTATGGGTATTGTTCTTTTGGTTCAACTTATCTCACCCTACATCAATTCAAACAAAGCTTTCCTCCAAGTTTTCCTGAATTCCTTGCATTTGTAATGAAAAGGGAGTAATTAACCAAGTCCCTAGCCAGAGGATCTTCACTACAGAAGACAGAGAATTTGCATAAGGCCTCATATAAAAAGGCAGAATGAATAAATCATGTATCTTAATTTTAGTTGTAGTAGTAGGTGTTGTCTGAACATATCCAGTAGAAGTAACATTTAACAACTGATTCTTTAACTAGTATGACCAGCAAAACTACCTTGTTTATAACAAATGCCTCTGTGATGTATGTCTCTAGACTATATAGTTATGGGTAGTGTAGATAAAAGGTATGTTTTAATTGGTTTATTGAAGCCTCCATATGGTCTAGCCAGAGATGTTGACTGACACAGCTATTTTCTCAGAAATGTTTACTAGATCTTCTTCCAGTTACTAGAAGCATGAATTCCCCAATGTAATTACGATTACCTTTAATGTATGTTATTTTCATTACCATGTTATGGTTCTCACTACTCTGATGCTCCTATTATATGTACTCCTGCCTGCTGCTGGCAAACAGGGGCTGTGAGCTATATTTGGCAGATCAAGTATGGGGCTCTATGCTGAAGGACTTGCCAGTTTGATCCTTGTGATGGCAATAGGGGAAGTGTGATATTCCAAAAGGACTGATCATTGATCCAGAAAGAGTTGACAATTCAGTAGACTTAAAAGGAAAGACAATATCCATTCTCTTTCCTTCTTCCCTCTGAAATGTAATTTGTAAAATGGAAAAAAAAAATTCTCTTGGACTTCCTATTGGGGGACAGTCAGAGGAAGTTTCTGTCCCCTGGAAGAATGGCAGCTACAAATAGCAACTAGAGAATATACTTCCTAGGTAAGCCTGAACCCATGCATTGGGTTCCAAATGCATTGGGATCATCTTTTCATCATCTTCATCTTTTGCTTGATATTTCTTTCTATAAACATAGGTGACCAACTAGTGAGTGATCACAAGATACATATTTTCAGCCTAGTGCTGCCCTCATGAGTTAAACAGATTGGGGTTTTTTGTATTCTTTGCTTGGTGTAGAATGCCCTGTGGAAAGTACTTCTTGCAGAGACTATAGCACTTTTCAGGGAAGAAGATAGCTCCACTCCAAGCCTTGGCCTGGCTTTCCAGAAGATATGGACCATGACGGAACTGTTTGGACTAGATGGAATTAAAATGGAGGTAAGATGCCTATTGAACAATACCATTAAATGCCTCGTGTCTTAATCACATAAATGTCACTTGCCTGGGAGAGTATAACAGGAATTATATTATTATATAATGCTTTAAATCTTTTTCTATCTGTACCATTGAATCTTTTTTGCTCAAAACATTTTTTTTTTGCTATTGCAAATATTTTAATAAGTGTTCTGTGCAAGCAAGGCATTTAAAACACCAGTTTGTGAGGATAAACTCCATTGGAGAGAGAGAAGACAGAACGCAGGTAGCCATGGAGCTGAGGAATTTTCTTGATTTGGGGTAGGATCTGAGAGTCTACTGTTTTCTGATCAGCCTTGCGCTGCTCTGTAATCTCGTATTTCTCTTTTTCTGTGTCAAAAATCTCTCCTTGGTGTCTAGGTTTACGGAGCCTCTTCTTCTTGAAGTAAGCATCAGTAAGATGATTTGGAATTTTCACTCCTGAAAGATTAACCCAGGTAGAAGTAGCAATAACAAATTTCTGATGGGTCCTTCTCAGAGGAACACGGTTGATGGTCAGAGGTCCAGTCACCAGTAGCAAGCCACTAGCCAGCTGCTTCAGGAAAACCACTGGCTTGCCCCTGTGGCGGACAGTGAGCATGATCAGAACGGTACCTGGCTTGATGCTAGCTCGGAGTCTCCTCACATGCTGGCTAAAGGGCTTTTTGCCATGACTGAGCAGCTTTCTAGGCACATCCTCAGTAGGGTAATACCTAGGCATTTTGCGAATCTTTACCACTTGACTTCCTCCATTCTTATTGCCACCAACAGGCTTTGAGATAGTAGCAGGCACTTTTTCTTTCTTCTTCCTTTCAATCCGGGTTTTTGGGGCAGCGTATTTCCGCTTGTACATGGCTCTCCGGGAATACATTGCAGACCTGGGGTATCTACCAATCCCTCGGGCCAGGACTGGGTTCCGACTGCAATGCATTCGAGGCTTTTTGACCTTTTAAGCTACATCTTCCTTTTTGTTCTCTTTTTTTTCCTTTCTGACCTTCTTTTCCTTGGGTGACTTTTTGTCCGCCATCTTGAGAGATGGGAAAGAGAATTACAGTCCGGACTTCCGGTCTATAAGCAGGGGCGGGAGGCGGGGAGGCTCAAAACATTTTTAATGGAGGAATTATATGGGTGATTTATATTGAAACTTGTATTTATATTTATATCGAATTTCTTTAAATAAATATATTTATTTAAAAATACTTAAAAATATATTTATTTTAAAAATATTTAAATAAATATATTTATTTAAATTTATATTGAAATGTACATTGAAACTTCCAGATCACATGAGCAACAAGAGATTTTCTCTGATCCCTAAAACTTTTCCAAAGCAAAAATAAAGCAATTTAAGCATTCACCAAGGCCATGGACACCCAGGAACCAAAAAGTTAAAAGAAAAAAACCCACCAAAATCCATGAATTGATACTTGACCCTGAGATCTCTTAGCACTCTTCCTCTAACTCCCAAGCTACCAACTGGGAGCAAGGCTGCACTAGCAGATACAAGGCCACAATACAGGTTTACAATCTTATCAACATACCTGGGTCCCCCCTTATTCTTTTCAGTGCTGTGGCTCCAGGTTGTGGAAATTTGCCCTCGCTGCAAAAGACACCTAGGTGGTCACTGCCTCTCGGGAGTTACAACCCTGTAGCACCAACACTGCAAAGGTCTGAATTGCCAGTGTTAGGGCAAAGAACTAAGGGATAAAGGAAGCAGGACAAGGTACTGGGGCCCGTGGGGATGAGAAGAGTAGTCTGTGCAGCACTTTACCAAACTTAAGGGAAAGAACACAGCATTCAGTTGGGGCCAGTTCTGACCACCCAAAAGTCGTTTGGGGCAAAGGTCTAGGCTAGTGAATGGTAAATTACTCAATGTGGAAGGAGGCTGAGATGCTTTGAGATTTATCCCTCAAGGAAAGCACAATCAGAGGGGACCAAGTCAGAAAGCAAATGACGGGGAAAATAAGGGGGAAAAGATTGAAATCACTAAAGATTCCAGGAAGAAGAAAACTCAAAGACCTTAAATGTAAACACTTAAATCAAAAGGAAAAACAGTAACAAGAAGAAGAAATATGGCCTCCAGATCTAGTAAATGAATTCAGGCATCCGTGAATAAATGAGGCATGTAAACAAAGGAAAGTGATTCGACATTTGATGTGACAGAGGTCCTGTGGAATTTGAGGAGAACGTGGAACCATAACATGTTGTCCTTGAATAGTTTAGAGAGAAATGAAAATTATGAGAGCAGAATTTATGACTTGTGAATCAAAAATAATTAGGGGACACAAAAAAAATCAAACAAAAAAACTGGAATTTGCAATGGCAAGCCTTACCAAAGAAACAAGAGAGAATAATAGATTATGAGGACAAACACAGAGAAGTTAAGGACAATCTAGAGGAAGAAAAGGAAAAAAAACAACATTAAAAGAAAATATGCTCACTCTGCAATCAAAACATACTGATGGGATATGTAGAGACAACTTAATAATCATAGGTCTCCTAGAAGAACACGACAAGACAAAAAAAACCTTAATTTCACAATTAAGGAAATAATAGAAGAGAAATTCCCAGAACTTCTCAGCTTAGAAAATTAAATTCCATTTGAAAGAATTCACAGATCACCTCCAGGAAAAAATCCAAAGCTGCAAACTTGAAGACACATACTGATTAAATACAACAACTCAATTCAGAAACAAGATCTGTATATGATCAGAAGAAATGCAAAGGAAAGGGAATTCAAATAACACAAGACTAGGAGGGAATAGAATAATGTTCTCCAAAGACCAATGGAGCTCAGGATACAACCCAGGGTGACTTACTCTGCAAATCTGAACTTAACCCTACATGAAAAAAAAAAGGATTTTCAATAATATAGAAGAGTTTGAAATGTTTTTTGAAAAAAAAATCAAAACTGAAGAGATTATTTGCCTCTCAGACACCCCCAACAACAGAAATGCAGAAGAAATGAACGAATGTATCAGGCAAGGATAACAACAGAGTAACAACATAAATACCAGTGAAAGACTTCTAAATGTATAAAAGGAGACAGAGATAAAGACAGAAATATGGTAGAGGTAACAGTGAAAAGGCAATTAGGGAAAATTGACCTGGAGACACCCTTCCTCCAGGTGAATCATTTTTTTAAATGGGATATAACATGGGAGGCCATGTGAAAGGTAGGCAGGGAAGCAGAGAGGAGTGAGTGATGTGTGAGGATCAAGTCAAGGGCTAGCAAGAGGGGACGGTGACCTATATGGTCTCAGAAAGAGAAGAACCTATAGAGGGTGGGTGATGAGGAAGGGAAAAGGATTAAAAAGAGAATAAAGGAAGAAGGCCTTACCTTGGTGTTGGGAGGGGGACTTCATAGATGAGTGCTCCTATGGATGAAAAGAGATGATTTGTAAAGGGAGATGGAGGCCTTACACTGGGGTTGGCCTTGTTTGGTGCATAAAAAGTCTACTCATCCAAAACTGGGAGGGGGAGTGTGGAACTCCAGGGGCAAGTGACACCTGGGAGAGTAGGAAAGCATGGAAATTTTGAGGCAAATGTTGGGGGAAAGGTAACTAGGTGAGGTATAGGTCAGTGGTAGACTTCATGGTTAGGGACATGGTTGGAAAGGGGTCTACCATGGAGCAATGTCCTCTCTGACACCTTCAGTAACTGGCATTATTCTAAGAGTGAGACAGAATAGAAAAGGAATATCCATGATGCAAGTCCTCTAAGGCAATGGATAAAGGCACCTTGAAGGGAGTTTAGAATGGTTACCTTGAAGATTTGATTGTATAAGGAATACAGAGAATAGAGGTAATTATAAGGGCCACATATCAGAAAGTCAGCGTAGATAGAAAGAGGGGGTTAATAATAATAAGAGTGAGAGAAATCCTTTTTAGGAAGGGGTACAAAAATGAAATTTAGAAAACTAATAAATAGGATTAATTGAAGGGGAGGAGAAGAAGGATTAATCTCTGCTTGATTAACTGAGAGGGAAAAAGTAGAACAGAAGAATTGTATAACCAGATAAAAGCACAAGAGAAAAAGGAACAAAACAAAACTCCAAAGGGAAAGGGGGTGACAAAAGAAAAGAGGGGATCAGGGGTCAGAAGAAAAGAGACAGTGGGCCATCTTAAAAAAAGACTGAAGTAAATGAAGGAACATAATATTATGTTTACAGAAGAATAGGGAAAATATAATTTGGGGAAAAACAATATTAGAAACAGAGGGAAGAAATATAAACCTAACGCATAACTTTAAATGTAAATGGATTAAATAATTCAATGAAATGAAAAAGAGCAACACATTGGTTAAGAAAATAAAACCTTACACTATGTTATCTATAAGAAGCACATTTAAAAAGACATACATAAAATAAAACTGGGAGAATGAGAAAAAATTACTGTGCACCAAGTAAATTTTTTTAAAAAGCTGGATTTGCAATAATGGTATCTGACAAAGCAAAAACATTCAAAAACCAAAAAGGGATAAGCAAGGAAATTATGATGAAAGGAACCATGGAAAACAAGCCAACATCAGTAATAAACTTGTACAGTGTAAATACTTTAGCATTCAAATTCATAAAGGAAATGTTATCCACACTTACAGACAACATAAACAGTAACACAATATTGACAGGAGACTCCAATATCCCTCTCTCAGTTTGGGACAAGTCTCTACCAGAAAGACAAACAAAGATCATTGAACAAACTGCTGAAGAAATTAGAATGGAAAATCTTATGGCATCTTCTAAATAGGATAGCAAAAGAATATACATATTTCTCAATACCACATGAAACTTTTACAAAAATTGACTATGTCCAAGACCATAGGATCTTATTGTTACAGTTATTTCTTACTATATAGTAATGATTCCATTACCATAAAAAAACAATAATTTTTTTCAGTCATTTCCCTAATGGATGAACTTTGTGTTCGGATATTTGTTACTACAAAGAGGGCTACTACATTGGGCTTTCATTTCTGTTGTTGACTTCCTTTGGCTATGTCTTGTAGGGGGGATTGATGAATCAAAGGGTGTAGACACTTTAGTCACTTTTTGTGCATAGTTACAAGTGGGTCAGGATAGTTGAACTCCTTGTCTGCACCACTAATAATAATGCATCCTAACTTCCCATAACCATTCCAACATTAATTCTTGCCATCTGTTATCATCATTGCCATTTTGAATGGAAGGAATAAAAACCTCAGAGTTGCTTTTAATTGGATATGAAGCATATTTTCATGTGATCATCAAATGAATATTTTTTCATTCAATTGATCAGAACTTTTCTGGAGCTATAAGCCCCAGGTCCAGTCATAAACAGGCCAGGTCGACTCCTAACAGAAGACTTAAAAAATAATAGGAATATATGTCTTGGCATTAATATTTGCCTTCTGAGCTCCCACTTGAGATAGTCCTGATGATGTATGTAATAATTCCTATTCTTCTTGGGCCAGAAATTTTTTTTAAGTCAGTAAAAGCTTGACTATGTAAGTTCTTCGGAGGTAGCTTGGTTGCCTAATGCATACTTCAGAAAAAAAAATTACACTTCTGCAATTTTATGGATAGAAATATGTGGAAACTTCCCTAAATGGACTTCAGATGCTTACATGGCACCCTCTGAGAGTGATGTAACTGGCTTTGAATACTTTTCTGAGCAGTTCAAAGCTTTGGATGCATGTCTTCCTTCTGTCATAAAAGCATGATTTCCTATTGCCCTAACAAGCTACTTTAAGCATTTTACTTTCTTCTGGCTTCATCTAATCTTTCTATTTCCTAAACCTGCCACCCTTGACACAACATCCTAGTCACCTAAGGGCATAAAAATTCCACCCACATGGGATCTGGGCCCCTTAAACTTAGAGAATACCCGAAGACCAGAATCACCACACCCTGCCTTGCTGACCAGCTGGTTTCCCTCTGGAGATAAGGCCCAGTGGATAGAAATTATAAGGGGCACTATCTCCTTTTTGCATATCCTAGCTAGGGTAGGGCTAAGAAAACCTCCTTTTCTAATTCCTCAATGACTTACAAGTACCTCATTTTGTCCCCATGCTGACCCTGATCTAGAAGGGTCCTAGCATCAGATCCACCCTTAATAAAAGGTTTTGAAAATACTAACAATAATGATTTTCTTTCCACAATAGTCCTTATGCATGGAAGAAATTGGTAGATATCTAAGTGATAAGATTTAAGGGGTACTGGAATGGAACATACCCCACATTCCCAGTCCAAAGACAACCTTACCTACCGTCTGTCTCACTGATGCATAAATTTCCTCTAACAGGGGGAAAAAACTCATTGCCCATTTAGTTTGCCTTGCAATGCCAAAGCCTTTGAGAGAATACACTAAAATTTCACATTAAGTATAAATATTATGAGGCCATTTCTGACAATTAATTTGGGGAAAGAGAGAAGAGAATAGAAGAGCACTGGGTAGTTGAAAGAATAGAAGGAAAGTCTGCCATGGAGATGGAGAAAAAGGTTCAGAAGAAAGATAGGGGTGTTAAAGATAAACCCAGCATTAAGGGTAGATCTGTATTTGCCCCCATTGGATCTGTCTTTCATTTGTTTTCCTCCCGTATGATATCTTTCTGATCCTGCCTACCTGGAATACTACTGGATGACTTTTTGTTTTATTTAAGTTGTCTGGTCCCCAAGAGGCTGCCATTTTGAAAGTAGATCACAATGTACTGCTTATAGAGAGGACATGAAATAATATTGACCTCTCATACAAAGAAGTTTGAGAGTTTAGAAGAAAAACTAAGACCTTAATTTGATAAGAATAAATATAACAAGTAGAAGTTATTATTGGGGGATAGGGGGCGGGTAATGAGCAAAGAATGAAAATACAGATTTTCAAGGTTTCCAGAGGACAAGTGGTACTTGGGCAGTCTGAACAGGTGCCTCCCATCTCCACCATGAAGCAGCTTCCCTCTGTCACCTACATTCCCATCAGCTTTGTCCTCCTGTCTGCATCCTTCTACACAACTTGCTTAGCAGAAACATACAACTCATTGGTTCCTTCTCCTATGTCAGACTCGGCATTCATAGCATGGTGCTCTAATATAGATTTCTGCCCTAAGGCTGCCCAGTGCTGTGAACATGGAATTAATGAAGACGGTTGGATTGCAGCAGTTATTGGCTAAAGTATCTGGTTTCTCATGCTCATTTTGCCCTGTGTGGGTAAACTCAGAAAGATAACACCTGATGAATCCAAGTACACATCAGAATGAAATTTGGGACTCCATACACAAGACTATCAAACTTCACCAGTTTCCTAAATGAAGGGAAGAGAATAGTCTTGAAATAAGATTCAACTTCCAATTTCAGCAAGGATAATAGTACTTTCACACCTAGTTTCAAAGGGTTACTATTTGGCCCTGACAGTTTTCCTCTCTCTATAGTTTGATATCAGAATTATTTCCATAAGCTTTTGCTAAATTGAATCAACAGGAAGAATTTATGAACTATCAGTTGTGTTCCCAGCACTATCTTGACACTCAAGGATATGAAAAAGGAATAACCAAGAGCCATTCCTCAAAGATAAGTGGTCAAAAGATATGAACAATTTTTGAAAGAATTGTAAATTACAAATTCCATCAATTGCGTTCTGGAAACTTGCTCCAAATAAATAAGAAGAAAAATGCAAATTAAAACAACTCTGAGTTTTAACTTCTCACTCTGAAAATTGACCAAGAAAACAAAAATAAGGATAGTCAGTGTTGGAGAAATTGTGGGAAGAAAAGAACATTCATATACTGTTGGTAGATCTGTGAATTGATCCATCCATTTTGGCTATCCACTTGGAATTATGCAAATATGTGACATCTCTTCATACCTTTTGACTGAATAAATCCTTCTACTAGACACATACCCCCAAGAAGCTCAAAGATGAAAACAAGAGTTTCAGCAGGACTGTTCGTGATAACAACAACAAAAATCTAGAAACAAAGTACAGCAAAAGTAAACTGCTATATAAATGCAATGATTCCTGGTACAATAGAAAGGAGAAAAGTCACAAGATGGAACCTGAGCTCTGAGGGACTGAGAAAGCAAAAAAATAAATGGTACTAGAGAACAGATAATGGAATATGGTTGTCTCCCTTTGACAGAAGTAAGGTGGAGATACACGAAAGGAGATTGTCAGGTAGAGCAACTATCAGACTATCAGGCAGTTTTGTTTAATCAGTTTTTCTTTGTTACAAAGGGTTCAGGACAGTGGTATAGACCTAGAAATAACTGTGATGAAAAAATAAAAGGCATCAATAAAACACTTAAAAGAATGAAAATACAGAATGTGACTTGTCTCAATACTTTTTTCCCCAAAGTAAGTAGAGTGAGAAAGTAGGTGATTAAAGATTGCTTAACATGAGAACATTGGGAAGAATACTTAGGTTTGAATCTTAGATACCTACTAGCTATGTGAATTTGGAGCAAGTCAAAATATTATAGTTTTAATAAGAGTTGATAAGAACCTTAGAAATCCTTTAGTCTGCCACTATCCTTCATTATATAGATGAGAAATTGAGGCTCAGAAAGGTTTACAGGTTACAGAACTGGAAGAGACCTTAGAGATTATATTATACCCTCATTTTGCAAGTGAGGAAATAGAAGCCTTAAGACATTAACTGACTTGCCCACGAGAGCAAAGCTGCAACTCAAAGCGACGGTTTTTCTCCCTAAATCCAGTGCTTTTCCCACTATACCTCTTGAACTCATATGCATATCACCAGTCAAACCCTTTTCTCATCTATGTGATAGGGATGATACCAGTTGCTCAGTCTATAGGTGAAAAAATAAAACAAGCATTTTAAAGGCCCTAAAAATGCTTTTTGCTGTTCAGTGATTTTTCATTTGTGTCGAACCCTTTGTGACCCCATTTGGGTTTTGGGTTTTTTTGGCAAAGATACTGGAATGGTTTGCCATTTCCTTTTCCAGTCCATTTTACAGATGAGGAAACTGAGGCAAACAAGGTTAAGTGACTTGCCATGGATGACACAGGTAGTAAGTGTCTGAGGGTAGATTTGAACTGAGGAAGAGTAGTCTTCCTGACCCAAGCCTTGGCACTCTCTCCACTGAGTTACCTAGCTGCCTTATAATGCTACAAATGGGTTATGAAATTACCTTGTAGGTAAGTGCTCAGTCTTTCTTTTTGTATTTTGCATTTTCAACTTTAAGAATTTAAGGAAGCTTTACTATGTTTACTTTAAAGTTGTGTTTACACATGTAATTACTAAGATTCTAAAATCAAGCCAAAGTGCAATTTATGGTTCTCTCTCCTTCCACATCATTTTTATGTGTAACATTTCCCAGAACCACTACATTGGGTTTACACAGACTGGGTCAAACTGAGGGGCTTCTCACAAAAAAATATAGATTTGTACCCTCTTCCCCACAGGATCTCCCATAGAAATACAAGGATATGTTTATATTTATATTTTTATATATGTTAAGTGTTTACATATTTATATCCATTTTTGTATGTATATACCAATAGATGTTAGTAAAAGAGGCCTTCACTCCCACAGAAACACCCAGGCTACCAATATACATCTGATAAAAGACTGATTTTATTTTACTCCATGGTAAATATGAAACACAAAGGATGCAGAAGAACTCCAACAAATAGTCAGGACAACTCTCCTTGCTTCCAGTGAGCTCCATCTTCCTACAGTACTCCTAGTATCAGTCTGTGGTTGAGACTCCCCTAGACAGTAAGTAATTGAGACTGATGGAGAGATAACCTCTTCATATGAACCCCATCTCTCCCTAGTGACCTGTATGGTCTTTTGAATGTATGGTGCCACCCTAAATTTGAGGTTTCTCCAAAAGGAAATCTTGCATCTCAAGTTACATAAGTCAACCCTGTTCCTTTTGGAACTGCACAATCTGTAACTTATGGTAACAATGGAAGACAACATCCAGCTTAGTTTTTCCTTTGCTGCTCCTCTAACTCTGGGGTCATGTAGGTGCTCTTATGCTGTCCAAGAAGCATGGTTCAGAAACTTGAATGGTGTCCACTATTTCCCATTCCTCTTGTATTCCAGGAGGTAGAGTCAAGGATCTCTTACCACCATTGTACCCAGCTATTGGCAACTCTCAAATCATAAAGTTCCCTCCTTTCCTGGAGCCACTTAGGTTCTCCTCTGGGAATTTTTTTGTTGCTCTAGACTACCCCTCCATATTTGCCATCTCTGGATCAGAGGAGATTCTCTGAGGGTCCATCACATGGAGAAGGGTGATTCTTTCTTTCCAGGGACCCTCTGTTCAGCTCCCTAGCTGTCCCTGTTCCTGGTCTCTGGTACTTATTTTATAATCCAGGTTCAGATTTTGGCTCAGATATATGCCATCAACTTCAATGGACTAATTAGCACTCAGGGCGAGGATTTCTTTCTTTGCCCTCAAGAAGCTCATATTCTAATGCTGAAGACAACATTACAAACAACTATCAGTGGAAATATCCATATCTTGTATAAGGAAACGTCTTTAAGGCCAGAACAAAAGTCTCATATAATTGAAATGATGAGGCTACTCTAGATCACACCCTCAGCATACCGTTTGTCCAGCCTTGGGGGGAACAATAATCAACAATAACATATATTGAATATTCATTGGTGTACATGCTGCAGAGGTACAAAGTAAGACAGCATGACTCCATCACCAAGAGTTTAAAATCTAATGGAACAAATAAGGCCTAGACTAAACACTAAAGCCCTAGAAGAGAAGCCTAGATATAAACAACTAACTATACAATCCCTAGTATACGTGAGAACTGAAAGATTGTAGGAGTGTCTGGATTAATGTTTCCATAATAATCACCAATAGTGGGATAGAAAATGGAAGTTATGTGTCAGATAGGGACAGTTGTGAGCCAGTACCAAAGCAAATGTTGTCGACCCAGTGATAAATGCATCTGCTGTGTACACCAACCACCATCAGGGGAATTCTGGGTGGTCCCTCCTCTGCTATCAGAGAACTGGCTGCTACTCTTCCCTTGGCTCCACTCCTTTGTAGATACGGTCACTTTTTCTCTCACTGGATAATTTACAACAAAACCTAAAACCAATCATATCATGACTCATTTTCCCTATTCAGCTGTAGAAAAATTCCCCACCATTCTGATCCTCACTATGTTTCCTAATTTCTCAGGCTTCCATATGTTGCTAAAACATCATTAACTTTCATTTGTTCACACATATGTTAATATCCCATCCTAAGCCACCTCACTGCAACAAAGTCCCCAAGCAAGGGAAGCATGGGGATGGACACAAGAGTATTGGGAGGCTTTCCCCTTACCACAATAGACATACATCTGCATGGTATGGAGTTTTGCCATAGGGACCTTTCCAACTGTGGTACCTTTCCAATTCCAGCTCTGCTGCTGGTAGACTCACCACCACTCTGTTCATCTCAATGCATTCACCACTTGTACCTGGATCTGCTGCGTGAACCAAAGGCATGTGGCCTGGATATTAGATTTAGTACAAATAAATGGCTAAAGAGAAAGGGTGGGTGGACTCTGTCCCAACTGCCATGCCTTCCCATTTTCTATCTCTTTATCTTCAAAAGTCTCTATGCTCCTCTGATGTTTTGCCTTCTTCCCTACATTTACCAGCCTTTGGGGCAAAATGGGCAAGTGAACCAGAAGTAGTGCTTCTAGCTACCAGCGGGTGGTTGGGATGTTAAGGTTATAACTTAACTGAAAATTTTCATTTTCTTGACATTGTACATGTACATGACCTGAACTATGGCAAATTAGAAGAAAACTTTCTTCTTCCCTCCTCTCTACCCCGATCATTTGCTTGACTGATTGCTCACACTTTCGAATGGAGCTATGCATACATATGTTTTAATAAAATAAGGCAGAATTCTGGAAAACAACTTGAAACTAAGCCCTACAAAGCTATGAAATTATTTATATCTTTTAACCCAGTAATAACACTAATAGGTTTATACTCCAAAGAAAAATTCCAGGACAGAGAGGAGTCCTTGGTCACAGAGGTCACAAAGGAGCAGAGGCCCTTCCTGGGTAAAGACAAGAGCACAGACCAGAACAGTCACCATACCTTTCCCTGGATCACATCACCTTCAAAGCACCAAAAACTTGGCAGACCCTCAAAACCAGCTCTGAAAACAGCAGCACAAAAAAAGCCTGAAGTTTGGGATAGGGTCTCCCCACCCCAGGTGAGCAGAACCCAACTTTAACATAAATTTCAAAGTTCAGAGAGGCTAGAAAAATGAACAAGCAACAACATCAAAGAACTTTACCACAGGAAGGGAAGACTGAGACAAAATCAGAAGAGTACAATAATGTGAAAACAGCTACAAAGCCTCAAAGAAAAATGCTAATTGGACACAGGCCAAACAAGAATTCCTAGAAAAAATTGAAGAAAAATAAGAGTGGTAGAAGAAAAATTGGGAAAAGAAATGATAGCCATGCAAGAAAATTATGAAAAAATAATGATTATGAAAAATAATCCACAAAAAATACTGAAGAAAATAATGCCTTGAGGCAGAGCCAAGATGGCAGAGTAAAAACAGGAACTTGTTTGAGCTCATGCTCCAACCACCTCCAATACCTGCAAAATATGACTCTAAAAATTTTAGAGCTACAGTACCCACAAAGTGACAGAGAGAAACAAATCTCCCGCTGAAGGTGGTCTGGCAGGTCGACAGGGAGGGTCTATTACACCAAGCTGGGAACTGAGCCTAGTCCCAAGTGAGCCATGCAGTTTCAGATGTGGGGCAGCCCCCCACCAGTGGCACAGACCAACCTGAGCTGACTTCATGAGAGTGAATCACCAGCAGCTGTGGCGGTTTCCAGACTTTTCAACCCATAAATCCCAAAAAGAAAGTAAAAGGTCAGTCAGGAACTCTGTTGGAAGGGCGTGGTCCAGCCCCTCCCCCCAAGGTGAGTGGTGATGGAGGCACGGCAGCTGCAGCATATGCTGTGTGGCTGCCTCAGGAGCTCCTGGCCTACAGATCCTGGGGGACCAAGCAACAATTCAGAGGGTAATTTCTCTTGCTTTGACCTGCTTGGATATGGATCATTTTCTTGGGAAGAGGTCCTGGGGTGAGAAACCCCAGTTTTCCAGTGTGGTGTCTGTAGAGAGGGCACCCTCCTCAGACCTCTGACATTTACAAAAACCCTAGTGATTTGGGACAAAGCTCTCCTTTCTGGAAGCAGAGTTCTACCATGGCAAAGAGCTCAAGAGTCAAGTGAACCAAAATGTGAAACTGACAAAGTGAACTGACAATATGAACAAGCAGAGGAAGAACAGACCATAGAATCCCTTTTTGAGGACAAAAAGGATCAAAGCATGAAACAGCAGGAAGACAACGAAGTTAGAACTCCTGCATCAAAAGCTTCCAAGAAAAATATGAATTGGTTACAGGCCATGGAGGAGCTCAAGAAGGATTGTGAAAATCAGGTAAGAGGAGTGGAGGAAAAACTGGGAAGAGAAATGAGAAAGATGCAAGGAAATCATGAAAAGAGAATCAACAACTTGACTAAAGAAAATAACACCTTAAAAAATAAACTAACTCAACTGGCAAAAAAGCCAATGAAGAAAAGAAGGCCTTAAAAAGCCAAATTTGGCAGATGGAAAAGGAATTTCAAAAACTTACTGAAGAGAATAATTCCTTCAAAATTAGATTGGAGCAAATGGAAGCTAATGACTTTATGAGAAATCAGGATGCTGTTAAACAGATCCAGACAAATGAAAAAATAGAAGACAATGTCAAATAACTTGTTGGAAAAACAACTGACCTGAAAAATAGATCCAGGAGAGATAATTTAAAAATTACTGGACTACCTGAAAGCCATGATCAAAAAAAGAACCTAGAAATCATCCTTCAAGAAATTCTCAAGGAAAATTTCCCTGATATTCTAGAACCAGAGGGCAAAATAGAAATTGAAAGAATTCACCAATCCCCCCTTTAAAAAGATCCCAAAAAGAAAACTCCTAGGAATATTATAGCCAAATTCCAGAGTTCCCAGGTCAAGGAGAAAATATTACAAGCAGCCAGGAAGAAACAATTTGAGTATTGTGGAAACACAATCAGGATAACACAAGATCTAGCAGTTTCTACATTGAGAGATCAAAGGGCTTGGAATATGATATTCCAGAGGTCAAAGGAGCTGGGATTAAAACCAAGAATCACCTATCCAGCAAAACTGAGTATAATGTTTCAGGGGAAAATATGGTCATTCAATGAAATTCAAGCATTCTTTTTTTTTTTTCACCTTTTTTTGGGAGGGCAATTGGGGTTAAGTGACTTGCCCAAGGTCACATGGCTAGTTTTTGTGTTAAGTGTCTGAGGCCAGATTTGAACTCAGGTCCTCCTGACTCCAGGGCTGGTGGTTTATTCATTGTGCCACCTAGCCGCCCCCCTTTCAAGCATTCTTGATGAAAAGAACAGTTGAATAGAAAGTTTGACTTTCAAATACAAGAAGCAAGAGAAGCATGAGAAGGTAAACAGGAAAAAGAAATCATAAGGAACTTATTAAAATTGAACTATTTACATTCCTACATGGTAAAATGATAATTGTAACTCATGAGATTTTTCTCAGTATGAGAATAGTTGAAGGGAATGTATATGTATATATAGGGTATATGTACATATAACTAGATATGTGTGTATATATGTGTGCATGTATACAGAGACAGAGGGCACAGGATCAGTTGAATAGGAAGGAATGATATCTAAAAAATAAAATTAAGAGGTGACAGGAATATAATGAGAGGAGAGAGGGAGAGATAGAATAGGGTAAATTACCTCATATAAAAGAGGCAAGAGAAAACTGTCACAATGGAGGGGAAAGACAGGAAGGCAAAAGGGAATGGGTCAACCTTACTTTCATTGAATTTGGCTTAATCAGGGAATGACATACACACTCATTTGGGTATCCTACCCTACAGGATAATATGGAGGAAATGGGATAAAAGGGGGGATGATAGAAGAGAGGCAGATTGGAGGGGAGGGTAGTTAGAAGCACTCACTTTTGAAAAGGAACAGGGTCAAAATATAAAATAGAATAAATGGTGGTGGGATAGGATGGAGCAAATATAGTCATTCTTTCACAATATATCTACTATGGAAATTTTTGCATAACTACACATGTATAATCTATGTTGAATTGTTTTTCCTCCCAGTAGGGGTGGGTGGTGAGGGAAGAAAGGAAAGAATCTGGAAATCAAAATGTTAAAAAAAAAATTTATTATTATTTTTTTACATGAAACTGGGAAATAAGATATACAGGCATTGGGGTACAGAAATCCATCTTGCCCTACTAGAAAGTCAGAGGGAGGATGCAAGGGATATATGAGAGAGCAGATTGGAGGAAGGGGTATTCAGTAGGATTACTATTTTGGGGAGGGGTGTAGGGGAAAGACAGGGAGAAAATTTGTAACTCAAAATCTTGCGGAAATGAATGTTGAAAACTAAAAATAAACAAATAAAACCAAAAATAAAAGAGGCATACAAGGAAGAGATTTTAAAGTGAAGGGGGAAATGTGAGGGTGGGCAGGCAATGCTGTGGTTCAAAGAAAGAAGAATAAATAGATATATATGTATTCTCTCTCTCTCTCTCTCTCTCTCTCTCTCTCTCTCTCTCTCTCTCTCTCT
>NW_027185655.1:77967950-77972270 GCF_028583685.1 Petaurus breviceps papuanus
TCTCTCTCTCTCTCTCTCTCTCTCTCTCTCTCTCTCTCTCTCTCTCTTATCTTAGCCAACAGGGAAATAGGAGAGGAGGGAGATAAGAGAAAGGAGGGGGAGGGGATAATAAAAGGAAGGACAGATTAAGGGAGGCAGTGGTCTAAAACAGACTTTTGAGGAGGGACAGGATAAAAAGAAAGAAAAGGATAAATGGAAGAAAATTGTTGTGAGGGAAATACAGAGTTAGTAATTGTAACTGTGAATGGGATGAGCTCACCCATAAAACAGAAGTGGATAGCAGAATGGATTAGAAACCAAATCCAACAACATATTGCTTCAGTTGAAGTAAAAAATGCAGGGGTAGCAATCATTATCTCAGATAAAGCAAAAAAAAAAAAAAATCAGATCTAATTAAAAGAGACAATTAGAGAAACTACCCATAAAAGATACCATAGACAATGAAGTAATAGAAAATATATATATACAGTAAGTTTCTTTGATAAAAGCCTCTTTTCTCAAATATATAGGGAACTGAGCCAAATTTATAAAAAAAAAAAAATAAGAGCCATTCCCCAACTGATAAATTGTCAAGGGATATGAACTGGTAGTTTGTAGAAGAAGGCATCAGAGCTATCTATAGTCATATGAAAAAATGCTCTAAATCACTATTGAGTGGTAAAATGCAAATTAAAACAACTCTGAGGCAATACTTAACACTTACTAGAAATTACAAATGCTAGAAGACATGAGGGAAAATAGTTACATTAATATACTGTAGGTGAAGTTGCGAACTGGTCAAGAACAATTTGGAACTGTGCCTAGAGGACTATAAAAGTGTGCCTACCCTTTGTCCATACCCCAAAGAGATCAAAGACAAAGGGAAAAGGGGGGCAGCTAGGTGGCACAGTGAGTAAGAGTCCTGGCCCCGAAGTCAGAGTACCCGAGTTCGGTTCTGGCCTCAGACACTTAACACCCCCACAAAAAAAAATTAGCCATGTAACCTTGGGCAAGTTACTTAACCCCAATTGCCTTCCAAAAGGCAAAAAAAAAAAAAAAGGGGAAAAGGTCCTACATGTACATAAATATTTATAGTAGCTCCTTCTGTGGTGGCAAAGAACTGGAAATTGCAGGGATACCCATCAACTGAGGAATGGCTGAACAAGTTGTGGTATATGATCACAATAGAATACTATTGTGCTATAAAAAGTGATGCTTCAGAATGTTTCAGAAAAACACAGGAAGACCTGTGTGAACTGATGCAGAGGGAAGAACCAGAAGATGATTGTACACAGGAACAGCAGTATTGTAATGATGATCAACTGTGAAAGATTTAGTTAGCTACAATGATCCAAGGAAATTCCAAAGGACTTACGGTGAAAAAAGCTATCCATCGCCAGAAAAAGAACAGATGAACTTTGAGCTCAAAGTGAAGCATGATTTTCTCACTTTACTTCTCTTGCTTTTTTTCCCCCACAATATGGCTGATAAGGAAATGTTTTGCTTGATTTCACATGTATAATCAATCGATATCATATTGCTTGCCTTCTCATTGGGTGGAGGAGGGGCAAGGAAAAATCTGGAACTCAAAATTTAAAATAAAAAAGAATTATACATAAATAATTAACATTTTAAAGACTGTAATGATGAAGAGAATCATTACAGAAAAACCTGGGAAGTCTTGTATGAACTAAGGTAGAAAAGGGAGTGAATCAATAGAGCAGTTTATACAATGATAATAATATTGTAAAGAGAAGCAGCTTTGAAAGACTTTGGGAACTCTGATCTATGCCCTGACCAACCATGCTTCCAGAGGAATCATTGATGAAAACAGGCTAGTGACTTTCTGATAGAAAGGTGGAGAATTATGGGTGCAGGAAGATCTTTGTGAAAATCAAATTTAATTTTAAAATAAAGTTAGGCAGCAATTGTTAACTTTAAAAATTAAACAGAACTTTGTATTAGCAGAAAAAGCATCAGTATTCAGTGTAAAAGTTAAATACTTTTTTATTTATAAAAATTATATATTAAAAATTATAAATATATATTTATATATATTAAAAATTATATCTAAATTTATAAAAATTATAAAATAAAATTCCAATCCCCACCAAATGGGATTTGAAAAAAAACAACAATTGAAGTCTTCCCATTTACTAAAGCAGCTGTTTCAGTCCCAAACTCTGATTATTTTAAAAAAAAAAGTAGTGGGGGAAGTGTACAAGCATTTGTGTTTCCTTTAAGCAAGAATATCCCCCATCCCCTCCTTCCTGCTCCCCACACATATACCTAGTGATGTACCATATGTGTGGCATCTTTTTACAAGGCTATCTGCTTGTGCCATCTGTTTTTCAACCTCGGACTACTTTTGTTGGGCTTAGAATTGTAAGCCTCTTGTAAGAAACATCGCCACTTGATTAAAATAACTTGTTAAATATTCTATCTTGGAATAAAGATTTAAGTGGAGTGGGGTAAGTATCATATGACACAAAGTGAAAAATTCTTTATTAGTCGGCCAGATTGTCTCCCCACCACTACAGAATGAGAAAAATGCTTACTTTGCCACTGTGATGTTACAAAGCCTGCACTGGTCGCAATTTATGGATTCCCACTGTGTTTCCAATTACACAAGCTGTACAACCTCAACTACATATGTTTCCGTTCTTCTCAGAAGGAAATATACATATTTTGACCAGTGGTTATTGATTTTTAAGTCACAGAATTTTAAAATCTGAAGGGATCTCAGAAGCCATCTAGGTTTACCTACATCTGAACAAAACTTTCCACATTTCCAAGGCAGAGAAGATCTGGTCATATAATTGGTCATATAGCTTCTACTAGGAGATCTTCAATGAGAGGAACTCATGGTCTCCCAAGGTAACCCATAACTGTTAATAAGTGTTTCCTTACATCACACCTAAATTTCATATTCTTCATCTGACATCTATTGCTCCTAGGGACCAAACAGGATATATCTATCTGGGGTGCAGAACCTGTGGCCTTCTAGGCCCTTGGGTATAGCCTTCTCACTGAGTCTTGGATTCAGTCAAAGGGCCACACTTGAGGACATAGAGGGCCTTGAGTCCATAGGTCCCCCACCCCTGGAACTGTCTTCCACATGTCAGCACTTCAAGTACAGTCTGGTCCCATGTAGTCCAATATTCTCCAGGCTAAGCAAACCTAGTTCCTTCTCCAGTCGTTTTATGGCATGGACTTGAGGTTCTTAGCCATCCTGGCTGCCCTTCTCTGGACGTTCTTCCCCAGTTTATCAATATCTTCCTAAATGTTGATACCCAGAACTGAACATAGTAGTATGACATGGTCTGATCAGGGCAGAATACAATGAGATTGCTGGAGACTAAATCTGTCTTAATTTAGCTCCAAATCAAATCAGTTTGTGGTTGCCATGGCATAATGTTGCTTCATATTGAATTTGTAGGCCAGTAAACTGCCCCCTCCAGATATTTTTTTCAGGCAAACTGCTTTTCACTCATCCAATATAAATTTGTCATTTCACCCTTTGAAATTTCATGTTAGGGGTTTCTCTTGGTTGTAACCATCTTTTCCCCTGAGGGCACGTCCCTTCTCTTAGCCTTAAGCATGTTGGCGAGCCTCAAGTCTTAGGAGATGTGAAGTTTGCAGCAAGTAAACCAAACAGCCAGAACGGTTTCATCACAAAATCATAGAACATTGGAAGTGGAAGTCAGAATTAGAGTTTGTCTTGTCCAACCTCTTCATCCTACCTTTCTGATCTTATACTTTATTTTCTTCCACATACACTATGATCCACTTACACTGGACTGCTTGCTATCCTTTCCACAAGACACTCGACTTCCTGGCTTCCTTCGTGCTGGCTGTCCTCCATGCCTGGATTATTCTTCCTTCCCACTTTAACCTTTTAGTTTTCCTGGCTTCCTTCAAGACTCAGCTAGAATCCCACCTTCAAGAGGACTTTTTTCACTGCTAGTGTCTTCTCCTTCAAGGTCATCTTCCATCTTCTCTATATTTATCTTGTACATACAGAGTTATTTACAGGTTGTATTCCCATTCAAATGTGAATTCCTTGAGGGGCTCTTTTTTTTTGGTGCCCCCCAGACCTTAGAACAGTACCTGGTACATAGCAGAATGTTAATAAATGCCTGTTTGAGTGACTTATATATGAAGAAAATACACCTAGAGAGACTAAGTGCTCAGCCCAAGGTTATGTAGGTAATAAAAGGCACAGTTTGTACTCAAACCCAGATTTTCTGAATAGGACTCACTTGCTATTTAAAACAAGAGTTCAACAAGGAAAGAAGGAAGGAAGGAAGGAAGGAAGGAAGGAAGGAAGGAAGGAAGGAA
>NW_027185655.1:77972280-78076986 GCF_028583685.1 Petaurus breviceps papuanus
GAAGGAAGGAAGGAAGGAAGGAAGGAAGGAAGGAAGGAAGGAAGGAAATTTATCTATATCTAGACAGGTAGACTGATATAGATACTTCCATATTCTGCATAAAACATATTTCCAGGCTCCTACAATAATTGTACCTCTCAGAAGCAAACCCATGTCTAAAGCCAATGCTTTTACAATAAAATTTGATAAATACAAGTAAAACTAAGCAATGTTGCTCTGGCCAGGAGAATTGAAGTTCACTACCAATTGTCCCAGACAGAGGTGATTTGGGGGAAGTTTGTTTGTTTTTTAATTATTCACATTCTGGAAAATGCTGCAGATTTTCAACTAGTTAGCAAGTTTTGTGCTTTCTTCCCATGCCAAGCAAGTGACAGAAGGCAAAATACAAGTCAGCTGCTTGGAAGTAACATTTGGTAAAAGGTTAGATGGGAGAGAAGGTTGACACTGCTATTAGCTCAATTGAGTTTGGGGATTACCAATGGATTTCATTTATCCAGGCTGTTCTCCCTGCCTCTCAATGGATAATCCAAAGCTGACACTGTCTGACTTTGGAGAGGATTAGGTAGGGGAGGCTTCATATTCAGGAGACCTGGGTTGATTCCAGTTCTGCCACTAACTTGCTATGTGATCTTGGGAATGTCCCTTTCATCAAGGTCCCTTCCAGCTGTAATATTCTTTGAAACAATGGACCAAAGAAAGTCAGATGAACAGGCTCTTATGGATATCTTATGGTATGGGTCACATTTTATGTTCCATACTGCTAAAGTATTACTTAGAGGCCTAGGGAAATTGATTAAATAGTACCTTAGTGCCCAAAAGGTTTTATATACTTCCTTTTTTTAAAATTTTTTTAAAGCAATTGAGGTTAAGTAACTTGCTCAAGGTTACACGGCCAGTTATTTCTGGGTGTGGTGGTAAGTATCCGGATTCGATCCCCAGGTCATCCCAACACTGGGGCCGGTGCTCTTACTCACTGAGCCACCTGGCCTCCCCTAAGCAATTGGGGTTAAGTAACTTGCTCAAGGTTACATGGCCAGGTGTTTCTGGGTGGATGCTAAGTGTCTGAGCCCAGATTCAATCCCTAGGTCATCCCAACACTGGGGCCAGTGCTCTCACTCGCTGTGCTACCTGGCTGCCCCGGTTTTATATACTTTCAATACTTCATGCCTGTAGAGAAATTTTCTTGTCCACTTTAACCTAGGTAATGTGTATCTTAGCCTTAAGATAGTATAATGGGAAGGGTCATGAAATAACCCCAAGTCCCCTCTCCACCCTGCTCAATGTGCTGGGGCTAGAACCAAACCATAAAGCACACATTAATGTGAGATGAGCTGCCTGGCTACTTCTGGTAGGTCATGTGTACTCTGGGTCAGTGCTAGAGGACTTGGAATTTGAGGATGACATAAAAGTCTCAAGCAGGAAAAGAAGAATGCATCATAAGAGAACTGGTTACTAAACCAAGAAAAAATGCCCATTTAGTAGACTTAAAGTGAGAAGCAATCTCTACTCTTGCTCTCTCTCCTAGTGAAGGACTCCTTGTTTGCTTGTGCTACCAGGGCCATTTTCTTTAAAGGCTCACCTGAGTGGGGTGGAGTCAAGATGGCGGAGTAGAAATAGGACGTCCTTGTAGCTCCAGCTCCCACCTCCCCCAATTCATGTAAAAAATTACTCTAGACAAACTTTGGAGCCACAGAACCCACAAAATGACACAGAGAAGCTAACCTCCCACTGAAGACAGTCCAGCAGACTGGCAGCAAGCGGCCAGCCCAGTACTCTGGGAGCCAACCCCAGCCCCACTCCAGCCGGAGGTCTTAGTCCCAAGGCGGCCTGACTAGCCACTGGCTGGAGGGACTTTAGAACACCAGCAGCTGTGGCGGTTTCCAGAATTATCAACCCAGATGCCAAGGACAAAGTGAGAGGTCAGTGCAGTGTGGACTTTGGGACCTGGAATTCAGAGTGCAATCTGGCCTTTTCCCATTGGGTGAGAAGCAGCAGCCACCAAGCAGCAATTGCCATATGGAAGTTTCAGTTCCTGGTCTGCAGATTGTAGGGGGACCAAGTGACCAGTCTGAGGGGTAATTACTCTTGCTTTAACCTGCTTGTATCTGGATTGCTCTCTAGGGTGGAGATCCTGGGGTGCGTGACCAGTGAGCCAGAGCATGTGGAGGCTTTATGAGAGAGCACCCAACTAATACCTTCGGCACTTGAGAAAACCTCAGCGTCTGGGACAAAGCTCCCGTCTCAGGTAGCAGAGTACTACTGTGGCAAAAAGCCCAAAAGTCAAGTAATTGAGTAGCAACATGAGCAGGCAAAGGAAACAAAGCAGACAGAACAACCCAACTTTACACTCCTATTTTGGGGACCAAAAGGAACAAAGCATGGAACAGGAGGAAGACTATGAAGTCAGAACTCCCACACCAAAAGCTTCCAAGAAAAATATGAGATGGTTACAGGCCATAGAGGAGCTTAAAAAGGATTTTGAAAATCAAATAAGAGAAGTGGAAGAAAAATAGGGAAGAGAAATGAGAACAATGCAAGAAAATTATGAAATGAAAGTCAACAACCTGACTGAAGAAATTAATACCTTAAAAAATAGACTAACTCAACTGGCAAAAGTGGCCCAAAAAGGCAATGAGGAGAAGAATGCCTTAAAAATCCAAATTTGCCAGATGTAAAAAGAATCTCAAAAGTTCACTGAAGAAAATCATTCCTTCAGAATTAGATTGGATCAAATGAAAGCTAGTGACTTTATGAGAAATCAAAATACTATTAAATAGATCCAAACAAATGAAAAAATAGAGGGCAATGTGAAATATCTCATTGAAAAAACCCACTGACCTGGAGAATAGATCCAGGAGAGATAATTTAAAAATTATTGGACTACCTGAAAGCCATGATCAAAAAAAGAACCTAGAAATCATCCTGCAAGAAATTCTCAAGGAAAACTGCCTTGATGTTTTAGAACCAGAGGGCAAAATGGAGTTTGAAAGAATCTACTGATCACCTCCTGAAAAAGATCTCAAAAAGAAAACTCCTAGGAATATCATAGCCAGGTTCCAGAGTTCTCAGATTAAGGAGAAAATATTACAAGCAGTCAGGAAGAAACAATTTCAATATTGTGGAAACACAATCAGGATAACTCAGGACCTGGCAGCTTCTACATTGAGGGATTGAAGGGCTTGATATATGATATTCCAGAGGTCAAAGAAGCTAGGATTAAAACCAAGAATCACCTACCCAGCAAAACTGAGTATCATGTTCCAGGGGAAAATATTCAGTGGAATAGAGGACTTTCAATCATTCTTGATGAAAAAACCAGAGTTGAATAGAAAATTTGATATTCAATTACAAGAAGCAAGAGAAGCACAAGAAGGTAAACAGGGAAAAGAAATCATAAGGAATTTATCAAGGTTGAATTACTTATATTCCTACATGGAAAAATAATAATTTTAACTGATGAAACTTTTCTCAGTATGAGAATAGTTGAAGGGAACAGAAATGTATATATGTGTGTATGTTTATATATGTCTATATGGAAGGGTATATGGGCATATGAATACATATGTTAGTGTGTATATATATGTCTACAGGTATACATAGAGGGCACAGAACCAATTGAATAGGAAGTGATGATACTTAAAAGGTGAAATTAAGAGGTGAGAGAGGAATACAACAAGAAGAGATGGAGAGAGACATAATGGGGTAAATTATCTCATATAGAAAAGGCAAGGGAAAATTGTTACAATGGAGGGGAAGAACAGGAAGGCAAAAGGGAATGAGTTAACCTTATTCTCATTGAATTTGGCTTAGGGAGGGAATGACATATACACTAAATAGGGTATCTCACCTTACAGGAGAGTAGGGGGAAAAGGGAAGAGAGGGGGGATAATGGAAGGGAGGGCAGGCTGGGGGGAGGGAAGTTAAAAGCACCCACTTTTGAAAAGGGAAAGGGTCAAAGTACAGAATAGACCAAGTGGGGGTGGAATAGGAGAGATGTAAATATAGTCAGTCTTCCACAATATATCCACGATGGAAATATTTTGCGTAGCTACTCATGTACAACCTATATTGAATTGCTTATCTTCCCAGTGAAGGTGGATGACAGGGAGGAAGGGAAAGAATCTGTAATCCAAAGTTTTAAAATCAAATGTTTAAAAAATATATATATATATATGTTTTAAACATTTATATACATATATATATATATATATTTAATATTTTACATGTAACTGAGAAATTAGATGTACAGGCATTGGGGCATAGAGATCCACCATGCCCTCCTGGAAAGTTGAAGGAGTGATGGGGGAAGATATGGGAGAGAGCAGATTGGGGGAGGGTATATTCAGTGGGAACACTGTTTTGGGGTGTTTGGTAGGGAAAATTGGGGAGAAAATTTGTAACTCAATCTTGTGGAAATGAATGATGTAAACTAAAAAAAAAATTTTTTTAAGAGAAAAAAAAGAAAAAAAAAGGCTCACCTGAAAAAGAAATTGAGCTTTAAGCACTTTTCAGGCTGTTCTGTCACCAAGAGTGTAGCCATAATTTTACAGATCATCTACTTCCTCCACTTGACTGTGACTCTGCATTACTTAATCAGTAATATAAAAATGCGTTCTGTTTGCTCATTTTGTCTTTTTCTCCATATTGTTTTTAAAATGATGAATTAGTTACAAAAATAGGCCAGCTTATCTGACTTTGAAAACAAGTAGTTAGGTTTTATATTTACAAAGTTTTTATCTCATAAGAACATATGGCCAATTATCTTAAAGTTGAAAATAATTGAGAAATTTTTTTTAATAAGGCCTTAAAGTTTCATTGGCAATTTAAACTGTTTGCCTGTAATTTTAAAATTACAGAATCTCTAAATACAAAGAACTTTAAAAAAAAAATACACTTTTATTGATTCAAACTATATAACATTTTAAAACATAATTTTAGTCATTGTTGTGAGTTTTCTGGATTCATAAAGCCAAAATAAGTTAATGAAAATCATTTTACATTCACTAATGTAAATCAGTAGCTTAAAAGCCAAAATGTATTTTCTTAGCTACTTAGTCATAGCTTTTAGGGTTAGTTTTGGGTAGTTCTTAAATTCTCAGCATCTAGATGAAAGAAATTGGGAAAATAAGCCCAATGCTGAAATCTGAATAGCTGACAATTAAAAAGCCAAGAAATTTCAAACTTTAACTCAGTCAGAATCTCTCTAATGTCATGCATGATTGATCCATGAATAAGACACTAGCAGCAAAATAACTAGGTAAGTTACAAATTATAATTATCATTCTGTGTCATTTGGGGAATAGGTTTTATACAAATTCTACATTTTATAAATCTCCGGAAAAGGGAGATATTTTGGAGTAAATTCCAATTTTGGCCTCATGACATATGTCTTATTACACAAGTGACTTTAAAGTCTTCTTCCAAATAATAATACATATGTATACTTATATGTTTGCAATTTAAATAATTAATGAAAATGTTAATATAGAAATTTTAATAGTTATAAATGTATCTATAAAAGCCTTCACAATGCAAAAAAATTAATGTAAAAATAAAAAAGAAGGCAAACATCAAGAGTGTGAGAAAAGAATTGATAGAGATATGATGGAAGTAATCTCTTAAGTCAAGCACTTATTTTTTGTTGAGCTCATGCTTTGGATTTCTAAAAAAATTGTCAATACTTTCTTGTAAATTTTTGAAATTAATCTTTCTTTCCACTGAAGAATCTCTTATCTAACCTGATTGAGTACATTTGAAATGAATATTTTTGGGAAATGGGCTTTTACTATTCCACTTAATCAGGAGGAACTTGATTTTAAAAAAAAAAAGTATTTTCATTTGAATTTATATAATCTTCTCCACAACTGCCAGAGTCTTCTGTATGGCAGCTCCTCAAAAGACTGTCTAGTCTGTCTTTTGCTGGGCTATGCCATCAAGGCCACTCAATTTCACCATATAATGTCACTGCAGCAAAAAAAAAACAAAAAAACTCAGAAATTTCTGCTCTAGGAATAGATTGTTGATTTTGGGGGATTTAAAGTTGCCACTGAGAGGCCCAGAAGATGACGATGGCCAGCACAGAGACCCTGACAAGGCCTGATCAATGTGGCAGCAAGTTGACCCACCAACCACAAGGGCCATTGCTAGGCCTATCACTGCAGGGCTGGGACTGGATAGAGCTGGGTACAGAACCCACAAAATGACAGAGAGAAGCTAACCTCTCACTGAAGACAGTCCAACAGGTTGGCAGGAAGGAGCCAGTACAGCACTCTGGGAGCCCAGCCCAGCCCCACGTGAGCCAGAGGTTTTAGCCTCAGGGTGGCCACAACCATCCACCAGCTGGAGGGACTTCAGATCACCAGCAGCTTTGGTGGTTTCCAGAATTATCAACCCATAGATGCCAAGGACAAATTGAGAGGTCAGTACAGTGTGGATTTGGAGACCTGGGAATTTGGGAGTGCCCCCAGGGCAAGAAGAGGCTGAGGTGCTACAGCCATGTAGCCACCACCACATGGCTGCTTCAGAGCGCCTGGCCTTTCAGATTGCAGGGGGACCAAGAGACCAGTCTGAGGGGTAACTGCTCTTGCTTTAACCTGCTTGGATCTGGATTGCTCTCTAGGGTGGAGGTCCTGGGGTGTGTGGCCAGTTTGCCAGAGCATGGGGAGGCTTCAGAGAAGGCACCCAACTAATAGTTCCAGCAGCTGAGAAAACCCTAGCAATTGGGACAAAGCTCCCCCCTCTGGTAGCAGAGTTCTACTGTGGCAAAAAGCTCAGAAGTCAAGTACTTAAGTGGCAATATGAGCAAACGAGGGAAGCAAGGTAAGCACAGTAATCCAACTTTGGACTCCTTTGGGGACAAAAAGGATCCAAGCATGGAAAAGGAGGAATACAGCAAAGTCAGAACTCCTGCACCAGATGCTTCCATGAAAAGAATATGTTGCTTACAATCCATAGAGGAGCTTAAGAATGATTTTGAAAACCAAATAAGAGAAGTGGAAGAAGAATTGGGGAGAGAAATGAGAATGATGCAAGGAAAATATAAAACGAGAGTCAACAATCTGACTGAAGAAAATAACACCTTAAAAAATAGACTAATGGGTGGCTAGGTGGCACAGTGAATACAGCACCAGCCCTGGAGTCAGGAGGACCTAAGTTCAAATCTGGCCTCAGACACTTACCACAAAAACTAGCTGTGTGATCTTGGGCAAGTCACTTAACCCCAATTGCCCTCCAAAAAAAAAAAAGAAAAAAAAAGAGATGCTATTAAACAGATCCAAACAAATGAAAAAATAGAAGACAATGTGAAATATCTCATTGAAAAAAAACACTGACCTAGAGAATAGATCTAGGAGAGATAATTTAAAAATTTTTGGACTACCTGAAAGCCATGATCAAAAAAAGAACCTAGAAATCATCCTGCAAGAAATTCTCAAGGAAAACTGCCCTGATGTTTTAGAACCAGAGGGCAAAATGGAGTTTGAAAGAATCCACTGATCACCTCCCGAAAAAGATCCCAAAAAGAAAATTCCTAGGAATATTATGGCCAGGTTCCGGAGTTCCCAGATCAAGGAGAAAATATTATAAGCAGTCAGGAAGAAACAATTTCAATATTGTGGAAACACAATCAGGATAACTCAGGACCTGGCAGCTTCTACATTGAGGGATTGAAGGGCTTGATATATGATATTCCAGAGGTCAAAGAAGCTAGGATTAAAACCAAGAATCACCTACCCAGCAAAACTGAGTATCATGTTCCAGGGGAAAATATTCAGTGGAATAGAGGACTTTCAATCATTCTTGATGAAAAAACCAGAGTTGAATAGAAAATTTGATATTCAATTACAAGAAGCAAGAGAAGCACAAGAAGGTAAACAGGGAAAAGAAATCATAAGGAACTTATCAAAGTTGAACTACTTACATTCATACACAGAAAAATGATAATTATAACTGATGAAACTTGTCTTAGTATGAGAATAGTTGAAGGGAATAGAAATGTGTGTATATATATATATATATATGTATACATACATATATATATATGCTTATATAGGAGGGTATATGGACATATGAATGCCTATGTGAGAATGTGTATATATGTGTACAGGTATACATAGATAAAGGCACAGGACCCGTTGAATAGAAAGGGATGATACTTAAAAGGTGAAATTAAGAAGTGAGAGAGGAAAATATTGAGAGGAGATGGGGAGCGACAGAATGGTGTAAATTATTTCATATGGAAGAGGCAAGGGAAAACTGTTACAATGGAGGGGAAGAACAGGAAGGCAAAAGGGAATGAGATAAGCTTACTCTCAATGAATTTGGCTTAGGAAAGGAATCACATACAACTAAATAGGGCATCTCACCCTATAGGAGAGTAGGGGGAAAGGGGATGATAGGGGGGCTAATGGAAGGGAGAGCAGGCTGGGGGTGGGGGGGGTGGGAACAAAGTTTGAAGCGCTCACTTTTGAAAAGGGACAGGACCAAAGTAGAAAATAAAACAAGTGGGGGGTGGATGGAAGGGAGGGAAATATAGTCAGTCTTTCACAATTTATCTACTATGGAAATGTTTTGCATGGATACACATGTACAGCCTATGTTGAATTGCTTGTCTTCCTAGTAAGGATGGATGACAAGGGAGGTAGGGAAGGAATCTGGAATTCAAAGGTTTAAAATCAAATGTTTTAAATATATATATATATAATTATTATTATTATTTTACATATAACTGGGAAATAAGATATACAGGCACTGGGGCATAGAGATCCACCAAGCCCTACTGGAAAGTTGGAGGGGGGCTGGGGGAAGACATAGGAGAGAGCACATTTGGGGAGAGGATCCTCAGTGGGATCGCTGTTTTGAGGTGGTGGGTAGGGGGGAAATGGGGAGAAAATTTGTAACTCAAAATCTTGTGGAAATGAATGATGTAAATTAAAAAAATAAAATTTAATAAAATTTAAAAAATAATAATAAAATAAAGTTGCCAGGGGCTATAACTAGAGTAAGTAATGAAGAACCTCTATGTGTTTTTTGAAATCCAGAGGACTTGCAAGTCCTTTCTAATCTGTGATGAGTAGGTTTTTATGGGGTGAATTCTCTTGCCTTCATCTTATCAACATAGGGAAGAAACAAACTGCTAAGTTATAGCAGATCATATTTTTTTCATGATGGAAGGCTATCGATTTGAGATGATCCAAAAGCATCTTCAAAGTTGTCTTTTCAACATCTAGTAAGCAATCCAGAAATTTCAGGGATGCTTGGAGTCCATTTTAACAACCATTTCTAGTCATGTTCAAAGGCCTTTTAACCATGGCCTCTAATGCCATGGAGTCTGTTCAGTATCAAAAAAAGATGGAGGATCTCTTAAGTAATCCTTAAAAACCTCTGTTAATATATCTGGATTCTGGTTTTCACAAAGAACAACAGCCTTGCCATCCTTCTCATACACCTTTTGAAGACTGCCCCTTTTTTTCAATTTTTATAATACACCTATGCACCAAAAGGGGGCACCATCAAGCCTATATTTTCCTTCCCCACAACTTTTTGAAGGTCTGGCAACTTTTTCTCTTTATTTCTGATTTTTACAGATTTGATTCTATTTAGAAAAGACCAACTGATTGAGTCACCTTTCTTCATGGGGTTAAGACTTGGAGGAGAGGGTCCTGGTGCACTTAATTTAGACTTATTAGTAGCAATAAGTATTCTAGGACTTGGTGTAATTGATTTTAATCCCAATGAGTCATCTTGAGGCCTGCATCAAATTGCAACTTGTCTAACTGTACAAACTTTGTAGAAAGTATGGAAACTACCTGAGGGATTTCAAATAGTTGTTAACTGAACATTCATATGTCCAGAAGAACTTATCATTTCTAGGTGAAAATTTACAAATGAATGAACCCCCCCACCTCTCAATAGTAGGTAAGAAGTGGTCATCATCATCATCACTTTACAGGACTTTGACTTACAGCAGGTATTTGGACATCTACTTTGGAGGGCTGCGGAAGAAACTCTACTGGACATCTTTGCCCCCTACACAAGAACTCAGAAAAGCCAACCCTTGTCATGCATCTTCCCATGCTTCCTTTTATCCTTCTTATTTATTTTGAGAGAGTAAAATTACACTAGATTTATATACCATTTATTTATCTATTTCCCAGTTGATGGACATCTACTTTGTTTCCAGTTATTTACTACAACAAAAAGTATATATTTTGATGCAAATGTGACTTTTTTTTCTGTCTTTGATCTCTTTAGAGAATATACCTGGCAATGGGAATTGTATCTAGGACAAAGGGAACAGCTATTTTAGGTGTTTGTCAGCAAATTTCAAAACTATTAAAAACCAATGTAGTTTTTATTATTTATATTATTTTAACATGGTTTATTATGATGTTTATAATCTTATGCTGAACCAACCCTGTATTCTGTATATGAACCATACTAAGTCTTTTTCAACAATATTTTTATTTTCAGTTCTCAATTTCTTCCCTCTCTCTATGCCCCATTCCCCATCCATTGAGAAAGCAAGAAATACAATGTCCATTCTACCTAGGAACACATATAAAACATATTTCCACATTAGCCAAATTATAGAAGGAAAAAACCAATAAAAACAAAGTGAAAGAATATGTTTCAATCTGTATTCAGAATTCATTAGTACCACTTCTAGGTCTGTATCCCAAAGAGATCATAAAAATGGGAAAAGGACCCATATGTACAAAAATATTTAGCAGCTCTCAAAAATTGGAAATTGAGGGGATGCCCATCACCTGAGGAATGACTGAACAAGTTGTGGTATATGAATGTAATGGAATACTATTATGCCATAAGAAATAATGAGCAGGCAGACTTCAGAAAAACCTGGAAAGACTTACATGAACTGATGTTGAGTGAAGTGAGCAGAACCAGGAGAGCATTGTACATAGTAACAGCAACATTGTGAGATGACTAACTTTGATAGACTTAACTCTTCTTAGCAATGCAAAGATTTGCGACAACAACTAAATACCATCCACATCCAGAAAAAGGACTATAGAGTCTAAATACAGATTGAAGCATACTATTTACTCTCCTTTTTTTGTTTCTTCTTTCTCATGGCTCCTCCCATTGGTTCTAATTCTTTTTTATCATGACTAATGTGAAAATACATTTAATATGAATGTATATGTAGAACCTCATCAGATCAACCTATCAGATTGCACATTGTCTTGGGTTGGGGGGGAGAAAATTTGGAAATCAAGATCTTATGGAAGAGAATATTGAGAATTAAAAATAATTTAATAATAAAAAAGAATGTAACTTCCCTGCCCCCACAAAAGAGCAGCTATAAATATTTTTGTGCATATGAATTCCTTTTTCTTTGACCTCTTCAGGATGCAGACTCAGTAGTGGTATTACTGGGTCAAAGGATATGCACAGTTTTATAGCTCTTTGGATATAGGTTCAAATTGTTCTCCAGAATGATTGGACCAGTTCACAACACCACCGATAGTGTATTAGTGTACCTATTTTCCCACATCCCCTCCAGCATTTGCCTTTTTTTTTCTCTGAATGTTAGTCAATCTGATGAGTAAGGTAGTATCTCATAATTGTTTTAATTTGCATTTCTCTAATTATTAGTGATTTAGAAAATTTTATCATATGACTATTAATAGCTTTGATTTCTTCTTCTGAAAACTGCCTCTTCATATCCTTTGACCATTTATCAACTGGGGAAGGGCTCTGATTTTTATAAATTTGGCTCAGTTCCCCATGTTTGAAAAATGAGACCTTTATCAGAGGAACCAACTGTAAAATCCTTGCCTGCCCCTCAGTTTCCAGCTTTTCTGTCTAGTTTCAGCTGCATTGCTATTGTTTGTGCAAACCCTTTTTAATTTAATGTAATCAAAATTATCCATTTTACCTTCTGTGATCCTCTCTCTTGTTTTATCATAAATTCTTCCCTTATCTACAAATCTGACAGGTAACTTCTTTACACCCCTGTTCCTTTATTTGCCTAGGATATCACCCTTTGTGAGATGTGGGGCTATGCCAAGTTTCTGCCAGACTGCTTTACCATTTTCCCAGCAATTTTTGTTGAATAGTGAGTTCTTGTCCCAATAGCTTGGATCTCTGTGTTTATCAAAAGCTAGGTTACCTTGAACACTGACTTTTATATATTGGCTGCTCAATCTATTTCACTGATCAACCACTCCAAATTACTTTCAAGGATGGCTAAACAGGGTGGCTAGGTGGCACAGTGAATAGAGCACTGGCCTCGGAGTCAAGAGGACCTGAGTTCAAATCCAGCCTCAGACACTTAACACAAAAAACTAGTCATGTGACCTTGGGCAAGTCACTTAACCCCAATTGCCCTCCAAAAAGCAAAACAAAACAAAAGAATGACTAGACAATATAAGAGCATCATCAAAACAGTAGAGACAGTGCACCTCTACCGTGAAGGATTTTCTAAATACTGTTATCTTTGCCATTTTGTTGGGCATGAGGTGAAAACTCAACATTTTTCTCATCATTAGTGTTTTGGAACACCCTTTCATATAATTCTTAACACTTAAATTATTCTTTAACAGTCTTGTGCATTCATAGCCTTTGACTATTTATCCATTGAGAAATAGCTCTTATTCATATATAACTGTGTTAATTCCCTATAGTTACATAGCTGTGCTTATGAGCTGTATAGCTCATAAAGCAAATTATTATCACAGATATTTAATGCAACTTGTACTTTCCCTTATATGGATTCCTTTAGATTGTGTTTAATCCACATAAAAGTTTTTTAGTTTCTTATAATCAAAATTATGTTTTCATTTGTGGTGCCTGCTATCCCATGATTTTTTAAGAGAATTTTCCCCCTAGAACTTGTTTTGCTTGATTATACATATTTTTAAAAGGGTTTTCTTTTTCTTTCACAATGGGGGCGAGAGTCAAAGAAGTTAAATACTTGTTCGCTAAAAAATAAAAATGGATCAATTTCCCCCTTACCCATAGCTATGAAAAGTATCTGATCTTGTCTTCCAATTTTTTGTAGTATGACCTTTTTATGTTCAGGCTTATAGTATTTTTGTTTTGCAATCCTATAAATGAATGATTTTGTAATATTTTATATTTTAATTATCTGTTTGTGCCTTATACTTTTACTAGACTGTCAGCTCCATGAGATTAAGGACTGAACATCAACATTTTATATCTTCCCTAGTACCTGGTACAGTGCATGTAGTTGGTGCTTAGTAAATTTTTGTTGAGTGAAGTAAACTAGAATATATTGGCTATAATGATTGTGATAATTTATGGGGACATTTAAAATGATTGGGTATTAGAATCTGAAAATAACAGACAGGTTTGAGAGTTCCTGGTTCAATTAAAAGAATGGACAGCTATATAGCACAAGTGTTCAGGAAAAGCATTTTCTTCTCTGAATGCTGAGAAAGAAGCAGTAATTTGGAACCAAATTTGTGTTGGCAGGTAGTTAGAGATGATGCACATGCTGAAGGAGAATTTCCGTTCAGACTGAATTAACATTTTCAAACTTCTCTGGCTATGTGGACACTTATGCCTTTGGCTTATTTGTTTGACGAAGCACCAAAAACGTCTTTACATTTAGCTTTCAGACATTAAAATTCTCTTTTGTCAGAGCAACACATGGAGAAAAGCACAGAGAAAGGAACAAAACGGTGAGCTTAAAGATAAGACTATACAAAGAGAAGACAAGAACATCACTAAATTGGCAAGACCAGCGTTGGCCTCGGAAAACAGATGATGAATGAATGAATAAATGAATACACCTACTTCCCCCTCCTTTCAGGAGAGAGTTAGAAGACTAGGTATGGACTGTTGCAATAGCCAAACTTGTGTTGGTTAGCATTGATTAATTATTTTTCTTTAATGTAAGATGGTTGCTCCTTAGAAGGGTGGTGGTGTGTGTATGTGTGTGTGTAGTCACAAATGACTGTCAAGTAAAAACAAAAGTCGTTGTATCACCCAGCCTCTTTGAACAGTGCCCAGAACACTGTAAGTGCTTAATAAATTCTTCCAAAAAGGGAAAGGGGGAAGAAAGACCATTCAAAAATCTTTCATGGTCTAAAAGAGAGGTTCTTAGCCTTTTTTGGTTTCATGGATATATTTGGCAATCTGGGGAAATCCAAGAATTCCTTTTCAGAATAATGATTTTAAATGGTTGAAGAAAATGCAAATTTTCAGTTAGAGGTTAGTGAAAATAAAGATACAGATATTTTTTCCCCATCCAAGTTTTATGGGCCCCTGAGATCTATCCATAGAACGCTTAAGGGTCCACAGACTCTGGGTTAAGAATCCCTGATCTAAAAGGTAAAATCTACTGTAACAAAAGTTCCTTCAAACACTTGGGAGAACTTCCAGAAAGAAAATAACAAGAATAAAATGAAATGATAAATATTTGCTTAAAAAAAAGTTGAATTGGAGAAGTCCAAAAAGCATATACTCTGAACAGAAGGGGGCCCTCCAAAAAGGTTTTTGCAAAGTGAATAAAAATTAGAAATAACCTGATTTTGGCTGTTGACCTGAAAACTCCTGAGATGCTAACTCTCCCCTAGGAACATTTCTACATATCAGGATATCAATTGTAAACTTGAAAAATGTTTAATGGACTCTCTAGCTATGGAAGCCTAAAATAACAAATAAATAGGTTTAAAAGCTATAGTAAAAGTGTCTTTCTTATGGCAGGAGGCAGAAAGGATTTAAATAGTGCCCATAAAATATAACACATGATTAATACTCCATTACTTAATCTGGTAATGCAGCACTCTTGCCAGGGGTGATTATTTGCCAGTTATTTACAGCAGTTATGTAGACTAGTTAGTGCAGCCACTGGTAAATTGAAAGCTGTTTGATATGATCCTAATGAGGGTATGCTTTGTGGTTTGGCAAAAATGAAAGGGGATATGTGTGTGTGTGCACACGCATGTTTGAAGAGAAAGAATACAATGCAAATAGCTGTAGCCTCAGCTGGCCTTTTCCATTTTAGTTGACTGAACTCTACTGGTTTAAGTGGGTAAACTCACTAGCTACAGAATCAGAGTTCATCTGCTGACATACTCAATTCCCATTTCCATTTGGTTTCCTAATATATACAACATTTTGTGTCATCCCATTTTGGGTCTCCTACTGCCATTCTACTCCAACATGGAACTGAAGGCCCTCATGCATTCAACCAAATGCCACATGAGAAGCAAAGTGGTAGCATGTGGATAGAAGGCTGGCCTTGAAATTATAGCATCATAGATTCTAGAGCCAGATGGCCATCTTGCACAACCCTCTAACCGTGGGAATAAGGGGCAGCCACTTTATTTCCCAGTGCCTCAGGCAGCTCTCCAAACTATAAGCCATAGGTGACTTACCAGTTTGTATAAGTGAAGGAAGTTTTCCCATGGAACCTCCCTACATGAATAAAATCACAAATCTGGACTCCTCCTTTCCCTTCTTACTCTTCCTACTCCCCCCTGTCCAATCAAGACACTGTGCTAGGTGCTAGGAATTAAAAAAGCAATCGCTGAAAATACAGACCCTGTCTTTAAAGGAGTTTATCATCTAAGAGAGGGGGTATACCATGCGTACAATTATATATGCTATAAGGTAGACTGTTGAGGGACACAGATGGCGGGCATTTGAGGAAGGAGGGAAAAATTTCATGGAAGGTTTCATGGAGAAGGTGATCTCTGATCAGGGTTTTGAATAAGGGAGTTAGTACATTCCAGGCATGGAGGGGGACAGGGGTGACCTATGTGGTTGCACAAAAGCTAGCAAGTGCATGATGAAATCAGGGAGCATATAATAAATAGTCCAGTTAAGGGATGTAGTAAATGTGAAGGGGAATAAAAAAAATAAAGATAAAAGTAAAAGGTAGGTTGGAATTAGATAGTAGATGCTTTAAATGCCAGGCTAAGCATTCCACATTTTATCCAAAAGGCAATAGGGAACCACTGAAAGTTTTTGAGCAAGAAAGTGATATGATAAGAAGTGCATTAAAAAGATTATTTTGACAGCTCTGAACTGGAGAGGGGTGAGACTGGAGACTCCAGGAGGCTGCTAAAACAGTAAGGCCTTAAAAAGGGGCATGGAGAGAAGGGGATGAATTCAAGGGATGATATGGAGGTAGAATATACAACATCTGGCAACTTGATTAGATGTAGAGAGTGGGGAGGAAAAGGGAATGATCCAAAGTGACCTTGTGGTTTGACTAGGAGGATGGATGTACCATCAACAGGGATCAGAAAGTTGGGATGGTCCACTTTGGGGAAAGAAGTTAAGTTTAATTTGAACATAGTTAATTTGAGGCACCAATATGGAATTCAAGTGGAAAAGCTTAACAAGTAGCTGGAAATGTCAGCCTGGAGCACACGGGAAATCTTGGGAATTAATTTGGGAGTTATCTGCATAGAGATGATAAATTTAAGCCATGAGAGAAGATGAGATCCTCAGGGGAGAGAACAGTGATGAAAATATTGGACTCAGTGGGGGAGCATTTATACTGGTGAGACAGGAGGCAGATGTCAAAATAATAAAGGAGACTGAGGAGAGGTCAGAATGTTAAGAAGAGAACCAGGAAAAATCAGAATCATGGGTGCTAAGGAAGGAGAGGACATTGAGGAAGGGGATGCAAAGCCCTGACACCTGAATTATTGAAAAATTATACATGCACTTATACTGAGCTAGTAAGCCCACAGGAATTTGCAGAGCTTGGAGCAGGGGCACCATTGATCAGACTCTGCATTGGATCAGCCCATTGTGGGAGTTGTGAAAGTTTGTGGCTCCCCAACCTGGCTCATCCCTGAGATTCCGGAATAAAGGAACACTCAATACCTCAAGAAAGCAGCAACAGGACCAGACCAGACATTCCCCTTCATAAGTACACGGAGCCTAGCCCTAACCAGTATAAAATGAAGTCAATAAGTAAGCTGTAACAATGAGAAAAAAAAATCCCACCATAGAGAGTTATCGTGGTGGCAGGTATGACCAAAAAAATTGGGCCACAAAGATCTTGGTGGCCCATGAAGCAGGAATACATTTATGTGGATAAAATCCAAAATAGCCAATTTCACATTTTCAAGGAAGACAGCAATTTCCACCTTTGGGCCGAGTATGAAGAGGACCGTGTCTGTGTGCTTATTCCATTCTCCTATCTTCAAGAGAGCTATTTTGAAAGAAATATATCTAGTTGGCTATATATCATGTGTTTGTAGTTCAAAGATATAGTAGCCTTTTAAGGGTTCAAGATAAAAGTCACTCTCCCCGGTCACTCTGGGTGTAAGTAATCCTGCGTGGACTGAGAGAGTAATAAACCAGTTTAGCTATCTCACATCCAGGGATGTGCAGGTAAAATGAAACAAACTCTCTTCTGTGCCTCTTGAATGTACAAATAACATACTTTTAAATTTAATCTGCATTATTAAACTTTTCTTCACCACTTTCTAAATTCTAGCCAATGAAAAAAATTAACTACATCAAACCCTGATCAGCATTTGCTGATTTCTGAGGTATAACTGTTCACACTAAAAATTTACAACAGACTCTTGAGAGCTAGTGTGAATTGACACCCTCTACTCCCATCAAACATTATGCAAAAGACAATCACAGATAGCAAACAAATATATTTATCTAAGTAAGTGGCAAAACAAATGGGAAGGGAGTTATATAGATAAATAGAGATAATAATATAGAACTAAATTAAGCTCTTATACTTGGAAGAAAGGTGAAATCTAAACAACTAAGAAGAGAATGATCTCACCCAAAAAGTCCATTCTTAGACATCTCTGGGGCTAGAGGCACTGGGAATCAAGAGATATATTGGGGGAGAAGTTTTCTAGGATCCTAGGGAGGTCTCCTGTCCATTTAAAATTCATACCTTGCCTCTAGCCCCAAACTCTGTTTCCCTGATTCTCTCTATGAATTTTGTCTACCTATCAAGAGTCAATTCTCCCTCATGCATACTATTCACCTGCATACAGGATCAGAGGTCTCTCAGCCAATCAGAAGTCATAATCCCTGAATGTAGGCCAGATCCTAGGACTATTCTTCAAGGATCTGCCCAAATCCATTTAGGCTGGGGTATTGTATGCATCGGTCTATCTTTCTATCTGTTACCTATTTCCCTATCTCTATTGTCTTTCTCCATAACCATATACATATATGCCAACATGCAATATACACATGTACAAGTCAGAAAATAGTCCAAGAGGACAGCAGGAGGCTGCCGAAGGGTTCTGAATACAGGAGATTCATCATCTGTGCACAGAGAAGGTTAATCTGGCTGCCTTGTAATAGCAAACTTTCTCCTCAGGTAAACTCTCTTTTCATAACACCAGTCAATTGCAAGAGTATTTTGTCTTGTGCTAAGATAATGAAGGGACCAATTTAGGAAGATAATTCCCTTTCCCAAGATCCCTTTTTTCCTCACCAAGGAAAATAAGATCAATAGGAGATTAAGGTAGAAAGAACCAGGGAAGACAGGGTTTCAAGGGCATAGACCTGGTGACTTTTAAAATCAGCCCAGTCAGAGGAAGTTTTATTAAGCAAAGGCCATGAAAAAAAAATACCTATATGGAAATGACAACAGATGATTTGAAAAACAAAATCTAGACATTGCTATTTAATGTTTATTGAATCCTTCTAACATTTTAGGTACTGACATTCACTTTAAAAATAGAAAGATGTCAGGTTTTATGGATGTTTGAAGAAAATAACTCAGAAAAAAGCATGCATTTATGAATGAATATATTTTCAAATACTGTCAATAACATCTGTGCAAGTTTAATGACTGGTTTTTATAGAATTTCATTATGGAATAAACTAAGAAAACATCTCCCCTACATTACCCAACAAATCCCAAAACATACACTTCAGTCTCTCTTATATCCAATTCACAGAGAGCCTGTGTATTTGAATGCACAAATATTTCTTTAGCATCGAGAGTCTGGAGGGTTTCATTTGAAGAATTATGTATTTGGCGCCCTAACAACTATTTCCTATTCCTTGAGTACTTATAGATCCTATTTAGTATAGGTGCAAAGAAACTTGTCTCATTATCAGGCAGGAACATGGAACAGGAAAACAGATTTAACAAATGGGTACCTTGACAAGTATTGACAACTTTGATAGGAATCCCTTGATATTTTTTTCCAGAAACAGCGTGGGATGTTTTGGGTAATCAATTTTACAACTCATAGCCCAAGCAATATAATATAGTCTACTTACAGACCATACAAGCCACCAATCCAATAACAAAAGCATTTAAGAAATGAAAAGCAATATAAATCAAATAGGATAATGAGCCAATCCTACCCTGATCTGTGAGGTAGTGGGCCATGTGTGGGATTCAGTGCTGAAGGACTTGATGGTTTGGAATGATGCATCAATGAAGATCTTCTTCTCTAGTTATAGAAGTTATATCTTTTTAAAAAGAATTTTTGAGGCAACTAGGGTTAAGTGACTTACCTAGGGTCACACAGCTAGCAAGTGTTTGAGGCCATATTCGAAATCAATTCCTCCTGAATCCAGGGCTGGTACACTATTCACTGTACTGCCTAGCTGTCCCTACTCCCAACAACTATAATAATACATTGGCTACATATATAGGCAAACCTGAATAAGAATTTTATGTCCCTGGCTGCCTTTTTGATTTTCAGTGTTTCCTCCCTGAGCATGAGAGATTGACTTTCGGTGTTCAAGAATTCCTAGGTTCCTTATTTGGAGCTGGTCACAGTTTGAGAGAAACCTACTGAGGCTACCAGAGCATTCTTGGAGGAGATGACCGCCAGAAGGAGGAGCTCAATCCCTGCCAAGGCTTACCAAAGGCTACTAATCACAACCCCAAAAAGGTGAATTTCACTTCAGCAATCTCACTGTATCTACCTCCTGGCAAGAAGTCTTAGCACCATCTTGTTGATTACCAATCCACCATTAAAGCAGGGATTGTTAGAGAAGAAATGCACGGGTTAGAGTGGAAGAGGAGGAAGATGAGGCTGAGGTCCAAGTAGGTTGACTGTGCTGAGGATGCCACATCAGGAGAGATTTGGAGTGACAGGACCCTGCTCACACACGGCTAACACCTTTGGGGATGTCACCCTAACCAGGACTTTTACCAGCTCTCCGTTTTGATCTAAAACTCTTAAAATCATGCAAATACTCAGTAACAGAATATTCCACATTTGAATCACCCTCTAGACTGTAAGCTCCCTGAGAGCAAGAATTTTCTTTTGTCTTTTTGCTTTTATTTGACTCTCCAGCACTTAGCACAGTGCCTGGAAGAGAGTAAACACTGGTGAGAGGCACAGTGAATAAAGCAAACACTGTCTGCCTCAGTTTCCTCACCTGTAAAAATAAGGATAAAATAGCACCTCCCTCCCAGGGTTGTTGTGAGGAAAAAATGAGTTAATATTTATGAAATGCTTTGTAAACCTTAAAGTGCTACATGAATGTTAGCTATTCTTATTAAATTCTAGTGAGTAGAATAATATCTTTCCACTTGAAACAAATTTACTTCATTACGTACCATGAATCCCCTTGATGTTCTGGACTAACTGGTTTTTTTTGTGTTTGAGTATGTAGCACATATAAATCTCTGGATGTAAATTTTCTAGACAGATATAGATATATTGGTATACACATATACACATATATAAGGATACTGGTATCCATATATATGTGGATACTCATATCCATATATATGGATAGACATCTCTGTGTGTGTATATGTGTACATGGATATCAATATCCCAGGATGGTACAATTATAATTATGTTACTGGTTCATATTTTAAGTTACATGCTTGTGAGTCTTTTCTTTTTAAAACGTTTCTTTTGTGCTAGAGAAAATAAATAACTGTCCTATACCTGAATTACCTTATATACTGGGAATTCACTCTCTTTTTGGAGAAAACCTAGTCAAGAGTCAAATTTAAGCCTGAAGTGATTGTCTCTAGGACTCCAAAGGTGAGCACATAAAAAGTCAGTAAATTAAAGGTAGAGCCTTTCTTTAGAGAACCAGTTCTACTAGGCCTGATCCCAGTCCATGGGAGTCTAGATATAGGGATCCCTTCAAAGGAAGAGGCGAAGCTACCCAATCTCCCCTGGGCCTGGAAGTGGTAAGGTGCTGTTACATAAATAGCAAGAGGAAATAGAATCATTCTTTGTACCTAGACACAGATGGATGTGATCTCTTTCACACTGTGGGGTAGTGGGTAGAACAGAGAAATCTTAGTACGTTTGTATGTGTACATATGTATGGGGAAGGAAACTATTACCCAATATGTTGACAGAAAGAATGAGACAACTGTCGCATATTCCCTGTACCCACTTAGCATATTCTCAGTGTCTGACAAGTATATCTATTGAAGCCCTGAGACAGCATAGTAGAAAATTCTAATTTAGATACTTACTAACTGTGTGACCCTACACAAGTAACTCAACCACCCTAGGCTTGGTTTCCTCCTCTGTAAAATGAGGGGGCTGAACTCTGAAGTTTTCTACCAGATTTAGATCTCTGATCCTGTGATTCCTTGGGGCTAGATTTGCCTTGACATTGGTTCAGGGCTGCCAGATCCCTCTAAGTGGAGTTGGTATACCTGTAATGATGGTAGCTCCTACTTTGCAGGGATTATGGCCTACTAAACCTGAAAGGCTCGGTTCCATTTTCTGCTCCTGGCTGCTCTAGATTAGAACACTTTAGAGCTTTCCTCTATCTTCTCCCTTAATGCCACTTTTCTAAATGACCCTCCCTTCTGTGACCTAAGTAGCCTTCTCTTCCTTTTCTGAGTTTTCTTCTCTAGATACATCCAGACACAACCCAAGACTGTCCTCCAGAGATTCTGACATCTTGGAGCTTCCCCCAGGCAAGAGCAGTTTCTCTGTCTACCATTATTGTCCCTGAAGCCAGGCAGGACGCTTACATTATAAGCAAAGGAAATCCTTCAAATTTGGAAAAGCTGTAGTTTTGCAAAAAAAAATGATGTTTATGAAAAGATTATGTTCTATATGTGCACAAAATCCTTTGATCCCTTAATGCCCCCATTTCCTCCCTCTAACATAAATTTGTTGTACATAACTAAGTACACATTTGCAGTAATATACATTTTTTTCCCATTTGCTTAAAATGCCAGTCCTCCTGGGAACAAGGAGTCCTTTCCTAACATTTGCTGATTATTCCTCAGGACATGCCTGGAAGTTGGCAAGTAGGTGGCAAATATCATTAATTCCATTTGACAGATGGAGAAACTATGATAGAATGATGAGGTTTGTCTGCATCAGGCCAACAGCTTATTTCTGGAACTCCAAATTTTTTTTCTTGACCCTGTTGTCTATCCAATTTGCAGCAAGCCTTTTATTAGCAAGTTTGAAAAATTCCTATAAAGAGAAAATTGATTTTGCTAAGATGTGTACCACCATTTAAAAAACTCAGCTCAAATCTCACCTCAATCCAGAAGATTTTTCCACATCAACCCATTTATCTCAGTGATTCACATGTAGGTATGGTGTTTTGTATGGGTTCCAAAGTTCTGTGCATATTTTGGTAAGATCACTCTGGGAGTTTTGTGTTCAATTCTGGGCACCACATTTCAGTGTAAATGCCAGTAAGCTGGAACATATCCAAAGTGGGGCAATCAAGATGGCAAGTGGATTCAAGATCACACCAAGGAAATGGCAATGGTGAGTTTGAAGAAAATTTCAAGGGGGCCATGCTAGTCTTCATGTATCTGCCAGGCTCTTGAGTGCAAGAAGGATTCTATTTGCTCTGCTTAGATTCTGAAGGAACAATTAGGAGCAATGGGTGGAAGTTACGGAGAGGTAGACTGAAGACTGATGCAAAGAAAGACTTCCTAACAATCAGGACTGGCCCAAAGTGGAATGAGATACTTCAGAAGGTAAGGCACACCCCCATCTAAGGGTGTGATGGAGCCAGCTCAAATTGGCATTCAGGAAGCCACTATTACATTCTCAGAGTGAACATTTGCACCTCAGAAATGAGCAAACAAAAACTACACATCAGGGCTTGGTGTATTGTTGTACTGACTGTCTACCCTTAAGAAAGTGATGGAAGAAATGCTAAGTCCCACTTAAAAGCCGCAAACTTGAGCTTTCTCCAAAGACCCAGTTGTTAAATCATTTACCTGCATACCCCTACCCCCACCCTAGAAGTGGAATGGTCTCTTCCTGGTTTTGTCATAAACAGTGCTCTTGTTCAGGAACGGGCTATACTAGACAGTCTCAAGTTCCTTGACACTCAAGACTGTGATCTTGATTTGTCTTCACAACTAAATCACAAATACCTATGCAGTTCATAGCACCTTGGACAACATACTGCAAAGTTATCCCTTAACTAACTAGTAACTGATAGCAGAATAATATTTAGAGCTGAGAGGGATCTTTTAGAGATATATATATGTGTGTTCTGTGTGTGTATATATATGTATATATATATAAATGTATATAATGTATACAAACACATACATACATGTTGTCCAGCCATTTCAGTCACCTCCGTCCGACTCTGTGACCCCATTTGGGGTTTTCTTGGCAAGGATATTAGAGTGGTTTACCATTTCCTTCTCCAGCTCATTCAATAGATGAAGAAACCGAGGCAAACAGAGGTAAGGGACTTACCCAGAGTCACATAAGCTAGTTAGTGTGCAAGGCCAGATTCAAACTCAGATCTTCTCAACTCCAGGCTTGGTGCTGGATCTATTGTGCCACCTTGCTTCCCCACACACATACATAATGATATGGATCCAGATGGGTTTATTTTGGTTAAAACTGAAAGCAACCTCAGGGGTCACCTAATCCAACCCTTTCATTTTACTGATGATAAAAAAATCTGAGGAAAATAGGATGATTTGCCCAATATCAAATAGAGACAAGAGCCAGGATTAGAACCCACAACTCCCAAGTGCAGTTCCCACCACACATGTGGAGGTGGTCCAGTTAAAACTGACAAGGATCCAGTTAATGACAAAGAGGCTCCCAGGGATTTAATGAAAATCTGGAATTGGCAGCTGAACCTGGAAGGGTACAGCTTCACACACTGTCAGTGTCAAATACAGTCTCTCAAGTCACACACTCTGTCCTTGCCCTGGGTTTCCTCTTGTCCCAGGCTACTCAATTCTTACATCTCCCTCTTGTCCTCGATTCTGTTTCTGTTGTTTTTTTGTTTTTTCCTGACTTTTCATTTCCATGGATTATTGCAATCTGGCTTTACTAGTTCTCAGCAACTAGGCAGCACCGTGGATAGTGCCCCAGGCCTGAAATTATGAGCACCCAAATTCAAATCCAGTCTCAGATATTTACTAGCTCTGTGACCATGGGCAAATCACTTTACCTCTATTAGCCTCAGTTTCTTCATCTGTAAAATGTAGCACATACATCCCAGGGTTGTTGTGAGTTAATCATTGTAAAGCACTTAGCACAGTACCTGGTGCATAGTAAACACTACATAAATGTTAGCTATTATTATTAGCCTTTAAAAATATTCTTCCATTTTCCAATTACAGCTTTGTGAGGCTGTATTTTCTTTTCTTTATATGCTTCAACCAAAACAATACATCACAACAGATGATGTAAGAGCAGATACAAAAATCCAGTTGTCTCCTATTAAGCCAGGCATTAAAGAGATTTGCAAAAATATACAAAGCAATACCATGCTTCTTATTAATTTTTTATCTTGGAAAAAAAATTTAATAACTATTATGTTATTGATATTAAAAGGTAATGGGTTTATGATTATTTTAAGTGATTAGTAGTTTAAATGTTATCAGTTTTAATGTTTAATACAGTAAAAATTGATAAAATAATTCACATAAACAAAAGCTCTGTTGGGGTCTTCAATAAGTTTTTAAAGAGTATAAAGGATCTTGAGACCAACAAATTTGAGAATTGTTGTCGTAGAGGTCATGGGGAGCCACTGAAGTTTGGTGGAGAGAGAGACATGGTCAGTTCTACCACCTTGGCAACAGTGTAGAAGATAGATTAGAGTGGGGAGAGCCTTGGTGCAAAGAGATCCATTGAAAGGCCATTACAATAACTTAAGAGAAACCTGAATGAGGGTGACTGACCATAGTCATATTTGAGAGATGCTGTTTAAGAGTAAACATGCCAAGATTTGGCTACCGATGTGAGGTGAGGGAGAATGAGAAGCTGAGGATGTAAATGAAGTTGGGAACCTTTGAGATTGGAGGAATGGAGGTGCCTTTAACAGAAATAGGAACCTGTGTAGAGAGGAAGGTTTAGGGGGAGAGATAATGAGTTCTATTCTTATCATGTAGAGACAGATATTTTGGACATCCAGTGTGAAATGTGCAATAGGAAACTGGTGATGCAGGATTGTAGGTCCGGGGAGAGATTGGCACTGGATATATCCATCTCAACAGAGAGTCAAATAGTTCCATGCTATTTGAAAAGCTCAGAAATAGACTTTTTACCATGACCACAGTCACTGAGGGGCCAAATACCATTAATAGGGGACTAAGTGTCTGGGACAGGCTGAGAGCAAAACCTCTCTTCTTCACTCTCTTTCCTCCTGTCTCTCCTATATTCTCGAGGAGTGGAGGAGCCAAAATTTTTTTGCTCATGGATGCCCAGTCAATTTACTTTCTTACTGTGGAGGTAGTGAAGAAGAAGAAACACTTTTCAGGCTTGGTGAAGACCTTTCTTCATATGATTAAAGAAACAGACAGACAGCAGGATCATAGATCTGGAGTTTAAAGAGAATGCAGAGACATCTCATTCTACCCTTCCAGTTTTATAGATTAGAAAGCTGTGGCCCAGACAGACTAAGTAACTTGTCTAGGAAGTGTGGGTTCCTTGTGAGGATAGGAGGGGGAGCCTGGAGAAGAACTCAGTCAGTGCCTCTGAGGGAAGGGAATTCTTTGACCAAGGCAGGAGAGTGGAAGAGACAGGAGATAAAGCAGAACTAAAAGAAAAACTTCGAGCAGACAAAAGCAATTGAGAAGTATTTATCCCTGAGTGGGAAAGAATTGAATAATGATAAATTATTTGGCTCAGGGCAGGAAAAAAAAGATGCTTTCCTCATCTAGCAATGACTTGACCTTGTGCAATTCTTGCTTCAAATATCTCTTAGAGTACCTCCAGCTTCTTCTGGCAAGGGGCCACTGGGAGAATGGCTAGGAAACCAAGAGACAGCAGATGGGTGGTACCCCTGGCCTCCCCCCTTCCAAATATAAAATTTATGGAGGATGCAGAGTTATCATTAACAAAGGGGGTGGAGTGGGGGGGGCATTGTGGTTCTTCCTGGCTAATGAACCCTTCAGTCTCCAAAATGAATTCTCAAAGTCATTTTTATCCAAAATGCCATATTCATTTCTGTCTCCTCTTTTCTCCAGTGGAAAAACAGAAAAGCACTTTTGGTTCAGTTGGTGTGTGTTTGTGTGTGAGTTAAAATAGTTAATGGGCGAGTCACCTAGAAGGCATGAGAACCTGAGCCCAAGAAAGATGTGAGGCCATTGACCTCTTTGGTCAGTCTGTCCTTTCTTTTTCACCTCCTCCTCTGCTCTGCTCCAAATCCCCAGGAACAAATCTCCCATAAGTCTCCCTGAAGGTGATATAAACATGAACAGAAGAACAGACTTTAATTGATATTAGACCCACTGGCTGATATCCTTTAAATGCTCTCCTTTAATTTTTTCAGACTTTGGGTAGGGACTAGCTTTCCAAGATGTCCTAACAGCTTCAAAGATGAGGTAACAGATTTAAACCCCTTCTCCCTAAAGGACATCAGCCCTTACCAAGACTCTGTCCAGGGCTTCTTCTTTTTAAATCATCATGGAATATGTGCATTCCTGTGTACATGCATGTGTACATGTATATGTACTCCTATGTATTAATTAACTATTTGCCCATGACCTACATTAATCAAGGTTGTATGTCAGCCCTAGGTAATGCACAAAATTAAACAGATTAATTAACTAGGCACACAGCCAGGGACATAAGGAATAGGAGTGGACAGTGAGTGGGGGCAAATGAGCTGTCAATTATCTGACTGATGAAAACAAAAACAAAAAACAACAACACATCCCTAGATCCAAAGGAGAGACAGAGCCCTGAGAACCATTTATATTGGGGTGGAACTATGGTGAATTTGCAACCTGATTTCAATCCTTGAAATTGTGACAGAGAAGAAGTTGAGTGATACACAAAGGAATCCCCAAGTTGGGTGGGCCAAATTACAAATGGATGTGGGAAACTGAGGTCCAGCTGAATGCAGAAACTTGTCCACAGTTTCACAGGTTAGTAAATAACAGACCTTCAGGAGGCAATATATTCTACCTTTTATAATGGGAGTCTGACCAATGAGTCCTGGAAGCAAGCAAGTTAGGTAAACCCATTTCTGAGAAGTATATCTGATGAATGTGGAATGAAGGAGACTGGCTCTCTACTTCCAATCATGTGCAATATGTCCTGACTGCTGCCAGCCCATTTGGAAAAGGTCAGGGAGCCTCTGTCTTCCAAATGAACAGGTATTCTGATTGATTCCAAAGTGATTACTTTATGGGAAAAAGGATTTTTTCCTTTGGTTGTCTACGGAGCCAAAATTGAAATTCAGACAAAGGCAGAGCAACTTGGCCCTCTTTCCATTGGTTCAAATGAGGCAGACATGCTGCAAGCTTCCAGTTGGGGAAAGGCCTCAGCCTCTCCTCATTCAGGAGGACATGTGGGATGTTTGTTCTTTACCCAATATGGGCTTTTGTTCTTTATCCTTGACTTTGTTCCTTCCTACTCATTGATGAAAGAATATTGGACAGGGCTCTGACCTTGGGAGCTTTGAAATGTCTGAGGATTACCAAGGGTCTAGAAGTGAATTCAGGCCATAGATGAATTCAGGCCATATCAGGTCATCTAATTGAAGCACCAGTGAAACTCTGGAGTGGAGAGCTGGGCCCTCTTCATTACTTCCATTAGGCACTCCTAGATGTAGACTCAAGCATACATGCTTCCAGATCCTAGCTGTACCCTACTTCACCGCATAATCGTTGCCACAATGTAACCATCACACCCTGTTTTTTCTTTCTTTTTTTTTTTTAATAAGCAATTGGGGGTAAGTAACTTGCTCAAGGTTACATGGCCAGTTATTTCTGGGTGTGGTGCTAAATATCAGAGCCCGGATTCGATCCCAGGTTATCCCAACTCTGAGGCCGGTGCTCTTACTCGCTGTGCTACCTGGCTGCCCCAACACACCCTGTTTTTTCAGTCCAAAAATTGGTATAATTCTGTTCACCACAAAGCTTAAATGGTAAGCAAAGCAGCAATGTATTCACCAGTGGTATATGAATTACACATTTATCTCTTGCATATCATGAACCCTGAGCCTGGAATTCTCCGCCCATGTGCATTGTCAGTACATTTCTGAAAGTCAACTTGTGTGGTTTGTTTAGAGAACTGCACAACTGATGGTATTGTCACTCAACACAATAAAGAGCTATAGGCCTACAAAGGGAGCTGCTGGGCAGGCAAAGCTGCCATGAGTAAGTCATATGATATGATAAGATTTGCATCTTCCCAGTTTTAATGTATATTCATGAGTATTCTGTGCATTCTATTCTTGTACCAAAGACAGTATAGTAACAAATGATTTTTAAGTAATACTGGCACATTTTTTTTAAAGCTTCACATAATGGTCACACCCCACTTTTTTGCAAAATAATTTGGCATAAAATCTGTGACAATTATGTGATGAAATATGGTACTTACTAGACTCCTCCAAGTATGGAGCAACTCATTGGGGATGTTCCTATTAGTCTCGGTCATTTCAGCTCCATTGTTAAGCACCACCAGAGATTCACCACATGATGAAAGATTTAGAGCTACAGGGACTTTCGAGGTCATCTTGTCCAGCATTTTACAGATTAATAAACTGAGTCCCCAGATGAAAATGGCTTGCCTAATGTTATACAAGTCTAGAATGACAGTGCTAGGACTCAAATCTAAACCCTCTGATTCTAAATCCAGAACTCTTTCTCTCATACCACATTGCCTCACAGATAGATCAATGAACTAGAGTTAAAAGGACCTCATCTAGTCTAACTTTATTTTACAGATGAGAAAACTGAGACCCAGGAAGAGATAGTGACTTGCCCCAAGGTCACAAAGCTAGTAAGCCTCAGAGGCAGGCTTTAAACCAAGGCCCTGGGCAGCTAGGTGGTGCAGTGAATAGAGCACCAGCCCTGGAGTCAGGAGGATCTGAGTTCAAATCCAACCTCAGATACTTGACACACTTACTAGCCATGTGACTTTGGGGAAGTCACTTAACCCCAGTTGCCTTCCAAAAAAAAAAAAGCCAAAACCAAGGTCCTGTTAGAAAATGTTTCATTGAAAGATTCAAAATAAGTTATTTTCTCTTAACTGATTGTTTTTATCTACTACGATGTAATTTTAGACAAACCTGCTGTCATCAGATGATACTAGTGTTCAACTGCTTACTAATAAATGAGGCCTTTACAGTACCCAGAATGTATTCTGTGCTCTCCAACAGCGAGTTAAGTGGTTGTGAGATGCCCAGCTCTGACCAATTTTTCAAAAGTGCAATGACACGTGTTACAAAAAGCAAGCTTTACTTTAATTAGGGAACAAGAGAAACAAAAGGGTTACTGGTCTAAGCAATGATATCATTGTAAAGGACACAGAGGAGATGACCATGTTCGTCAATACCATGTGTCCCTTCCAGAGAATTCATTTACACGCTTCAAAAAACTGCCAGTCCATTATCTATCAGGACATTCTGTTGTAACTCTTCTTATCTGATTGGAAATGGTGTCATTTATTTCTTATCTAGGCTGGTCATTTTTCAGCTTTTTTCTCCACTGATCTCTGCTTCAAGTTAAAACTGGGATGTATTCAGAAACTAGTTCAATTACAGACAGATGTGACTATTTGCAAATGGGCCAATCCATCCAGCCCAAATTAAGAAAAACATTTAAACTCACATAAAACTGCTCGATCATTTACTTTTTTTTTTTTTTGCCTTTTGGAGGGCAGTTGGGGTTAAGTAACTTGCCCAAGGTTACACGGCTAGTTTTTGTGTGTGGGTGTTAAGTGTCTGAGGCTGGATCTGAACTCAGGTCCTCCTGACTCCAGGGCCAGAGCTCTACTCACTGCGCCACCTAGAGGCCCTCGATCCTTTACTTTTGCTCAAATAAGCAAGGTAAAACAATTTCAGCCAAAATGGAAAGACATAAATCCACAAGAGTACCTTGGATGTGAGGGTAGCTGTTCTGGAAATGTCAGGTGTGAAAAGGAATTCTCCAAGTGGATACTTTCTTGACTTCAGGCCCTTCCATTTGCCAGAATGATCATTAACTCAGTCCCTTCCTTAGGGGAACGGCGGCAAGGGCAACGAGGGTGGGCCAATTGCAGCTCTGTTGATGTATAGGACACTTTATCCCTGGGTAAATCCTTTTCCCAGCTTTCTCTCTGCTATTGTTTCAGGGTGAGCTGTCTCAGTCACCAGACCATTAACTTTCTACACCCAAGTGCCCCTCCCTAGGCCACAACCCTCCATTGTGTGTTGTTTCCTCCTTTAGCATGAGAGCTCCTTTGAAGGCAGGGATTGCTTTTCAGTATGTATCACCAATGCTTAGCATGGAGCTCCATGTGATTATTTTAGTTAGCTATTTTGTTCTCTAGCTGACTAAGGCAAATAGAGATTAAATGAGTTCCCTAGGGTCACACTTGCTAGTTAGAGTCTGAGGTAGGATTTAAACACTCAAGTCTTCCTGACTCCAGGCCTATGGCCATTCACTGAGCCATCTAGCTGCCTTGAAAATACTTAATAAATATTTTATCATTCACTTAAGTTGACCACTCTCAATTTGGAAACCTCACCTTGCTTGGCTTCAATGATATTATATTGTTGTTGTTTTGGAGAGGGAAAGGCAAAGCAATTGGGGTTAAGTGACTTGCCCAAGGTCACACAGTGTAATGGTAATTAATGTAATTTTGAATTTGAAGATCCCTTTGTGTTGGCAAAAGTAGCAGGTACTTAACACTTAGTAACTGATCAAGCCTCTGATTGGGGGAACAGAAGGTATGAACTCCTGTCCCCTTCTTACTAAATTGGCTGAAGGAAGGGATGTAGGTAATACTGTGTATATAAGAAAAGCCCCAGAGAGGCACAGTCAGAATTTCCTTGAGACTGAGATCTGGTGGCAGAACAGCTACAGAATGGAGAACTGAGTCCTGAGAACTTGTGGTGGTGGAGCTTCTTCTGAACAGGATCGCAGAAGCCCAGAGCTAAGAGGCCAGGAGCCCAGGAGCCAGGAGCCCAGGTGACTAAAGCATGACCAGGATGATGAGATGTTTGTTTGTGGCTTGGTTGAGCCTTGAATTCCTTGGAGCAGAAATGGTGAAGGATCTGACATGGACCAGACCTTATGAACACCAGTGTGGAGCAGGACCTGCCCAGAAAGCTGGTCAAGGAACTGTCTGCCATTGAATCCAGGTGGAATCTGGGACCATGGAAGGGGATCCAGGGAACCTGAGAACAGGCCCCAAGTCAAGATGAAGAAAAGACCTCTTCTTGGGTACTGAGTAATTATGGTATTATAGTTTACTAGTGATCTAAGGGGTGGAGGATTTGGGGTATGATACTTAGTAAGACTTTATTGAATAAGTGACTGATTTGTACTTTGAGTACAAATTTGAGTACTGTTGACTATTGTTACTGATTAGTGACTGATTGAGTTAATCAAGACTTTGCCCCAAGAGTGGAAGACTTTGAGACTATTGATTAATGACTAAAAGAGTGGAAGACTTTGAGACTACTGATTAGTGACTAATTGAGTTAATCAAGATTTTGTCCCAAGAGTGGAAGACTTTGACTGTAAGTGACGATTGAATTAACTTAAGAGTGACTATTTTGTGACATTGAATTAACTTAAGAGTGACTATTTTACTTTGAGACTATGTTGTGAATATTATATTGTGATTTTCTGTGATAAGTTGAAATATGGTGAATGCTGTATTTTGAATTATGCTGTACCTTGATTTTCCATGGATGTTTTGCTTTTGTTATGGGATAGAGTGATCACTATACTGAGTAATAATAACCAAAAAAAAAAAGCTGTTCACAGTAGCAGTTCTTCTGGAAAGCTTATGTGCATGGCATTACACACAGCTAATACCCATGTCAAGTGTCTGAGGTCAAATTTAAACTCAGGTCCTCCTGACTCTTAGGGCCGTGCTCTATGCACTGTGCCACCTAGCTGCCCCTAGTGATATTATATTGTACTGGTTCTCTCATCTTTCAGACATTTCTCCTGATTCCTAAGGATGAAGATACTTAGAGACTCAGTCCTCAGCCCTCTTTTCCTCTTTCTATGTTCTCTCTTTTTCAGAGGTCTTATCATTCTCATGACTTCAAACAGCACTGATGGGGTGCTTGGGATCTATGTTTGTAATATCAGTCTGTAAGATCAGTTTGTAAAATCAATTTGTAAAACCAGTCTGTAAAATCACATTTCCGCCCCCCCCAACCTTAGAACATTAACTCTGCCCCTTCCCCCTGCCAGCACTCTGCCCAGCAACAACTCATGAACTGTTTTTCTCTGCTTGGAACAATAACAAGCTACACCTATGAATCCTTCACTAAAGCATCTATAAACATTTTAGCTTAGGCAAATATTATCTACCCTCAGTAAGTGGTCAGCTGCACCATGAATCCTTTAATGCCCTATCTATAGGTTAACTCCTTAGCCAATTATACACATACTGAGTCTCCATTAGCCTTGGTTCCCAACATCCATCTTGTCAAACATGACACTGATGGGTGGCAGACTAGGCACATCTCAGTCAGCCTTGACTGCTAGCTGACTTAGTGCCGTTTCAAGCCTAAAACCATACCTCCAGGTAGCCCCCCTCCTTGGGCTATTTCCCAGTGAATTATGGGCAATACACCTGCACAGTTGACATTAAAAGTGCATGTCCCTTTAAGCACTGACAACTCCTTAACTCCTCCCTAATCCCACCCTTACTCACCTAGTTAGAATAGTTGACATCTGATTAATTGCCTATACTCCTTAAAAACTATGCCTATGTCTTCTTTCAGTTTGCAGGTTCTCTAAGAACTCTTGCCCGCTGTACAGTGTAACAATAAACTTGCAGGTCCCCTAAGGCCCCTTGCCCTCTGTAAAGTATACAATAAACTTTTACATTCTGACTCCAAGAGTGCTTGGGCCTACTGAAATTCTTTTCCAGACTGAATTGCAGGCATTCTGGTCTTTGATAAGGATCAGAGTTCCTGTATAACCTATTGCCATTCTCCATCAGCACTTCAATGAAAGGTCAGAGAACCAGACTCAGTCAAGCAGACCTACCGTGTTTCCCCGATAATAAGACACTCATTATTTTTTTGGACAGAAAAACACCAGAGGGCTTATTTTCAGGGGAGGGCTTATTTTAATGAACATTGACAGCAATTTTAATAAACAGGTAAATGTGAACAAAAAAATGTACCTTTATTCAATAAGCAAATCACTGGGGAAGAACAGGATGATGCGCTCACTGCTGCAGCTCTGATTGGATGCAGCTCGGAGCGCAGCGTGCGTTTCACCCGGGAGGGGGGGGGGACGGTGCATACAGAGGGTACCGTAATGTAGCGTGTAGCGCAGGGGATCACCTTCACTACAGTAGCAATCTCAATAGGGCTTATTTTCGGGGGAGGGCTTATTTTAGAGGAATCTTACACAGTAGTGGGAGGGCTTATTTTCGGGATAGGTCTTATTATCGGGGAAACACGGTAGGTTTGGGGTAGAGCACGGGCTCTGGAGTCAGGAGGACCTGAATTCAAATATGACCTCAGACACTTGACATTTACTAGCTGTGTGACCTTGAGCAAGTTACTTAACCCTAATTGCTTTGCCTTCCCCCCTCCAAAAAATCCAAAACATCAACAACAAAAGAAGACTTAGGTTTAAGCAGCCTCTGACATGTACTGTCTGTGTGACTAAAGGCAAATTGCTTAACATTTCAAAGTATGAAATAACTGTCTAAGACTATCTTATACATCATCTGTGCTGGTAGAGGGAGTTTATTTAACAGTAGTTCCCTCTGCCAGTGAAATAACAAGTGTGGTCCCCTACCCACTTCACCTCCCCACATTATCACCTCTATGCCAATAATTCATCAATCTCCATCTTTCTTCCAGGCTTCTGGCTCACATCTTAAGCTGATTACTCATTATTTCTACCTAAATATACCACTGTCACCTCAAAACAAAATTCATCATCTTTCCTCTGACTAGCTCCTTCTTTTGACTCTTCCATTTATGTTAAGGATACTTTCCGTCTCCTAGTCACCCTGGACCTATATCTTGATTTTAACTTTGACCTTTCTCCTTGCCTGGGCCTCCAATATTGTCAAAAGTTTGTAGATACTTCTACATAGTGCCTGTTTTCTTAAGAACCAAAATAGTGTAGTGTCGCTGTACTTGACAAAAAGGAAGGTTTGGCCTGTAGGGAAATGTTTTCAATTATGTTTATTATCTCACTTGTCCAAGACCCTAATTCCTGACCCATGTCACCTCCAGGCCAACTGAGTTCAATTACCCCCCAGGCTTTCTTTTCTTTCCTTGTGGTCACCCTGTTAAACTCTGGCTTTCCTCCTGCTTGGTGCTGCTCCCAGTTGCACTTCTAACATTTGACGCTTGGCACCTCCTCTGTCTTTTGACAGATGATCTTCCTTTGGGGATTTAGGATAACAAGACTGTTTCTCTATGTGGCCCTCAATGGTTGCGTTTATTTCTTTGCCTCTAAAACCTCATTCTTGCAATGGGGATAGGGAGATAGGAAGGAGGAGGAAGTCATGAGGAAAAGATAGAAGATGTAAAAAGAACTGAAGTATCAGTTTAAAAAATGTATTATTTTTCAGATACAAGAACCGTAGTCAGTTCTAATTTTGTGAACTGATAAAAAAAAAACAACACTATTCTCTGGGATTAATCCTCAACATATCTTGAGTTTAGTTAGAAATGATTAGTGCAAGGCATAGAGGTGACTTTAAATTAATTTAAACGTAAGCCATTGTGTGACTTCAGCAGAGCTACCTTTATTAACCAAGATGAGCCATTAATGATGGTTACTAGGCCAGCAGCATGAAAAATGAGTCTACTTTTTACAGAAATAATTTAATACTGCTTTTTCTTTTCTACCAAGAGAATCTGAACAGCTAGCCAATGCTCCGTCCCAGACAGCTGATATTCTAAAGCTTCCCTTTTCTACTTTATGCTCTATACTAACCTAATAGTTCAGCCCCTCCCCCATGTTTCCATAGAGAGCTGTCTGAGTCTGACCTCATTTTTCAGTAGAGGAACTGAGGCCCAGAGAGGTTAAGTCACTTATCCAAGATCACATGCAGATCTAATATTTGAATCCAGGGACCTGTCCCCCACCCTGCCCCACCCAGAGCTCTGCACACTGCATTACACCATTTGCTTATTGTCCCATGCTCCTTATTAAAACCTAGCAGAAATATTAGGTACTTATTAAATGCTAACTTATCAAAAACAAATAACAAACATATATCTTCCTCCAGCTGATATAAAAGAAAGAAGATAATTTACTTCAATGGTGAAACTGATCAAAATGTGTTCCTGTATCTCTAATTTAGGTAAGCACTGCACCAATGAACATAGGAAGGCTTAAAATATATTAGTAAGTACTCACCATGGATTTTGGTACCTGTGAGTGATGCTGTTCTCCGCAAGTCTACGAAATTCTCCTCTCTGTAAAAGGAACAAAATAATATACCACTGGCTGGATCCAAGACTTTTCTAGAGGAAAGGGAGTGAGCTACTAAAAACCTTTCTGTGGCCCAAAGAGGTTAAACCTGTTTTAATTTTGGCCCCTACCTGCTGTCAAGTTGTGCATTTCTGCACTAGAATTTAAAGGGATTGGGAAAGGCTTCATGTAGAAGGTGGGATTTTAGCTGGGGCTTAAAGGAAGCCAGAAGGTGTCAATGAGGAGAGAGAGCATTCCAAGCATGGGGAACAGCCAGTGAAAATTCCCAGAGTTGGGAGATGGAGGATCTTGCTCTAGGAACAGAAAGGAGGACAATGTTGCTGGAAGGAAGAGTGAGGGATGTCAGAAAGGAAGAGAGAAGGAGAAAGAGAAGGACAAGAGATCAGATCGGGATGAATGGAAACAAGCTAGTTTTCATTCTATTGTGTTAAATGTACTACATACACTTTTTAAAAAACTGTATAAAAGCTCACAGTTTCATCTTTTCCTGTTCTTTGAATTAGAAAATGTTCATATTTGTTATGCTTATAATAAAAAATATAGTTGTGAATCAAATTGTTTGACTTTCACAGAAAACTGGCAAATATATTCATGCCCCTGATCAAACCCTGGCATATCTATGAATGTAGGCAAAAATTATTTCTTTTAGGCTTGGAAATGCATTGTTGCACTTACATTTGAACGTCATGTTTGAGTTTCACATCTAAAAATACCAACAACCCGGTCATCTTGGGTCATTTGAAACAACGGTGCAGATAGGTTACCTAGATCTCCCGGGCTCTCTTGTCCCACTCTCCAGTGGCCCTGAAGCTTTACTCCTTCACTGTGCTCCTCACAGCAGCAACAGGTAAAACAACCAACCTAGAGGCAATGCCGGAGCCCATCTTTGCAGGCACTCCTTGCAGTCTGCTAGGATGGTGCAAGCGATTCAGTGTTTTGGGATTGGGAGCTTTTTCTGGTAGTGGGAATTAAGGGGGGGAGAAGGGAGATCTAGACCCCTAAAAGGAAAAGTCTTTGCAGGCACAGTTCAAAGGCTTTTCCTTTTAGGAGTACAGATTTTCCCCCTCAGGAACTGAGCTAATTAAATGAAGAAAATTCCTTTCACTTACCTGTTTCAGGCTAAGACCTGAACACTTGTTCTCTTCCAACTGATAAGGGGAACTACAGGTGAATGAAATAAGTCAGTGGCAGTCAATCAATAAACATTTATTGTGAACTTATAATATGCCGGTCACTGTGGTAAACTCTGGGATACAAAAAAAAAAAAAGGCGACATTCCCTAATCCCAAGGGACTCACAAAGTAATAGCGGAAGACTACACCTAAAACGAAACCTAGAAAAGGGGGGGGGGGGGAGGAAAAGGATCCGGTTGGGGAGGAAAAAGATCCGGTTGGGGGTAGGAAGCCGGGTGAGGGAAGGGAATAATGAGAACCTGCAGCTGGGGGAGAGATAATGCTGCCCAGGGTCACGGCCTTAAATGGAGAAATTGGGGGAAAGGTGGAAGCAGTAGAAGTGAGAAGATAAATAGGCTGGGGGAGTGACACCTTCTCCCCCCCCCCCCCCATTCCCCCAATCCCTCTCTAGATGATCTGAAAAGAACTAATTGGCCTGTGGCTATTGGAAAGCTGACTGTACAGATTTTTTTTCTCACACCATTCCTAACACCTTACTTCATTGAAAGCTGAATTTGTTCTTTAATTTGGGATTTCAGCATCAGTGCTGAATTGAAATCTTCCAATAACTTCAAAAATTCTTATTTTTTAGATAATCTTCCTTGAGCTTACTTTTCCTGGTAACCAATATTTGCACTATCTTTGTCTAAGGTTACTAGGGAAACAAAATGATCTCCATCTGATCATTAGGTGGAGAGGTGGAGGGGGTGATATTTGGTTTTTGGAGTTGATCTTACAGATGTCTAGGTTAATAGACAATCATAAGTAATAGCTTTCTCGAAATATTTTTTACTGTAAAGTGAACGTTCTTTGACCTATCTTCATTTATTAATGAAACTTGTAGTTTATTTGGAATCGTGTTCAATGTGGTGTACATCAGTGAAGTTAAGGGGAAAAGCAGCTTCCTCTGCTGCTTTCTGAAATGGCTTCAGGTAGGTAAAGACCACTTCTAGAAATAGCACACCACCATCTCCATAGAAACAATTTACTCAACTAGTTAGAATTTTTCAGTGTTCAAAAACTCGTGGCTGACCCTCTCCATTTGTGTCTACCTTGAAATTTACAATTATTGTGGTAACTCCAAAATAGATATTTCCTACCAAAGTCATAAACTAATACCTTCCACTACTACAATTCAGACATAAAGATAAATTTGGGAAATTAATGAACATTTTTTTTTGCAATTTAGTTAAATTAGTTTGCAGAAATATAATCCTCATTCCATTTAGAAATTATTGGCATAAGTTCAAGGCAAGGGAATTTCTCTTTTGAACTCAATCCATTTCCACTTTACTCATGAATTCCTAGAGCATATCCTTTTCGAACATATCTTTGTTAGTTGCACAGTTGACTTAAACTGCTTTTCAAAATAATGTGAGTTGGGGCAGCTAGGTGGCATGGTGGATAGAGCACCAGCCCTGGAGTTAGAAGGACCAGAGTTCAACTCCAGACTCAGATGCTTGCTAGCTGTGTGACCCTGAGCAAGTCACTTAACCTCAATTGCCTCTAAAAAAATAACAACAAAATAAAAATAAGCACAAAGATATATTGAATACTTTATGGGGCAGCTAGGTGGGGCAGTGAATAGATCACCAGAGCTGGAGTCAGGAGGACCTTACTTCAAATATGACCTCAGACACTTACTAGCTTTGTGACCTTGGGCATGTCACTTAACCCCAATTGCCTTGTCTTCCCCCTCAAAAAAAAAAAGATATAATAAAAAAAAAACCCAAAATAATGTGAATCTTAAATTGACTCAAATTTATTTCAAATAATTTTAGAGACACATATGTGATTACCAAAAGTGAGTTTGAATCCCACCTCTAGCCCAGAGTAGTTTTGTGATCCAAGGTTAAGTAGCCTAATTTCTCTGAACTCCCATTTCTTTATAAGTAAAATGGGAATGACAAAGCTTTCTGTACCTTTCTCGGGTACTGATTAGACTCAAAGGAGGTAGGCACTTGTAAAGCACTATATAAATGTCAGCTCTTCTGATTACAAATCAGATAATGGATTGCAAATCTATGGGTTTTTTTCCCCTACCACTAGAATGAATAGTAGAATAATATTAATTTCAAGAGCTCTTAAACTTGCTTGTGTAGAATTTCTATTCTTCTCTCTTTCTAACAGTGCTCCCAAGAACTTTTGCCTTAGAACAAATTTGAGTGGAAAATCCCTTGAGAATATCTTTTCTTATGTTAATTCCCCCCCTCCCCATCCCTCCTTTGCTTGGTTTAGTTTGCTAAATATTGTAGTTAACCCCATAAATTCTGGACTTGCTACAGCCCAAGAAAGACCTTTCCATTGTTCCTTCAAAGTTGAGTTGAGCTGTATAAAGTTGCAATTATAGGCTAGCTCTCTGAAAAGAGCCAAAAGAAACACAAAGCAGTGCTTGTGAATGGAACATCTAAAGTAGATTCTTTTTCTATTTAGAATGTGAGTAAAAGTAAAACATTAGTTTAAATATTTTTCAGTGTGTGATGCATGAATCCTGCATTACATTTTCCCTGGCCCAAAAGGAAAAGAAAAAAAAAAGAATGAGAAAAAAACAAAAGAAAAAATTAGGCAGAGAATCTTGCTTCATTTACTGCCCCTGAATACACACAGGTTTGAGCTCTTGCCAACATTTATGATGCTGTGGTTACATTATCTCTTTCTACTGCAGTGCCTTTAAGTATGCTGAGTTAATACAATATCGACTGTTTGCAGAGACTAAACGTGGGGTTTGTGCAAATCATCCAGATACCTTGTGGGTTTCCCTGCTTTCTCCAAGGGATGCTGTAATTCTCAGCATTTCTCTAGTTATATCTGGAAAGAACTGATGCAGATAGCAATGGATAAAACCAGTTATCAATCAGTAGCCCAGTGTTACCAGGATTCTTGGGGTCCTTGCTAGCCACTTAGGAAGCACAGGCTGCAGACAGACAGGCACAATGCAATTTGTTTATTCTCTCAAGAGTGTGACCCACACTGTTAATAGGTGACAGACATGTGTGTCTCACAATTACACAGATTTTATGTGTATTATATATATATATATATATATATATATATATATACACACACACACACACACATTTATAACACATTTGTGTGTATATGTATAAATTTATATATAGATGTGTGTGTGTATTATATGTATGCAGAGACAGAGAGTTAGAGACTCTCCCTCCTGAGCTATTTGACCTGAAATTTTGGCTAAGCAAGATCAGGTAGGTCACGTAGGCAGGCTTACAAAGCAGTTTTCAGTAGGATGAGGTAGAGCATGTAGACAGGAAAAGATACATTTTTAGTAAAAGAAAAAGGATGCTTAAATTATTACAAAAGAAAAAAGTATGTTCTTTAGCATAGCCATTTACACTGGACCAACAGATGCCTTATTTTCTTTGTCAGTTAATCAACATTTGTTTAGCTCCTAGGATGTACCCCACTAGACAGGATAAAAAGACTTGGGTGATTTCCTAGGAACTATTCAAAGTCCTTTTGAATTTCCTCTTGTAACTGTAAAGCGAGATGGGGGAAGGGAGGTACTGAAGGAGACATTGAGTACATTTATATAATAACAGTCAATATAGCACAAAATGGAGTCAGCTATCTTCTCCCCAAAACCTAATTTTGACACCAAGGATTCCCTGTGGGTTACTGGAAAAGCAAAGAGCTAGTCGGTCAAGCGGAAGTTGTTACTTTGAGGTGCTGCTTGCTATATGGAGCTTTTTGTCACTGACCACACTGAATCCTGAGAAAGAATTCATGTGTCTTCTTAAAGGCTGATGGTAAAACAAGATGGGCCCATTTCACTCCATGATGGATCAGATTCCTTCAGTTTCCTCCCTATGATACTTGTGGGAAGAAAGTATTAACTTTTAAAATTCTATATAGTTAAAAGTGCTGCAGTACTTAAAAAAAAAACAACTAAAGTTTTGGGGTGTTTTCCCCCTTGGTCATTATAATGACTAATCATCTTCTTTTATAAAAAGGCCCTTTCCCCAAGTTAGTTGATGAAGTCTACCAGTGACTCAAATCTGTTGCCAGAGCTGGTTTCTGATATGATGACTGTGGAAAAAGTTATATACAAAATATTCACTAATTGCTTTGTGCAGCTGATACCCACTTTCAGAAACATAGCCAGGATATCTATTTTTGGCCTTGCCATGTTTAAATATGTCACTAATGGAGTTAAATTGAAGGTGCTTTTCTAATTTCATCATCCAATTAATACGAAAGCAAAGAAGCTGTCCAGAGAAGGTAAACTGAGCACTGTACATAAACTTCTACACAAGATGGAAGGCAAATATAAAGAGTAGCCAGCTTGAGTGTATTGCTATTGAAACTATAACCTCAGGCATATTTAGGAATTCATTTACAAAATTTTCTAAATTCTCCAGAAAGACCAATCTCAGGAACAAGTAGCCACTCAGGTTCTATTGAATATCAACTGAGTTTCCTCTTTCTGGACTGGTGCTGGAAGACTTGGGTTGAAATCCTGGTTCTGCCAGTTATACCCAGTATTACCCTGGACAGTTTACTTTCCCTCTATAGGTGTTAGTTCCTTATCTGTGAATTAAGAAGGTTGGACTAGATGACTTCTAGCTCTTAATTCCTCAGTCCTTGTCAGTCAAGTAGGCATCTATTGTGTGCCCGGCACTCAAGTAGGCATCTATTGTGTGCCCGGCACCGTCTGTCCTAAGCACTGGGGACACAAAGAAAGGCACAAGACAGGCTCTGACCTCAAGGAGCTCATAGTTTAATGAGGAAGGCAACATACAAAACAAATATGTGCGACAAGCTATATATGAGGGATAAACCATCAACAGGGGGAGGGAAGGCACTAGAATTTATAAGGACTGAGAAAGGTTTCTTGTAGAAGGTGGGATTTTAGGGGAGGCTTAAGAGAAGCCAGGAGATGGAGATGAGGAACGATGACATTTTAGGCATGGGAAACAGCCAGAGAAAATGCCCTGAGCAGAGAGATAGAATGTCTTGTTCATGGAACAGCAAGGAGGCCAGTGTCATTGGAATGTGTATATAGGTGTGTAGGAGTGTGGTAGGGTATAAAAAAAAAGTGCTATATTATGAAGGCCATTGAACATCAAAAGGATTTTATATTTGATCCTGGAAGTGATAGGGAGACATTGGAGTTTACTGAGTACAGGTGTGACATGGTCAAATCTGTTCTTTAAGAAAATCACTTTGACAACTGAATAAAGAATGGACTGGAGTGGGGAGAGACTTGTGGCAGGGACACCAACCAGCTCCCAATTGCAATAGTTTAGGAATGAAGTGATGAGGGGAGGGTTTGCTCCAGAGTGGTGGTAATGTCTGAGGAGAGAAGAAGCCATATGTAAAAAATGTTACAAAGGCAAAATTGACAGATCTAGATAACAGAGTAGACATGAGGTGTGATGGTGTAACAGAGTGAAGAGTTAAGTATGATGTATGATATCTAGGTTGTAAGCCTGTATGACAGTAGTAGAGTTAGTACCCTCAACAGTAACAGAGAAGTTTAGAAGAAGGAAGGGTTTGGGGGAAAAGATAATTATTTCAGTCATGGACATATAGAATTTGAGATGACCATGGGATAAACAGTTTGAAATGTTCAAAAGGTGGTTAGAGATAGGGATTTGGAGGTCAACAAGACTGTAGGTTTGGATAGGTTAATTTGAGAATCATCAGCCTAGAGATGATAATTGAACCCAAGGAAACTCATGAGATCACCAAGTGAAATAGTAGAGAGGGATAAGAGAAAATGACCTAGGACAGAGTATACCCATGGTTAGCAGGAATGACATGAAGATCCAGCAAAGGAGATTGAGAAGTAGTAGTCAGATACAGAGGGAGAGAACCAGAAGAGAGTAAAGTCATTAAAAACTAGGGAAGAGACAGCATCAAAGAGAAGAGGGTGATCAATAGTGTCAAAGACTATATAGAAGTTAAGAAAGATGAAAAGTGAGAAAAGGCCATTAGATTTATTTTTATTTTTCGTTGTTTTTTATTTAATTTTGTTTTAGTTTCAGTTCTGAATATTCTCCCTTCTCTCCTTCCCTTACCCAATGAGAGGTAAGAAAAACAAAACTCAAACCAAATATGTATTGTCATGTAAAACAAATTCCTTCATTAGCCCATCCAAAAAAGAAAGAAAAGAGAAGAAATTATGCTTCATTCTGTGCTCTGAGTCCCTTACCTCTCTACCTGGAGATGGGCAGCATGATTCCTTTAGAATTGTGGTTGGTTATTTTTCAAATTGGTTGAACAAAGTTACTAAGTCTTTAAAGCTGATTATCTTTACAATTTTGTTGTTATTATATAAATTTAATAGTGAGGTTAACTACAATCTATGGCTTTTAGCACCAATTAATCAAGACCCAACTTTTGTGAGTTTGGATATATTAAAATAATATGAAAAGACTTTAATTGCAAAACAGTTTTCAAATATCAAGTTATCCCTTCATAATTAATGCCATAATTAGCAGAGGGCTACAGGTATGATAGAGAAGACAATCTTCTGGAAAGGATGGGAGGTAATGGGATGACTTGTGTATATAGAAGGGTTTTCCTTGACAAGGAGAAGGGTCACTTTATTAAGTGAAATGGGATAAAAGAGGAAATAGTGGAAGAGGCATTTGGATGATTTGAGATGAGGAGGAGGAACACAAAGGAATCTCTTGGTGAATTGCCTCAATTTGTACAATGCAATATGAGACAAGATTCAACTGAGTGACTGGGGGGCAGGGAAACATGGGAGATTTAAGGAGGGATGAAAAGATTTGGAAGAGCTGCTGTGGAGTGTGGGATAGTTAATTCATCAGGGAGGTATAAAAAGATTGCTTTGAAGCAAGGAGGCTTAGTTGAGATTACATAACATAAATTTGTTATAGATCCAGCTAGCACAGGTTTGTGATTTTTCTCTGGCTCCATTTAGCAGCACGTGTAGGAGGAAAGCCAGTGGATTATGGGAGTGATCCAAGACTGAGGACTGGCAGGTTTTTAGTGGAATGCAAGCTTAATTTGAGTCAATGTAAACAGGTAACCCCTTAAGCCAATACAATCTAAGACTATGTTAAAGATAAGTATCATATGCAGAGTGTAGGATGTTATATTTCTGCTATATTCTGCCCTGGTCTAACCATCTCAAGGTTACCAATTTCAGTTATAGATCCCACAATCTATGAAGGACAATTAACAAACTGGAAACTATATGGAAATGGCTAACCAGGGTAGTAAGAGTATGGGAGACCATAAGGTAAGAGAACTGTTTGAAAGAATTGGGTATTTTTAGCCAACCTGGAGAAGGGGAAAGGCTTAAGTAACTTAAAGGCTGCCTTCAACCATTTGAAGGACTAGTATATGGAAGAGGTTTGGGAATTGTTGTATTTTGCTCCAAAAGGCAGTAATGAACAGACTGGACCCACATGAGGGAAGAACTAAGAATCAGAGCTATTCAAAAGGGTATGCTGCAGCCTAAAAGGCAGGGGGTCCTTATCACTGTCAGTCTTTCAAAAGATGTTACATACCTGCTTGCCAGAGGTGTCATAGATGGTATTCCTGTGTGGATGCAGGTTGGATTAGGTGACCCTGGACCCTTTCTAACTCCAAGATTCTATGATTCTTGCATAAAGGCTTATATACAGAGTTAAAAGGCAACTCAGAACATTTTGATAAAATAACATTGTTTTTGCATGAGAAAATAAATAACAATGGAGTATTTAGCAATTTTTAAACCAAAATTTGAGCAAATTTCCCTAATTCTAATAAATTATATTCCACCTATCAATTTATCAAAATCTCTCAGCGACTCAGTCACAATGCTTACAATCTGGTGTTGATGACCTTTAGCAGTTTTTCAGTTCTGTCTTGATTCTTCATGGCCCCTTGGCTTTTCTTGGGAAAAATTCTGGAGTGGTTCGCCATTTCCTTCTCCAGATCATTTTACTGATGAGCTAGGGCAAACAGGTTAAAGTTATTTGCCCATCATCATCATATATCTGGTAAACGTCTGAGCCAGGATTCGAATTCAGGTCTTTCTGACCCTGAAAAACACTTGCTGGAGCATGGGAGGAAGGGTTTCTAATATTCATGAGAGGGGAAGAGTTCCCTACAATGATGGAATTATAGGTCCAGACCAAAAAGAAAAAAATATATTCTTCCTGATGAAGATGATCCTGGGTTCTAAGCTCTGGAAGGTTCTATCAACAAGCAAAGGCTTTGAGTAGGGGTCAGCTCAGCTAAACATGGAGAGGCTTTTTAATTTAATTTAATTTAATCCAGTTTTAAAAACTGGATATGACAACTTTTTTTTCAACAGCACTTCAGCAAGTCTGTCTCTGTAATTTCTTTGAGAGGGAAATGGTGATTTTTTTCACCTTTGTACCCCTATTACAGTGTTATGGCAGGTACTTTTGGCAGGGTCAGTTGGTTTGGTTTTTGGCCCTCCTGAGTAAAAACTCCTTCCATTGATGAAGATTAACGTAGCTCATTCATGAAATAGAGTTTTAGAGAATTGAGGGCAGTGAAAGGAGAGGGAATAGGTGACTGGTTCATAATCACCCAGTTAATATGGTCAGAGGTAGCATTTGAACCCAGGCCTTCCTGACTACGAAGCCAGGTCTGTGCCTGATATGCAAGGCTGCATCTTAATGAATATTAATTGAAGTGAATTTATCTAGAAGAAACTTTGAGATCTCATGAGACAAAGAGATGCTCACTGGAAAGAAATCACATCAGTGACTCCTTGAACAGTTCCAGTATTATCATCAGTCAGAGGGATTACTATCAGTCAGAGGGATCAGAAAAGGCTTCCTTCCCAGGAACAAGTAAATATCCTAGGGTCTAGGATCCTCCCTTCATTAGTTCCTTTACTTTCTGATCATCTTGTCCTTCTTCAGACAAAAAAACCACACAGGTAACCCATTGTCTGCAGAGCAGGTTTTTGGAGCTGTTTTTCCAGTATTGATGATGGATTTGTGCTCTGCTATCTCCCTGTCTCCCTGCCTCCTCTCCCTTTGATCAGAGACAAGCCTTTGCCAGATACCTGGCTATGTTGAACAGTCTTGGGGCTTGGAACAGACTGTTGGCCCATAAGGAGAATTTGGCTTCAAGCATGGTGCTATCCATTGCCTACTTGAAGCAGTAAACACGTTCCTGAAAAATGGCAATATAATATGTGTGAAAGGAATGCATCTAAAAAAATGTGACTTCTCAAGAAAAATGAAGTTTTACCGAAGTATAGATTATAGGGCCAGCTAGATGGTACAGTGGATAGAGTGCTAGGCCTGGAGTCAGGAGACTCCTCTTCTCTGGCCTGAGATGCTTACTAGCTGTTGTAACCCTGGGGAAGTCAACCCTGTTTGCCTCAGTTTCCTCATTCAATTCCTCATTCCATCATCATAAAATGACCTAGAGAAGGAAATGGCAAACCACTCCAGAAGCTTTGTGCAGTGACTCCTTTCCCGGTACTCCCTCCTTAGGATTTCTGATATACATTATCTTCATTTCCTTTGAGTTTCTGGCTGGCTATTAACATTTGAGCCCTAAGGGGCTCTCAAGTAGTTAATGATCCAAAAGCCAGCACTGAAAAGCACCAGGGGAGTTCCCATTTAAAGAAAAACTGTGGCAGAATATTTTGTGAAGTGAAAAATGCTTTTATAAAGTGATTGATTACCCCAGGATTTCTCTGATTCATAATATTTTCAGATATTTGATGGCAGTTGTTAAAGTGGAATTGAACTGCAGGTAACACCAATCAATCAAGACCCAATTTTTGTGATTTTAGATGCAATAAAATAATAACATGCAAAGACTTCCAGTGCAAAGCAGTTTTGAAATATCAATTTTTCCTTTCATAATGAATTCCGTAATTCTCTACAAGATACCTTGAATATATCTCAATAATCACCACAGGCTGTAATGTAGCTTCTGGAGAAGTTGGTCTTTCCTCGTTTTTCCAAACCACAACAATCTTTCTCTTTTCTGAGTTCTTACCACCCTTATTTTCTGTACTGTCCAATATAGCACTCAATAAACTTAACAGGAATGTCTATTCTACTTGTCTTCCCATGAGGTCATAAATTCTTCTAGTATAAATTTGGCTTATTTATGCGTAATATCTATACAGGTTTATATATAATATTTTTATAATAATAATATATAGATATATAAATAAAATGTTTTGTGAGTAAAGCGCCAGCCGGCCCAAAGTCAGGAGGACCCGAGTTCAGTTCTGGCCTCAGATACTTAACTTAACCCCAATTGCCCTCCAAAAGGCAAATAAATGAATGAATGAATAAATATAATGTTTCTATATACACTATCTTTCCTCATAGCACCTAGTCCAGTATTGAAGCTTGGTGGTTACCTGCTGGTCCAAAGGCTCTGGGAGGAATCTTTTTGTAGCAATGTCAAGGTTTCTTCCATTAGTGATTTTGTCCTTTGTGTTAAGTTTTACCACTGGGCTAGAAACAGGAATGGGTTGCTAGCCTCATTTGGTTTATGCTAGTTTGATCAGATAAAATTTCTTCTGAAAGATTATTAAATAAATAATTGTTAATATTGGGGAGACACAGGATTTATCCCTTTCTGAAACCTTACTCTCTATTAGGCCAAGCCAGCATCTAAAAGACATTGCTGATAATGAGATTGGATGAACTTTCTCCTCAATCTTGTTCAGACCCCACCCAGGTGGGGAAGTCCATTGGTTTTATTCAGGTTTGGGCAAGGATAAATTCTTTGATTAGATTGCTAAATCAAGGGGTGATTTGGAAGTAAATGAATGATTTACAAAGTCACATCCCCCCAACCCCTCATTAGAACAGACCCACTTCTCATTATACTATTCATTCTCTCTCATTACTTGTTAACCAATCAGAGTGATTGCATTCCTCAGGAACTTCTAAGGACATTTTGAGTGGGTTCTGTTGGGGCGGGGAGGGGGGGGGAGGGGACGTCTTTAGCATGGGAGCGTGTCACTGACCCCTTTTATTAATTATATGCTAGCATAATGAATAAAATGATTAATTACTCAGAAATGATGTCTCTTGAACTTTTTATATGTCACACTTCTTAAAGGAAAATTGGGATATCTTGGAGTACCAGATACCAGCATCATAGATTTGAACTGGGAGGTATCTTTGATACCATTCAGTTCCAATCCTGCCTGTCAAACCCTCACTATCTTAGTTAAGGAAACTGAGAGCCAAATAAGTTAAATTCCTTGCTTCAAAGTCATACACATCAGTGGTAGCATAACTGGGGGTTGGACTCAGGTCCAAATCTAACAATTTTTCAATTAGATGCTTTTTGCCCGAATTAGGAAGAAAATGATGAAACTAGGTAAAAGGCTCTGCAGAGGGGAGTTCAGAGATGCCAAAGGCAAACTTTGCCTACTCTACAATTTTGCCTAAAGCTGGCTCTAGCTGACCACATAATAGGTGTTCCATAAATACTTACTGAAGTGAATTGAACTTGCCCAAGGTTATATACAGTGACTCATACTCAGGGCTCAGAAGAGAAATCACCAGGTTCCCAGTCACACTTAGTATTTACTGGATCCTGATTTGCCTAATGACCTTTGAGGTCTTCTTATGAAGTGTTAAAAATAGGTGAGAAATATTATTCTAATTTTATAATGCATTGATAGGATCCCCAAAGAGCCTAAGGAACTAGGATGGATGCCAAAATCAGGAAACAGATGCTGCTGGCACCTAGTCCTGCCTATGCCAGAAAAAATAGCTAACACATTGTTTTCTGACAGTTTTGTGACTTGACTTTGGAAGAACTTGCCCTTGGTACCAAACTACAACTACTTTACTTTAGGCCCAGGTCTAAATCATATAGTTTTGGGTTTTTTTTTTTTTTAAGTATTTTAGCTTTGTAGTTGCCTACATCATATTACAAGTAGCTCTTGGTTTTAGGACTTGGATTGCCATACCCCATAGAATGTTTCCACCTTTCAGCACCAGAGCCCGTGGCCCTTGGTAATCACTGCAGCCACTTTCACTCACGCTATCCTGTCCTAGCACCACCTACAGAGGGTACAAGGGTTTCCAACTTTTCCATTAACCTGCCTCAGCTGAATTTTCTGGCCATGAATAGTAACAGATGATGTCAACCATAAAAATATCTTCATGAAAAGCATGGATCTCGTTTTTCTTATGCATGGGTCTAAAAGAACTTGATCATCAAGGAGAATTCTTAGGGAGACATTTTCTAGGAGGCTGCGCATATAAGTCCATAGCATAGTGGCCTCATCTATTACATACTTTGTTCAGGTAAGGAGGATCTGCAGCATGAAAACACTTTAAGAGACTTGTGTACAGTGAGGTCACTAAGGATGGCAGAGTTATAGATAACAGCTGAGAGATAAGCAGTGGTAAGAGCTACCATATGGAGAGAAAGCAAGTGGCCTAGAACTGATCATGGTATCCTGACTAAAGGCACCAGGGATCAAGATGGTAGCAGGAGACAGCAGGTAGGAGGCTTCTCTTCAGTCTTAATGGATGTCTGTCTCTGAAGATCCTGGGTTCTTTAGTTTGCTAAATGGAGACTAAAATGAAAGTTGTTCAACAGAGTAGCTTTAGACTCTAAACTTCATCACTGGTGAGATTATTTTCATCCAAATATCTTTCTTCTCTGGATCTGGTGGGGATATAGAGACTAACCTCCTGAAGGAAACAGGGAGTGTTACAGGTGGCTCATTTCTTTGTTATTTACCTTGTTATTCTGTTTTAAATGGATGTCTTTGCATCGTAATTTATAGGTCATTTAACCTAGTCTAGAAACCAGACTTATGTTGTCTTCTAAGCAAATGTAGCAAAAAGGGCTCAAGTTGTGATTTTAAATAGATGATCCAGACATTATTCTGAAACAGGACCTAACTAATAGGGGTATTACGTTTAGTTTTCAGATGTAGGAGCCCCATTTGAGCTGCTGACAAGTCAAGTCAACAAGCATTTATTAAGTACCTCCTGGATGTCCAGGGCTATCTTCTCTTTTCCTTGTATTCTACTTCACTAGGTGATCTCATCTGCTCTCATGGATTTAATTACCATCTCTATGCAGACAATTCTCAAATCTACCTACACAGCCCCAATTTTGGGGCTGACTTCTAATCTCACATCTCTAACAGTCTTTCAGATATCTCAAACTGGATGTTCAACAATCTTAAACGGTCCAAGACAGAATTCATTATCTTTTCCCCTAAACACTCCTATCCTCTTCAAAGAGGGCAACACCATCCTCCCAGTCCCTCAGGTTTGCAATTCAGGAGCCACCCTGGACTCACCCTACAACTCCCCATATCCAATCTGTTGCCAAGGTCTGCCAATTTCACCTTTGCAACATCTCTCAAATATGTCCCCTTCTCTCTTCTGACATTTCTAGCACCTCACCACCTCATTCCTGGACCATTGCAATAGCCTGCTAGTGGCTCTGCCTGACTCAAGTCTCTCCCCATTAGATGGACTTTTTGCTTCTTTTTGTTGTTCTTTATCCTTTTTTTTGAAAGTGGACAATTGATGTCAGCTAAGTGATGTCTTGACTTGCAAATGAATTAGATTTAAGTGAGGCAGGACTGAGCAAAATCTTCTGCCTCACTCTCTCCTCCGCCTCTTTTTTGTAACCCCAAGGTTTAGAACATTGCCTACATATAATAGATGTGTAATAAATGTCTATTGATCGATTAATTGATGTCAGGCATTGACATCCTGAATCAGCCTGAACTAGACTAAAATGTAATTGGAAAATATTTAGCAAAATAAATAAAAATATAATACAATATAAATAATGTTAATTTGTGGTTTCCTAAATCAATATACAGCCTCCAGGAAATCTTTTTCTATTTCAGTTTGGTATCACTTGGTAGAGAATGATTTGACTGATTTATAAGAACTTGGGTTCTGTGGTACCTCAAAAGGTTTCCTTTTGATGGTAAACATCAGAAGACGTTTTTTAGTCTTAGGTGAGTTTCTTGAATCATGTTTTTCTTCTTCCTGGGGCCCCTGGGAACTGGCTACCTTGTATTGATTGTCCCTACCATTTATACCACGGAACAGGTAGGTAGAGGATAGAGTGCCAGGTCTGGAGTCAGGAAGACTCATCTTTATAAGTTCATATCTGGCCCCAGATACTAGCTGAGTGATCCTGGGCAAGACACTTAACCAAATGGCAAACCACTCCAGTATATCTTTGCCTAGAAACCCCAAATGATAATACATGACAAAATGACTGATATGGCATGCCTATCACCTCCTGATGGGGTACAGGCTTTGGGAAACCCCTTGAACTCTGATTGAATCTTTCCATTTGATAAGGTATTTGCCCTAGGCCATAAGCCTTTCATTATCCTAGGCCCAAATCTTTGTTATTCTTAACCTAGCCCAGTCCTCCATTGTCCAGCTCACCCTCAATCCTATCAAAATATCTACACCCTACATCTGTTACCCTTAAACTAGCCCTAGCCCTCCATTGTCTGTCATTTCCAGGTAGCCTTCAGCTATTTCCCACCCTTAATCTCATTACTATAGTCTGACCTCAGACCCCTCAAGATCCTCCTTAGGCTCCTCCTCAAGACCCTCCCAAAACCCCTCCTCTAGACCACCCCTAAATCCTCCCCTAATCTTTCCATATATAAGATCCATCTTGCCTCCATAATGGTGCTGAGAATTCAATCTAGTGCAGACTTTGTATCAATACAAGCTTCACATATACTCAGGCTCCCTTTAGAGTCTACCCAGTATAATTTTTGCTTTACTTTGGCTGAGAGAAGACTTGAGTCAAATTCATTTGGCAGGAGTCGGCATGTTGATTATTTTGGGGTCTTGCATATCCCAAAACCCTAAACCTCAACACTCCCACATTTCTGCGATCTGGAAAATAAATTCACAACCTCTTAAAAGGGTTTCCAGAGTTTTTATAGGTTTAACATAGTAAGATTTTTTACAGGACAAAATAAATAAAAGATGGAAGTTACAAACCAATCTTAAAATTTTTAGGCCCCATTCAACAAGCATTTCTTAATGTGTCAGGAACTGTACTAAGACCCAAAGAAAAGTGTATAAGTCCCAGATTTTAAGGAATTTAGATATTATTGGGGGGGAGGGGCAGGGGGAGGAAAGGAGTAGAGAAATATATTCACAGAAAACAATCCAAAAATGTATGAAAACAGAGACAAAGCAATTTACAGAGGCAAGGGCCTTGCAACTAGGGGAAAACATATAGGCCTGCTGAGGTAAGTGGTATTTGAGGTAAGCTTTGAAGAAAGTGAGGTATTCTAGTAAGCAGAAGTGAGGAGGGCATTATTCCAAGTGTGGAGGAAGCTTCTGCAAAGGCACAGAGATAAGAGGAGGGATTTGTTACATGGGGAACAACAAGATGGCCAATTTGGTGAGAACAAAGAGAAAAGGAGCCAAAATTCAGTAAACCTGAAAAGACACCCTTAAGTCACACTGGGAAGAACTTTAAAAGTCAAAGTCAAACAATGAAGTTTTTTTTTTTAATCTTAGAGGAAACAGGGAACCCCTAGAACTTCTTGAGCCCTGAAGAATCTCAGAGGGTCATATGTATACTTTAGGAATATAATTTTTGCAGCTGCATACATGATGGATTGGAGCAGGAAAGACTAAACTCTTAGAGACCAATTCAGAGTCTGTTGCATTTGTCTAGGTAGAAGTGATTTGCTGTTGTTTGTCCTTCCTTCTCAAAGAAGACCAGGAAAAAAGGATGGAGGACCAGGAAGTTGATGCTACCGTGTTTCCCCGATAATAAGACACTGTCTTATTATTTTTTTTGGACAGAAAAACACCAGAGGGCTTATTTTCAGGGGAGGGCTTATTTTAATGAACATTGACAGCAATTTTAATAAACAGGTAAATGTGAACAAAAAAATGTACCTTTATTCAATAAGCAAATCACTGGGGAAGAACAGGATGACGAGCTCACTGCTGCAGCTCTGATTGGATGCAGCTCGGAGCGCGGCATGCGTTTCACGGGGGGGTGGGGGGGTGGGGAACGGTGCATACAGAGGGTACTGTAATGTAGCGTGTAGTGCAGGGGATCACCTTCACTACAGTAGCAATCTCAACAAGGCTTATTTTCGGGGGAGGGCTTATTTTAGAGGAATCTTACACAGTAAGGGGAGGGCTTATTTTCGGGATAGGTCTTATTATCGGGAAAACATGGTATGACTTGCAAGTGAATTGGATTTAAGTTGACCAGCCTCATTTTCTCCTCTGGAGTTATCTAGGCCCAGTGGCAAGAAGCACATCAGGAAGACTGAAGATGGCCTGATGCAGTGGGAAACCTTGGCCTTTTTAAACTAAGGTCTTTCCCAGGTCTCTGTTAGACTGAGGCAATGTCCACTGAGTGATTAAGGCTAGATAAGAAATGAGGCAAAGAATGTTCTCTTTTACCCAGTCAAACAAAAGAAAACACAATTTAGGAGGGGAAGACACTCAGGGTTTGCAACCAAAATGGAAACAGCTATTAACATTTACACTGAACCATCAAGGCCCAAATAATGACCACTAAGTGGTGCTTGGGTTGGTCAATCAATGAGAATCAAAGTGAATCGGGTTTAAGGCATGGTCTTTAGGAAAGAAATCTAGCCAATAAACGCCAAGATATCGTGTTAGGTTTTAACCATCAATTTTTTTTTTTGCAACATATATATATTCATGAGTTACATAGAACATGGAAAATTTAAATAACTTAACACAAAGTCACATAACTAGTCTAACCATTACCTCATGTATCTGTTCAGCCATCAAAATTTACATTCCTTTGCGCAGAGCATCTGCAGGAAGGAGGTAAGGGCCGTGATACCCCAGGTGAACAGAAGGAGAGGAAGGAGGAAAGAAAGGGAACCATCTGGGTCCAGTGGCAAGATGTAAAACAGGATGCCTGGATAGAAGGAGAAGCAATAGAGCCCCCTGAAGCAATAGAGCCAAATAATAAACAGTTGGGGCTTGGGCTGGGACCTATTTGTTGGCCTATCAATGAGAACCAGAGTGATTTGGGTTTAAGGCCTTAAGGCCTTAAGAAAGAAAAGAAAAGGAGTAGAGGGTAGAGTTGAGCACTATTACAAGTCAATGGCTTGGGTTGTGCAGCCCTGCCTGAGGGGGATGGCTAAATGGGGGTTGCTGAGTGAGTGTATTATGAGTAGAAATGATAAAGATCTAAACAGGATACTATGGTGAAAGTGGGAAGAAGGGGAGAGTGTGCAAGAGCATAGACAGGATTTATGAAAATACCTATACCCTAAATCATTAGAGACACCAATTCTTTTTTTAAGTTTTATTGCTGTGTTCTTTTAGTTTATTCTGTTTTACTTAAAATTTTTATTTTCAGTTACAAATTCTCATCCTTCACACAATCCCCAATCCATTGAGAAGTCAAGATTCAATACCCATTATACATATATGTAGTCATGCAAAACTTACTTCCACATTAGCCATGTTGCAAAAAAAGCAAGAAAAATTTAAAAAATGAAAAACAATATGCTTTGATTTGCATTCAGAGTTTATCAGTAAACTCTCTCTCTAGAAGTAGATAGCATTTTTTTTCAGCATAAGTCCTCTGGAATTGTTGTGAATCATTGTATTGATCAGAATAGCTAAGTCTTTCAAAATTGAATGTCATTACAATATTGTTACTATCTACAATGTTCTTCTGGTTCTGCTCAGTTTACCTTGCATCAATTCATGTTAAGTCTTCCCAGATTTTTCTGAAACTCTCTCCCTCATTATTTCTTATAGTCCACTAGTAGTATTCTATCACAATCATATGCCACAATTTGTTCAGTTATTCCCGAGTTGATGGGCATCCCCTTGGGTTCTAATTCTTTGCCCCTACAAAAAAAGCTGCTATAAACAATTTTGTACATATGGGTACTTTTCCTTTTCCTTTGATCTCTTTGGGATATATCCCTAATTGTATTATTGCTTGGTCAAAGGGTCAAATTTTATAGTCCTTTGGGCCTAGTTCCAATTTATTCTCCAGAATAGTTGTACTAGTTCACAACTCCAGTGTATTAGTATGCCTATTTTTCCACATCTTCCCCAGCACTGGTCATTTTCCTTTTCTATCAGCCAATCTGATGGGTGAGGGAGTACCTCAGAGTTGTTCTAATTTATATTTCTCTAATTATTAGTGATTTAGAATATTTTTTTCATATGACTATCAATAGCTTTGATTCTGCCTTCTGAAAAGTTCCTGGTTATTACGTTTGACCATTTGTTGATTGGGGAATGACTCTTATTTTTATAAAGTTGACTCCATTTCCTGTATATTTAAAAAATAAGATCTTTATCTAAGAAGTTTGCTGTAAAATGTCTGCAGTTTCCTGCTTTCCTTCTAATTTGAGCTGCATTAGGTTTGTTTGTGCAAAACTTATTAAATTTAATGTAATCAAAACAATCTGTTTACCTCCTGTTATCCTATCTCATTTGTTCATGAAATCTTCCATTATCCATAGACTTGACAGGTAATTTTTCCATGCTCCCCCATTTGTTTATGATATGACCCTTTATGTCTAAATCATGTGCCCATTTTGAGTTTATCTTGGAATACAGTGAGAGATGTTGGTTGGTACCAGATTGTTCTCCAGTTTTATGTCTTTTTTTTTTGGTGGGGGTGGGGTGGGGCAAAAAATAGTGAATTCTTGCCCCAGTACCTTAAATATTGGCATTAAAAAAAAAAGATCAAATCCTAACATACCTTCCAGACCCGCCCTCCCCCATCCTTCCTTTGTTATAAAAGAAAACAGTTAAGTAAAACTAGTAGATAACACAATGCTATCCTTTACCTTTTCACTAAGAGGAAGGAAGTGTGTATCATTTGTTTTCTGATTCCAAGGTTGGTCATTGCTATTATTTCAAGTTTGGCTGTCTTTGGTGTTTTCTTTTTTCTTTAATAATAGCTAACATTTATATAGCACCTACCATGTGGCAGGCACTGTGCTATGCAGTTTCCAAGTATTATTGAATCCTTACAACAACCCTGGGGAAGTAGGTACAATTATTATCTCATTTTATAGATGGGGAAACTGAGGCAGATAGTAGTTAAGTGACTTGCTAGATAGTATTGGAGGCAAGATTTGAACTTGGGTCTTCCTGACTCCAGGCCCATCTATCCACTGTGCCATCCCATCTAGCTGCCTGCCATTGACTGGTTCTGCTTGTTTTTGCTTTGTACGTTGGGTATAATGGAGCAAGACCGAAGATCCCAGAGATTAAAATTGGAAGTAGATTTTAATACCGCGGAACTGCTGGGGTCACATACCCAAATCAGACAGTGAATTAGCATGAACAATATGCCAGTTTTGAAAGAGATTATAATAGTCAGGTTACATAAGCTGAAACTACAATCAGTGATTGATCAGTGTATATTTGAATTTTTTCCTCCAGTTTTTCCTAGGCTGAGGTACAGGGAACCCAGAATGGGTGGAGATGGGGAACACCCAGTAGGGGCAGGGAAGAATGGAGAAGGGATTTTACCCTAGGCTGAAACCCCCACCCATGGATCAATTAGGAGAGGGAAGGGTAAAAGTTATGCTAAAATGCCTACTTACAGATCAATGGAAGAGAAGGGAAGGGAAGGGAAGGGTAAAAGTTATGTTAAAATGCCTGTTTACAGATCAATGGAAGGGAAGGGTAGGGTAGGGTAAAGGTATTGCTTACAGGTCAATTAAGGGAATGGAAGGTGGGGTTGTGCTCAACATGTATAAGTTCTTATAAGTCTTTCTCTGTATCTCTGAATTCCTCATGTCAACAATTTCATTTTGGGCAACGGCATTCCATTGCATTCGTATAAGTTTTTTGCCCAGCTATTCCGCAGCCAGTGGGTACTTACTTTGTTTTCATTTTTTTTCCTGCTACCACAAAAAGTGTTGTAAAGAATATTTTTGTATATTTGTGATCTGTTGTGACCTCTTAAGGGATCATATCCAGTACTTGGATTACTGTATGGAAAGGTCTAATTGGTTTGGTGATTTTTTTTTTGCATGTCTGAGAAACTTTAATTTCTAAAATGATGCATAGCAATGGGCACATATATAACAAAATATCAAGCACTAGAAAAGTTATTATTATCTCCATAACTCATTGTCAGCCTTCTGGAGAGGGAAGATTAATCCTCCTGTCCTGCTTGACCTCCACAGAGTGGTGTCATGTAATGAGTTCTAGACTTGGAATCAGGAAAGAAGTCACTGTGAGTATCACTCAGTGAGCTATATGACCACCAGCAAGTCACTTAACTTTTCCAATCCCTTTAGTGTATCTTTAAAATGGAAATAGTAATTCCTGCAAAATCTACTGCAAATGTTGGTGAAGTAATATATAAAGTATTTTGTAAATCTTAAAATCCCATAGACAAATCAATTATTATTATTTTTAATTTTCTCTTCAAATATCTGCAATTCGGACTTTTTGCTACCCTCAACCCTCAACTAGCTAGTTTCACTATTTTCCAGCCTTTAAGACATTATTTATTCTATGAAATCTTCTCAAGAGAGAAAAACAAGTACTCCCAGGAGCTGGTAGAAGTTTGTCTATCACGCCATAATGACAACAAAAATGGGGAGCTTATGTCTACAACATCCATATATTATTCTCTCTTTAATATGCATCATTCTTCATAGAAAAAAAAGATTGAGAGGTGCAAACCTACAGCTTGTTCTTTCCTGTGTGGCCATGCTTTCTTAGAGAATGGATTGTTCAGAGGTTGAAGTATCAAATTAAAAAATTTCCTTTGAGCAGGCCTAGATCCAAAAAAGGTTTTTATTAAAAAAAAAATCCCTCTACAATTTACTTCAGAAACCCTATCTGTCCAAGTTTTATAGTGAAGGTTTGAGAGGCTCATGTTATGTGGAAGTTAGAGATACTTATATACATATGTGTGTGTGTGTGTGTGTGTGTGTATTTGAGGGCAGTTGCTTAGTCCCCTTAGTGTTGTTTTTCTTTCTTCACAGATGTTCAACATGTGGCCCTCCCATTCCAAACACTTCCCATGGCACCACAAAATGTATTGCTTTATAAAATACTTAAGGGTGAAAGGTGCTAATGTAATTATTTTTATATTAAACTGCAAGCTGTTAGTATATAAATAACTATAAAATGCTAAAATGAGAACCAAAAACAAACCCATCTGGGAAGAAATAACAGTAACCGAACATCTTTCCTAATTATAGAAAAGCCATTTTCAATTTTGTTTTTATAGCTTGGTAGACAAGGAAAGTTTTTATTTTTTTTTAAATCTGTATTGGCAGTAACATCTGGAGATTTAGCACTGAGAATGTATTTGAAGACTTTTCAAGCAATTAAGGGAAAACTTTAAGTCCCCTAGTGTGATTCTCTCTTTTAATTTAATTCAGTGTAAAGGCTATTGAAAAATGGGGCTAGAGATAGGGGCCATGATATCATTAATACAGGAAATATCTTCCAACACAAAAGTTAAGTGATTTGTCTAGGATCACTGAACTGCTATGAATCAGGGCTGACTTGAACTCAGGTCTTCATGATGGGTTAGTACTCAATTCATTATGTCATTCTTCCTGAGAAATAGTAGGTGAATGTGAGAAATTGGTTGAAAACTTGTGACTGATAACCCCATAGACTTGTACAACTTCATATTGAAAATCTTTCTTTTTTCAACTGATAGTTGAAAGAAGATGGGGAAATGGCTGCTGGATGGATGATAGGGTAAATGATTTTGTCTGAATGACCAATGGAGGTGGCCTGAGAGGGAAAGAACAAAGTAGCAAACTGAAGATTCCTGTCTCTGTCTTTTCTTTTGGCTATAGTTTCTGTAATATTCAAAATTGGATTAATTCTGTCTAGTGGGTACTCGGCATACTATTTCCCCAAATTTTAGCTGAAGAAAGTTATTTCATTTAAGGACAGGAGGCTATACTATAATCGACATCAGAAGAAGTTTAGATGAGTTAAAGTGGAATGTTGACCAATAGATTAAAGTCCAGTTTCTGAACAGATCCATGGCAAATGTGAATAGAGTACCTAAAGTCCTACCCTTTGGACTCCAAACCCTCTTGTGATGCCATCATATAAGGATTCTCCGTTTTGGAGGATCCTATATGTGCAGTGAATATGTTCATGAGAAGAAGTTTCTGAGAACATTCTCAGCACGTAGGATAGATTAAATGCATGATATATATATATATATGTATATATATAGGCATGATAAATGTGATCCAGTAATGCACCATGAGGGACAACTAGGTGGTGCAGTAGAGAGCCAGGCCTCCAATCAGAAGGACCCAAGTTCAAGCCTAAAACACTAGCTGTGTGACCTTGTTTGCCTTAATCAAGTCACTTGATCCTGTTTGCCTTAGTTTCCTCATCTATAAAACGAGCTAGAGAAGGAAATGGCAGCATCTTTGCCAAGAAAACCCCAAAATGGGGCTATGAAGAGTCAGACATGACTGAAACAATTGAACATTGACAAAATGCACCATGAGGCAGAGATATACCAGGTGTGTCAAAACCCAGCATCACCTAGACCTGGGGTGAGGAACCTGTGACCCCCAGGCCACATAGATTCAGTCAAAGGCTTGCACTTAAGGACCTAGACAGCCATGTGTGGCCTCTAGGCTGCCATTTCCCCACCTCTGACCTAGACCATTATCACCCTTTAGGGGTAGTCTAAGACCCTGTGTCTGAGAGCCTTAGGCAAAACAGTCCTCTCTCCTAGTCTGGATCACTAGATCTTGCTTCTAGGATGCCTAGAAGCCATAATCCAAAAGAGTAAATTCTATGGAGATGGATCTGCCATCTCTGCTACCACTACCACCAACTGCTATTAAAAGACTGATAAGCCCTAGAGCACTGGGAATATTCCCATGTCCCCTGGCTCAGTTTCCAGCCCAGAACCTCTATCCCCAGTCAACAGAGGAGCAACACAACAAGTACCCTTCATGCCCTTAGTAACCATAGCTACTGAAAGTCCAGAGAAGAAAGTTCTTGTCACTTAAATCCTTGGCTCTGTCAATGGTTCAATCTCAGTAATAGATATGGTTTTATAAATGGAAATGACATTAAAGAAAATGCATTACCATCTGCCTTGCTGCTGAATTCTAAGGACCTCTGGGCCTTTCTATTTGACTTGCCGCTAAAATTTCCTCTCTGTGCGGTCTTCTCCATTTGAATGTAAACTTCCAGAGAACCAGTTTTTCTGTCTGTCTCTCTAGACTTTAGCACAGTACTTGGCACATAGTAAACACTTAATAAATGCTTTTTCACTCATTTGATCCAATTTGCAAGTATATGATTTGTTCATCTGCTTTGTAGATTATTGGTAGCAGCAGAGTCTCTTCCTTGGCATCATTCACCTCAGGTTCTATAGCTATCACTTATTGCAGGGCAAAATAAAGGGAATAGGACTGGGCATTGACGAGTGATCCAGCAAAGTCTCTTGACTATTGTAATGCCAAGTAAAGACAACATTTAAAGGTTCAAAATACCAGCATAGCCACTCTCCATTTTATTCAGTGACAAATTAAGAACAGAGAAAATCAAAATACAGCATAATTCAAAATAGAGCATTCGCCAAGTATAATTCAAAAGTTTCCCACCCCTGGATCACAACTGAATTACAGTTATCATCAGTTGATGCCAAGCACCTTCTCAAAAGGGGCAGTAGAGAGCACAAAGGCCATCTACCCCAGAGTTACAGTAAGATTAAGATATCATCACAGCATTTAATACCCAAAGAGAGGTTTTTCCTTCATCTTGACCCAAGGCAAGTTCTCAGCAATCTCTATTCCAGGGGAGACCAAACTTAACAAAGCAACAAGATACATTGCCAGTGTCCTCATTAATTCATTCTCTGCCTGCAGAACAGTCCTAGGAACCCTGAAAACATTAGCAAGACCCTCTTCCAGGATTTCTGTAAATATACAACAAGAAAATCCTTCTTCAGGGCTTCTGAACCAACAGCAAGGTTCCAGGACCTCTGCAACAACAGCACTGGCCTTCACCAGTGGACAAATCTGGCAAAACAACATCAAAACAGACAAAGTACCAGCATCACAGCCATGTCTCCTCAGTCCTTGGCAGTTCCAGGTGGCAGCTCTCAAAAGACCTGGGCAACTCGAACTGGCCCTCAGCAATCCACTCTCTCTCTCTCTCTGCCTCCACGATGCTGCTTCCAAAAAAATTCTTCTGCCTCTCTTCGTCTGCTTGTGTCTCTCCAAATCCACTGCACCAGCTCCTCCAAGTTCAGCCCTCTCTTTTCACGTCAACAAGTCCATCCCACAAGTGAGATTCACAAGCTCTGGGTTTTAACACTCAACCCGAAAATCAAGCCAATACAGGAGGATCTTTAAATTCCATTACTATTACAACTATGAGTTTGAAAATGACATAGACTGTGATTCTTCACTAAAATGTCAATGGAATCCCTCAGTCTCAGAGTTGGAAGGGAACTGGGAAACTGTCCAATTCAACTATACCTTACCAAGAATTCATTCTACAAAGGATTAATAATAACATCTCACTGATCAACTATGAAAGACTTGGCTCTTCTCAGCAATAAAATAATCCAAGACAATTCCAAGAGACTCATGATGGAAAATACTACCCACATACAGAGAAAGAAGTATGGAGTCTCAATGCAAATCAAAGCATGCTATTTTCATTTTTTTTATTTTTCTTTCTCATGGTTTTTTTCCCCTTTTGTTTTGATTCTTCTTTCACAATATGGCTACTATGGAAATATGTTTAATATGATTGTATATGTATAATCTATATCATATCATTACTGTCTTGGGGAGGGACAAGGGAGAGGGGAGGGGAGGGAGAGGGATGGAGAAAAATTTGGCACTGAAAATCTTATAAAAATTAATGTTGAAAACTATCTTTACATTAATTGGAAAAAATAAAATGCTATTAAGTGGAAAAATAAACAAAAATAATAACATCTTACATAAGTATGATGACATTTCTTAGGGAAGGTTATATACTTTTTATCCTAAAAATTATAAGATAGTATATGAATGACATACCTTAATGTTCACATTTGTCTCAAGTCTTGATTGGTTGATGAAACTCAAATCTGGTATTCCCCAACCAATTTCACCGACATAGAAATGTTTCTGTCTTGCTGTAAAACTCCTATTGGGGGCAGGTCTCCATAAGTAATCAAGCTCACTGGTTGCTCCTAATATTGGACGCTTTTCCCCAATGTATTTAGTATTAGCAGGAAGTTTTGATTTATAATCTTTTGCACCATCTGCGCCTGAGGAGGAGAGGGAGAGAGAGAGAGAACTTCAAATGTCAGTTGATAATTTGGCTAATTTTATATTGGTCAAGCTGTTTCTGTTCTCTTGAATGGTGATATGAGTGCCTGGAGACTAACTACTTGAACTTCAAACACAGCTTTTCAGTGTTCATACACTTAAACTTACTAGCTCAGAAAGCCCAAGGATTCTCCCTCACCTATTCCAGTTGTTGGTGATTCAATGCTTCATGCATCAAATTATAAGGAATTAGTTCTAGAGATGAAAAACAGGAAATGATATGGAACATACTGAAAAAAAAAGACAAAAACAAAAATTTTCTCAAATATATTAGGACCACATAGTTATGTTGCCCATTTGTTATTTTTTAAATAACTTTTATTTTTAACATTCTTTTCTTTTTAAATGTTGAGTTCCAGATTCTCTCCCTCATTCCCACTCCTCCCCCCACCCACTGAGGAGGCAAAGAATATGATATCAATTATACATGTGAAATCCAGAAAAACATATTTCCATATTACCATATAACAAAAAAAGAAGAAAGAAAAAAGTGATAAAATTATACTTTAACTTTTATTCAGAGCCTATCAGATCCCTCTCTAGAAATGAAAAGCATTTTTTTCCATCATCAGTCCTTTGGAATTGTCTTAGATAACTGTATTGATTGAAGTGGCCAAGTCTTCTACAGTTGATCATCATTATAATATTGTTATTGTGCACAATGATCTGGTTCTGCTCACATCATTCTGCATCAGTTCACACAGGTCTTTCCATGTATTTCTAACAACATCCACCTCCATCATTTCTTATAGCATAACAGAATTCCATCACAATCATAAACCATAACTTGTTCAGCTATGCCCTAACTAATGAACATCTCCTCAGTTTCCAATTCTTTGCCACCACAAAAGGAGCTGTTAAAAATAATTTTGTACATATAGGTCCTTTCCCTTTTTTCTTTGATGTCTTTGGGGTACAGATCTTGTAGTGGTATTTCTGGGATAAAAGTTATGTAAAGTTTAATAACCCTTTGGGCATAGTTCCAAATTGTTCTCTAGAATGGTTGGACCAGTTCAAACCTCCACCAATGGTGCAATAGTGTATATATTTTTCCGCATCCCTCCAGCATTTGTCATTATCCTTTTTTATCATGTTAGGCAATCTTCTGGGTGTGAGGTGGTACCTCAATTGTCCTAATTTAAATTTTTCTAATTATTAGTGATTTAGAGCATTTTTTTTTGTATGACTATTGGTATCTTTGATTTTTTATTCTGAAAATTGCCTCTTTGTATGCTTTTATAATTTGGAGTATGACACTTATTTTTATAAATTTGTTTCAGTTCCCTTTATTTCTTTTTTTTAAGCAATTGGGGTTAAGTAACTTGCCCAAGGTTACACAGCCAGTTTTTTTTGTGTGGTTGTTAAGTATCTGAGGCCAGAACCAATCCCTGGTCCTCCCAACTCTGGGGCCACTCTTACTCACTGTGCCACCTAGCCACCCCTTCAATTCCCTTTATATTTGAAAAATGAGGCCCTCATCAGAGAAACTTGCTGTAAAAATTTCCACTAGTTTCTGGCTTTGTTTCTAATTTGGATGAATTAGTTTTGTTTGTGCAAAATCAGTGCAATTTTTAAAATAATATTTTTCTAATTATATATACAATTTTTTCAGCACTCATTTTTACAAGATTTTGAATTCCAAGTTTTTCTTCCTCTCTCCCCTCCCCTCTTCCTAAAATGATAAACAATAGGGGTGGCTAGAAGTGACAAAGTATAAGCCCTTCTTTACATTTCATTTAGGACTTTAACACAGGCTTATCTCTATTATCTGCCACTTTGGTACCTTATCAACTAGACTGAGGAGTGGAGTGCAGTAGACAGAATCAGTAGATCAAGGGTATTCTGATCAACTTCTCTTCCCATTACCTCACTTCCCATTCCTCCCCAATATGTTATAGTCCTTTGAATCTTACCTCATAACAAAGAAAACCAGTTATATTTGTATTGATGTACAAATCAACAGCCCTGTATATATGTAGTACTGTGCACCCATTCCCCTATCTCTCTACCAGCACACAAAAAAATGCTTTGTCACCTGTTCTCTGCCACTAACATTGTTCCTAGCTTCTGATATGCATTTGGCCGTTTTAAGGTTATGGTTTTTTTGTTTGTTTGTTTATGAGCAATTGGGGTTAAGTAACTTGCTCAAGGTTACACAGCCAGGTGTTTCTGGGTGGGTGCTAAGTGTCTGATCCCGGATTCTATCCCCAGGTCATCCCAACACAGGGGGGCCGGTGCTCTTACTCGCTGTGCTACCTGGCTGCCCCTAGTGTTATGTTTGTTAATATTATTATAGTTACAGTGAATATTATTCTCCTGATTCTGCCTTTATATTTAGTGTTCCCATGCTTTTCTGAATTCTTCATCTTTCCAATTTATTATATCACAATGATATTCTACTACATTCCTATGTAAACATTCTTTTGTATTTTTCCACTTACTGGTTTGCATGAAGGATACTTGGAGCTTTGTGTGTTTATGCTTGTTAGCTATGTTAAAATAACAATTCCTCAATTTTTTATTTTTTAAAAAAGAAAGTTAATGGTAGATAGGACCCAAAATGGGAAAAGTACTTGGTCATTTGGGAAACCAAGCTAGAATAAGGGAAGAACTTTTAAAAAAGATCATTTAAATAAGGTTTTTTTTTTAAATCTAAATCTTCATAATCTAGAGAAAATGAATTTTAAAATAGAATAGATGAACATGCCAGAGATGTTGTGAGTGTAGTGTAAGGTTTAAAAATAGACGGTGTCATAACTAACTCAGACCTAAGAACTAAAACACAGAAAGAAATTAAATACCAAATCACGTTAAGAGTTTGAAGCAAAGGGGCAGCTAGGTGGTACAGTGAGTAAAGCACCAGCCTCAGAGTCAGGAGGACTGGAGTTCGGTTCTGGCCTCAGACACTTAACAACTACACACACACAAAAAAAAACTAGCTGTGTAACCGTGGGCAAGTTACTTAACCCCAATTGCCCTCCCAAAAAAAAGAAAAAGAGTTTGAAGCAAAAAAGGAAGATCTGATGTTCCCCTACCAAAATTTGGTAGGGGATATGGTCCTTACCTAAAAAACTGTGGCTACAAACCTTAGAGTCATGATCCAAGCTTCTGGTTCTGGTACCTTTGGCCTATGCCTAGCCCTATGCAATATACTTTCTATTCTTTCCTCTTATCAATGAAGCTAGACAAGAATTTGTAGTAAGTTTAAAATATGCAAAAAAAGAAAGAAATCACATCCCCCCAAAAGCCCCATTTCCTACTAAAAGATTGAAAATTGATGTATCCTATAAACAAACATGGGATTTAGAAAATATTAAAAGTGAGATGGATATGTCATTCTCATCATTTTTTTTTTCAGGGGGACAGATGTCTTTATTAGAAAAATAAAACCCAGTGGGCAGGAAGGGAGCTGGGGCCGGCCTTAGCGGATGCCCCGGTGGATGAGGCTGCTCTTGGCTGCACTCGCCTTCTCGCGCTCCCGCCGTTGCGCAGGGTCCAGCTCGAAGCAGCGCCACAAGCGCAGGGTTTCATCAGCAGCAGCTGAGGCTACAGTGCAGCCGTCAGGGCTCATGGTCAGGCTCAGGACCCGGGCCGTGTGACCTTTGAGCTCAGCCACCTTGGCCATGCTCGGGTACTTCCAGATGACCAGCTGGTTCTGGGCAAAGCCATGGCCAGAGATGAGTTCTTTATAGTGTGGGGACCAGAGGATGGCACACACCTGGGACTGGGCATCCACCGTACTGAGACATGCTCCTGAGCAAACGTTCCAGATCTGGATGTGCCGGTCACTGGTGCCACCTCCAGTGGCCAGCACATTAGACTGCCACGGACACCACGCCACAGCCTTGACTGCACCCACATGCTGAGTGAAGGTCTGCAAGGGACCCCAGCCCCCGTCACTCGGGGCACTGGGCCACACATTCACCAAGTTGTCATTGCCGCCACTCGCCAGGTATCGGCCATCAGGGGCCCAGCGTAGGCCACACACTTCCTGGCTGTGTCCACTCAGCTTGGCCACGTGGTGCTCAGCCACTCGGACATCATGGTGATGGACGTGGCCAGACCGAGACCCACTAGAAAGGATGTAGCTGTTCCAGGCAGGGCACCCACACATGCTGTGTGGCTGCTCATGTTTCGAAGCCTCTTCTGCTGCTGGACATCCCACAACTGAACCTCTGCACTGCTGGTGCCCACGGCCAGGTAGTTTCCCTCCTTGATCCAGGCCACGGAGGACACGTAGTCCCCTGGGCGCTCTGTCTGCAGCAGCTGGAGGATCTCCCCTGAGCCTGTGTTCCACAGGTACACAGACATGCCCAGAGCCACAGCCAGCACATTGCCACAGCTCCAGTCCATGAGGTTCAGGTAGTAGTCATTTCGAATTTCAGGGGCATCTAGGATGCGGTCAGGGAGGGAGGGGATAAAGCGGCAGGTCTTCTTCCTGCTGGAACCTGGGGTGACCTTCTGACTGTACAGCACCCGAAGGCTGTTCTGATAGCCCTCGGGGGCATTCTGGGGCTTCCCACTGAGCCGGAGGATCTTGGCTTCTTCCACATCAAAACCATTTAGATTCAAGGACCAGGCTTTCTGTTGCTCCTTTCTGGTGGGGGTGTGGTTGACTGGCTGATTCTCCTTGCTCAGCAGAAAGCTAGCCACCTCCATCTGGGATGTGCTTTGATGGGGGATGTAGCGATCCCCGCCTGCCTTACTGGGGGTGCTTTGTGTCTTGGGACCAGATTTGCCAGGAGTCCGGCCTGGCGTTCTTCCGGAGCTGTGCGATCGGTTGGCCGTGCGCATTGGGGAGGGGGGGGGCCCAGGGGTTTCCTTGGCTTTGCGCTGCCAACGAGCAGGAGGTGCGTTGACAATAGATGTGTCCAGCTGGAGCAGGGAGTGCAGATCATTCTCGAATACAAACTGTGCCATGGTGCCGGATCTCCTCCAGGTCTCGCCTCGCCCTCTGCCGCCTCTACCTCCTCCACTGCCCGCGCAGCCTCATCATTCTTTCTAAGCAAAATTTAGGTGGTATAGTCATAGCTTCCAAATCACTTTGTTTCCAGATAATGAATTAAGGCTACGAATCTCACATGAGAAATAAATGATGATGTTAATGATATGTGTCTGTAGCACCAACACAATATTCACAGTGTTGACAGCCACTGTAAATATGCCAGCATAGTACTCAATCACAAAATATAACAGACTCTTCATATAAAAGACAGAAGTAAAACATTTATGCAGACAGCAAAAAACCAAATCCCAACACCAGGAAACTGAATCCATCATAGAAACATAGAAGTTAATAAGCCATAACAGCACAGAGAGCCTCAGCATCCTTTAGCCTTCCCACAAACAAACATTTACTCAAGCCTAACTGTCTTCCTTAGGTGCATCCTCTCTTCCCTCCAGTCTCTAACTGTTCTGTCTCCCAGCTTCCTGTGGGCTCTGTTCCACCCTTCAGTAACTCCTCCCACCACAGGCTGCAATTCAGTCTATTAGGGGGCAGGGTATATCTTCAAAGCCGGGTAGGACTTCAAATTCCCCTAGGCTTGTTAAGGGGAAAGGAAGATCTTTAAATTCCTATAACCATTACAGTGTCCCAGATTTTCCCTGGGTCCGAGAATTTTGATAAAGCACAAAAGACAAAGAGAATCATGAACTCTATAATATTCCCCAAAGACCTAGAAACAACAAAAAAAAAAGATATGAGGCTCTTCCCAAAAAGGAGAGAGCTTCTGCTAAGAAGCAGCTACTTGTCCTCTGAGATATGATGAAGTGGATACATTAGCTAATGTCAGGGAAGATTTCACCAAGCAATGGTCATGACAAGTAGTTGTTGGGAACTTCCTGCTGCAATTTAAGGTTTGATGTTCTTGCGGTGAGTTAGAGTTCTTCTCTCCCTACATGGATCTGTCAAATCAGATCACTGTTCTAGTGATTCATATGTAGACCAATGACACTACCAGAAGGAATTTAACAAAGTGTCACTATGGTTATGAGTCTTGGGCAAAAATCAGAGACCCTAGAAGCACAGATAGTATTTTCCACACCTCTGTCAATCAAAGGCAAAGGAGAACGGAAGGGACCAAGCCTCTATTAATCACTTACCATGTACCAGGTATTGTGCTAAATGTTTTACAAATATTATTTTATAAGAGAGAGGCATATTTGGAAGTGAGTAGGTGATTAAGAAGAGAAGTGTCTGAGATCAGGATTTTGGTTTTTAGACCACAGCCTAAAATGTAGAAATGGTGGATTCATGATCATGGTTGGAGTGCACTTTCCAGTAGGGCATGGTGCATCTCTGTGCCCCAGTGCCTGTATATCTTATTTCCCAATTACATGTAAAATAGTATTAATAATAGTATATGTATATATATATATATATATATTTTAAACATTTTATTTTAAAACTTTGAATTCCAGATTCATTCCCTTCCTCCCTTGTCACCCACCCTTACTGGGAAGATAAGCAGTTCAATATAGGTTGTACTTGTGTAGCTAATGCAAAACAATAACATAGTAGATACATTATAAAAGACTGACTATATTTCCCTCCCTCCTATCCCACCTCCCACTTGTTCTATTCTCTACTTTGATCCCATCCCTTTTCAAAAGTGGGTGCTTCTAACTTCCCTCCCCCCCAGCCTGCCCTCCCTTCCATCATCCCCCCTCTCATCCCCTTCCCCCCTACTCTCCTGTAGGGTGGATATCCTATTTAGTGTGTATTTCATTCCCTCCCCAAGCCAAATTCAGTGAGAATAAGGTTGACCCATTCCCTTTTGCCTTCCTGTTCTTCCCCTCCATTATAACCGTTTTCCCTTGCCTCTTCTGTATGAGATAGTTTACCCCAATCTGTCTCTCCCCATCTCCTCTCATTATATTCCTCTCTCAGTATTATATATTAAGACTACAGTCTATATAGACTCACATAAGGAAATCTTCAAGCCAGGGCAGGAAAACACATTAGTAAGCATTGAATTATTATTATTATGAATTGTCATTTCTTTCTTCTTATCTTAGTATGATGGATTTCTGATAGACACAATCTTGAGATAAGCCACTATCCTGCTATTATTCTGAAAATGTAACTGAAAATAACTATTTTAGAAACAATTTAGATCAGATAATTATGCTTAAAACATAATCAAAGAGACAATCATAATGCCAGCGGCTGATAATTCTGCTTAGAATTCATTTGGGGATATAAGCTATACATCTGATATGTGTCATATGATAGCCATTCTTAAACCATTTCAGGATTTCAGGTTTCAGGATCCCTTTACACTTTTAAAGGTTAGTGAGGATTCTCTCCCCCTCACCCCTCTGCCACCATTTCCCCCCTCCCTTGCCAATAGCTTTTGTTTATGTGGGTTATATCCACTTATATTCACTGTATTAGAAATTAAAATATATTAGTATTATCATAAAAATAACATGAGTACTAGAAAGGACCTTGTACAAACAGTAAACAGTACTCACTTGGGCAAGTGGATGAAAGGGCAAGTATTCCTGATTTTTAAAAAATGAAACCCTAAAATTTTGGCAAGCAAAATGGTACTAATGTAATCAAAGATTCCTGAGGCTGGACAGTACTTCAAAAGAGATTGTATGCAGTCAATTCCTGAATATCCTGCAATTCAACTCTTTCTTTAAGCCTTCACTCTGTACCTCCAGATCAGACCCTTTTAACCTTTTGCCCTTTGCTGTATCATCATTTCTTTCTGTTCTTTGTGTTATGATTGAGGTAATAACTTAATTCTAAAATTCTTCAATGTCCTGACTGTGAAACTACCACACATCAAGTTATAATAATAGCTCACAAACTGATTTGCAAAGCACATTTCTCAAAATATTCCTGTGAGATAAGCAGGGCAAGAATCACTCCACTGTGGTAGGACCAGGGTTCTAAAATTTCCCCCAACAGAGACTTGTTTTTCCTAAAAGGAGAAATTGGAACTTGATTAACTCCTGCCTTCCTTGATAACAACTTCTTGGTCACCTAAAGGCATAAACTATCCCACTGAAGTGCAACCTCTGACTTGGTGGATTTCTAAAGACCATGCAAGTCACCATGTCCTTCACACTATGTCTGAACACCAGACATATTTACATATAAAGACAGGAAAGGTTTAGAAGTCCAGAGAAGCTAAGTATATATTCTTTCTGTGTTAGAGTGAAGTAAACCTCCCTTTGTTGACTAATGATTTATGAGTGCCTCATTTCATCCTAGTCTGAATGCAGAGAGTGCTGGCATTAGAACTGCCTCTAGGGGGCGGAGTCAAGATGGCAAAGTAGAAACAGGACTTCCACACAGCTACCACTCCTCCCTCCTCCAATTCATGTAAAAAGTGACTCTGAACAAACTTTGGAGCTACAGAACCCACAAAATGACAGAGAGAAGCTAACCTCTCGGTGAGGAGAGCCCGGCAGGCCAGCAGTAAGTGGCCAGCGCAGCGTGTTGGGAGCCAAGCACAGCCAATGCGCCTGACCAAAGTTTTAGCCTCAGGGTGGCTTGACCAGCTGCTGGATGTATGGGACGTCAGATCACTAGCAGCTGTGGCAGTTTCCAGAATTATCAACACATAGAGGCTAAGGACAAAGTGAGAGGTATGAGAGGTCAGTATAGTGTGGACTTTGGGATCCAGTAGTTTAGGAGTGTGGTCCAGCCTTTGTTCCCTTGAGGGAGAAGCCGCTGAGGCGCTGTAGCCATGCAGCTGCCAACACTTGGCAGCTTTAGTTCCTAGCCTGCAGATTGTAGGGGGACTGAGTGACCAGTCTGAGGGGTAATTGCTCTTGCTTTAACCTGCTTGGATCTGGATTGTGGTCTAAGGTGGAGGTCCTGGGGTGTGTGACCAGCTTGCCAGAGTGTGTGGAGGCTTCAGAGAGGGCACCTAACTGCTGCAAAAACCCCAGCAATTGGGACAAAGATCCTTTGTCTGGTAGCAGAGTCCTACTGTGGCAAAAAGCCCAAAAGTCAAGTAATTGAGTGGCAACATGAGCAGGCAAAGGAAGCAAAACAAGCAGAACAATCCAACTTTACACTACTATTTTGGGGACAAAAAGGTTCAAAGCATGGAACAGGAGGAAGACAGCAAAGACAGAACTCTTGCACCAAAAGCTTCCAATAAAAATATGAGATGATTACAGGCCATAGAGGACCTTAAGAAGGATTTTGAAAACCAAATAAGAGAAGTGGAGAAAACATTGGGAAGAGAAATGAGAACAAAGCAAGAAAATTATGAAATGAGAGTCAATAACCAGACTGAAGAAAATAACACCTTAAAAAATAGACTAACTCAAATGGCAAAAGAGTCTCAAAAAGGCAATGAGGAGAAGAATACCTTAAAAAGCCAAATTTGCCAGATGGAAAAAGAATCTCAAAAGCTTACTGAAAAGAATCATTCCTTGAGAATTAGATTGGAGCGAATGGAAGCTAGTGACTTTATGAGAAATCAAGATGCTATTAAACGGATCCAAACAAATTAAAAAATAGAAGGCAATGTGAAATATTTCATTGGGAAAACCACTGACCTGGAGAACAGATCCAGGAGAGATAATTTAAAAATTATTGGACTACCTAAAAGCCATGATCAAAAAAGAACCTAGAAATCATCCTCCAAGAAATTCTCAAGGAAAATTGCCCTGATGTTTTAGAACCAGAGGGCAAAATAGAGGTTGAAAGAATCCACCAATGATCTCCTGAAAAAGATCCCAAAAAGAAAACTCCTAGGAATATTATAGCCAGGTTCTGGAATTCCCAGGTCAAGGAGAAAATATTACAAGCAGCCAGGAAGAAACAATTAGAATATTGTGGATACACCATCAGGATAACACAGGATCTGGCAGCTTCTACACTGAGGGATTGAAGGGCTTGGAATATGATATTCCAGAGGTCAAAGGAGCTGAGATTAAAACCAAGAATAACCTAACAAAACTGAGTATCATGTTTCAGGGGAAAATATGGTCATTCAGTAGAATAGACGACTTTCAAGCATTCTTGATGAAAAAACCAGAGTTAAATAGAACATTTGACATTCAGATACAAGAAGCAAGAGAAGCATGAGAAGGTAAACAAGGAAAAGAAATCATAAGGAACTTATCAAAGTTGAAATATTTACATTCCTACATGGAAAAATGATCATTGTAATTTATGAAACTTTTTTCAGTATGAGAATAGTTGAAGGGAATAGGAATGTGTGTGTGTATATATGTATATATATAATATATATATACACACGTATACACACATACATATACATGTTTATATAAGAGGGTATATGGGTGTATGAATACATATGTGAGTGTGTGTATATATGTATACAGGTATACATAGATAGTGGGTACAGGACCAATTTAATAGGAAGGGATGATACTTAAAAGGTGAAATTAAGAGGTGAGAGAGGAATACAACGAGAGGAGATGGGGAGAGACAGAATGGGGTAAACTATCTCATATAGAAGAGGCAAGGAAAAATGGTTACAATGGAGGGGAAGAACAGGAAGGCAAAAGGGAATGAGTCAACCTTATTCTCATTGAATTTGGCTTAGGGAGGGAATGATATACACATTAAATAGAGTATCTTAACCCTACAGGTGAGTAGAGGGGAAGGGGATGAGAGGGGGGACAATGGAAGGGAGGACAGGCTGGGAGGGAGGGAAATTGGAAGCACCCACTTTTGAAAGGGGATGGGATCAAAGTAGAGAATAGAACAAGTGGGAGGTGGGATAGGAGGGAGGGAAATATAGTCAGTCTTTTACAATATATCCACTATGGAAATGTTTTGCATAGCTATACATGTACAATCTGTATTGAATTGCTTATCTTCCCAGTAAGGGTAGGTGACAAGGGAGGAAGGGAATGAATCTGGAATTCAAACTTTTAAAATCAAATGTTTAAAAAATATATATATATATTATTAATATTATTTTACATGTAACTTGGGAATAAGATATACAGGCACTGGGGCATAGAGATACACCGTGCCCTACTGGAAAGTCAGAGGGCGTATGGGTGAAGATATGGGAGAGAGCAGATTGGAAGAGGGGATATCCAGTGGGATCGATATTTTGGGGTGGTGAGTAGAGGAAAAATGGGGAGAAAGTTTGAAACTCAAAATCTTGCAGAAATGAATGATGTAAAATTACAAGTTAATAAAGCATTTGATTAAAAAAAAGAAAAACAAAGAATTGCCTCCAACATTTGGTTTTGGGACCAGATGAGATGGCCATGTGGCACCATGTGATTAATCAGAGAGAAGAGCCCCACAATTAAAGAGGGTGGGATGCTGGGACACTGCATGGCTCCTAGTCACAAGACCCCTTTTGATCATGTATGAGAAGTCATCTCTATGGGATATGGATGATATATGCACTCACTCAGCCAAGACTTGAAGGGAGAGGGGGAGTAGAGGGGACTTTGAGAATCTAATCAATGGTCTCTAGCTGGTGGAGCCGGTCAAAATCTCTGTGCATTCTAATAGTTATTCAAGAGGTATTTGCTAGCCCAGAAAACTTTATTAATTGACAGCCTCTCACTACTTCACTTTCCCCAACTGCAAAATGGGAAAAAATAATATATCACCAGTTTATGAAGAAGAACATAATGCAACGATATTGAAAGCTAGGAATTACTTTCAGAGCCATTGCTTCAGGGCTGTATTACAGATTGAACACTGTTTTCACAAAGATGCAACCCAAGAGCCCAAGGAGCCCTCTTTAGATGCTATACCTTTCTCTGTAACTTTGTGGCTAGGTTACGGGGCCTAGGACAAGTATAAGGCAGTCAGGTATCATATTGAATAGAATTTAGGACTTACAGTCAGGAAAACTTGAGTTTGAACCCTGCCTTAGATACTTTCTAGTGTGTGACCCTGGGCAAGTCACTTAACACCAGCCTGGGATTACTCCCACCATCCCCTGCCTTCATTTTTTAAAGCAATTGGGGTTAAGTAACTTGCTCAAGGTTACACAGCCAGTTATTTCTGGGTATGGTGCTAAGTATCAGAGCCTGGATTCGATCCCAGGTCATCCCAACTCTGGGGCCGGTGCTCTTACTCACTGCGCCACCTAGCCGCCCCTAAACAATTGGGATTAAGTAACTTGCTCAAGGTTACACAGCCAGGTGTTTCTGGGTGGGTGCTAAGTGTCTGAGCCTGGATTCGATCCCCAGGTCATCCCAACACTGGGGCTGGTGCTTTTACTCGCTGTGTTACCTGGCCGCCTTGACATTGCTGTATTCTTAAACTAATTCCAACTAAAGTTAGAATCCCAGTTCTTCTACTTACATACTGTGTAAACTGAGGCACTTAACATCCCTAGGTCTTAATTTCCTCATATGAAAAGAGAGAAGGTTGCATGAGATGACTTCTAAGGTATTTTCCAGCTTTGACACAGTGATTCACTTGTTACCTACACCCAGGAGATACATCATATTCCGTTAGTTCTCATTCCCTTAGATGGTCCTCATTCCCATGCACCAGAAGAGTGAGGCCCCAGGTTCCCACATTAGCCCACATTTTAGTTGTTACCCCTTTGGTGTGCTTGCTCCAAAAGTGAGGGGTCAACTGGCAAGACCCCCAACAGACTGCGAAGCATTCACATTCTCTAGCTCCATTTCTCCACTTCTCCTTAGTCTAGTCCCTTGTGGGCCAGTCTATCATGAGAAGCAAGACCAACTGTTCTTGGACTTTTGAGATACCCTCAACAAGGTGCAATGGAATTTTGCTTTCAAACTGAAGCCTCCAGAGTTGTATTTGGGGATCCATGATCAAATGAGAATGTATTTGGGCCAACTTAAGATTGTTTTTCCCCCAGACTATATTAGGGTGCTTATAACTTTGGCATTTATTAAAACTCAGAAGGAGGAAGGAAGGAAGGAGGGAAGGAAAGAATGAAGAAAGAAAACCATGTGTATGACTGTGAAAAGTTCAAAGCTACAATAGTTTTTCCCTTCCTCTCTCCCTCACACCCTCTGGGTCTGCGAATAACAAAATGATGGGAAAGTTAGCATTAATCAAGCCCAAAGAGTGAATATGAATAATGCCAAAGAGGATGAATAATAAAGTCCCATTTCTGCAGGATTTTTGCCTATGCTCTTTGAGTTTAGTAGTATCCACGAACCTTTCTACATCTAGAAGAGACTACAACACAAAAACATGGGTACTTTCTGGTACTGGTAAGGGCTAGGAGGATCACTGTGCAACACTAACCTCAACAGCTTCTTGACAGACCATTGGAGTCACCCAGTTTAATCCCCTCATTTTCAGTATAAGGATGCTGGAGCCCTGCAAGGGGAAGTGACCAACTTTCCTCTGTGTCCAAGGCAATGTTACAGGAAGAGCACTATTCTTTGGCTGCTTGCTGCTATTCTATACTGTTGCTGCTAATACTGCTATTCTGTTGTCTACTCCCACAGATTCCCAAGCAATTCCAAACCCAAAACGTTAGAGACAGTTTCAGAGCAGGTGAGAAATTTTTTGTCTGAACTGTCTACAAGGAAGAACAGGGCAGAATGATATTCCTTGTGTATCTTCTCCCTGGGTTTACTTTCTTAGGAAGAAGTACAAAATTAATATGATTTAAATGGACTGTTTATCTGGCTGACTCTGATTTTTCTTTATCCCTTTCTCAGTAAAGAGTTGCCTTGGCTTCAAGATTTCTTCCCCCTCAGAGGGTTCTGTACACCCTGGAGAAGTAGTTAAAGTCCCCCCTCAATTTGCAGACTTCTTTTCCTCTGGATGGGTCATATGACTCCTTCCCAGAAAGGTCCTGGGGGACCAAGGAAGGAATGTGGTTGTGGGAGGCACCTTGCTTTCTAGCAGCATGGAAAAGGTAAAACTGTTACTATATAACTATGGTGGATGTGTATATTTGGCTTGAAATACTTGAAATATACTTGGCAGAAAGGAGATCCTTCAGGTGACTTGGTAGTATTCTGAAATCTGGATAAGGATGTGGAAGAGTCCTTATTTAGCCCCTATGGAAGAAGGGGTCAGTCAATCTACAAAGGCGCCTAAGGGGGGCAAAAAGATTTTACATACTTGATTTCAAAACCCATCTTAGCCTGTGAGACTCTGGGCAAGTCACTTAACCTCTATGTTTCTCAATTTCCTCATCTATGAAGTGAGAATAACAGTAGCACCCACCTCACAAGACCATTAAATGAATTGTCACATGAGTTAACATATTAAAGTACTTTGTAAAAATTAAAGCTATATAAATGCCAGCTATTATCACCACCACTATAACCATCATCACCATCATCAACATCATCATCACCACCATAATCCTTCCTCTGATGCAGCTCTCAAAGGGGCAAGTTTGGACTGGTGGGCCAGGAAATACTGAGTGGGTAGTTGTACAAAGAAGCCTCAGTATCAACTTAGATCTCAGGAGAGGTTGCATGCAAGAGGCTTACAGTCTTATAATCATTTTACTACAAATGACCCTGATACAGAATGAAGAATTGTTGAATCTGCGCAGAGGGTCTGAGCTGTGGCCCTGATGCCCCTGGTCAGTACCTCCCATTTAAAGAAGAAATCTGTCATTCTGTTGAAGGTACCACCATCTGTGCTGTGGCTCTGATATTCCTGGTGTTTCTTCAGTTCATTGTCATCAATTTGCATTAGAAAGTTCACCAGGGAAGCTACCAAGATTTAGTAACACCCATCAACTGGCTCAGGTTGAGACCAGATTTGGTCCTTCCAAACAGGGAGGAAAAACCTAGAACCTAGGCCCAGCACCTGATTTTTGTTCACCTTGGTTTTTTTTCTTTCATTATGGTAACTCCTAGGGAAGTGTGGAGGGGGCAGAAATACATGCACACGTATGTGTATGTATGTGTGTATTGTTTGTGATGTTATTGGTGGTGATAGTGATCGATTTTTCTCTTTTTTCCTTAGTACTGTCTATACCAGGGCGATCGTTCCGTAAAAGTCCTGTAGGCTGTCAAATGGCAGAAGATCCTCTCTTCAGAAGTCCTTGTTGCCAGTGAGGTGGGCATATTTTATGACTAGGGTTCCAAAATTGCCCCCACTGGGAATTAATTTTCTCTAAAGTCATTGTAGGATCTGATTGGTTCCTGTTTCCCTGATAAAGCTTTCTGGTCACCTAAGAACATAATTTGTCTTACCCACATTCGGTTGAGTTCCTCAAATTGGTGAATTTCTGAAGACCAAGCAAGTCATTATATCCACTACATATATATCTGATGATCAGACAAGTTTCTATATAGACAGAGAAGGGAGAGCAGAGGCCAGAGAAGCCAAGTACCACTGGATCCTTGCTATATATTCTTGCTGTGTTAGGACAAAGTAAACCTTCTTTTATTAACTGTTCCATGACTTTTGAGTGCCTTTCACCTCAAGACATCAAATCTGAACTAAGACAGTACTGGCATTAGTGTTATCTCCAGCGCCCATTTTACAGATGAGAAAACTGATGCCCAGAGTGGTTAAATAACTTGTCACAGAGAGAATAGGTAGTGCCTAAGATTTGAAAACAGATTATAGGATAGCAGAACTAAAACAGACCTTGGAGATTGTCTAGTCTAATCTTCTCAATTTATAGATGAGGGAACAGATTTCAAGAGAGAGAAAGTGAATTACTTAGGGTCACATAGCTAGTAAATAATAGAGTTGAAAACTAATCCAGTTTTTCTGGCTCCCAAGTCCAGCCCTCTTTCTCCTGTTCTATGCTGCATCAACAATGCCATATTGTGCTTCAAGGAGTAGTGCACATTGGAGAATTGAACTGTGAATATTAAAAAAACCATGAATGATGGCCATTTGCTATATATGCTTATTATTGTTGAGCGTATTTAGGGATTAAGTTTCTGGTCATGTGGTTATATAAACATGTTATTTCAATTTAGTGCCTATATTTCCCACTTCAGTAAAGACTATTATTTTATTGGTTCTTTATTGGGAAGAAAGGAGAGGGTTGCTTTACTATCCACCTAGATGGGGGTTAATTCTCTCTGACTCAGTGATAATTGATCCTATTACCTAGAGTAAGTGACCAGTGGAGGAGGTATAATTTCTGTAAAAAAAACTTTCAGTTTAAATGGAGAAGCAAAGAGGGGGAGGAGATGAAATCAGGAATGGAAAAATAATACGAAGTAAGAATTAAACTGGTTATGCTTATAATGGATACATCAATGTGAGGTATTTTTTAGCACTGATTCCATTAAGGCTGTAAGTAATGATGGTAATTATCACCTAATCCAAAGGGAAGAACATAATTAACACCTAAGTGAAATGAGTTGATCTTTCTCCATAACCTCTGTAACCTGCAGTAGCAATATTTTTTCTTACTAGTATGTACCTTCCCCATTATACCCTGGTCCATACTACTAAAGGGGAAAGAAGAAGGGAACATGATTTTTCACATGGGTATTGTCCAGCTGGACTATAGAAAACCTGGAAAGGATCTCCAAGGTCTAGTCCAAACCCCTCATTTTACAAGAAGTTGAAACTTTGGCATGAAAAAAGACATGACACACCGGAAAGAAATCAGATGAGGTAGATGACTAAGTAGCAGGTCTAGAATTTGAACTGGGGCCTCTGACTCTGAGCTCTTTTCATAAAACCACACCAGAGTATTCCTTTTTTTTCCCCTCAAAAGTAATTTCTTTATCCCTGGGAAATTCCATTACAAGCTAATATAAACCTACTAAGAATAAACCTTATTAAAAATAAGTATTGACATGTTACATGTCAGAAGAAGAAATAAGCCATAAGAATGTCCCCCAAGTGGTTTCTGTAGAGTTTCATGTTGGTATGATTCACATATGGGATCACTGGTCACATTGACCTCTGATACCTCAGCATGGGGACTCTAGTTTCTTGAAGATGTATCATTAAAGCACAAGTTCTGGCAGGCCCTACTTAGCTGGAAAGACTTTGAGGATGGGCCTAACTATGTACTGAGTATTTTCTGTCTATCTCCCACCAGCTATACTTTTAGAAACTGCTCACCATTTCATGAAATCTTTTAAGCACAGCAATATCCAGAGACCAAGGTATGAAGAAGTTTTGTTTTGCTTTTGGTACAGGGAGTTCCCATGCTGATAAAATAATGATCTCTTGATATTGGAAGTTTTTTTAGGATACCAGATGATGGCAATGGTATGTTGTAGAGAGAGCAGAAGACTTAGAATTTAAAAGATCCTGGTTTGAGACCTAGTTCTGATACTTCTGTCAATCAACCAACCAGTATTTCTTTATTCACCTCTTGCTAAATGTTAGAGATATAAAAGTAAAAACAATCCCTGTCCTCAAAGAGCTTACAATAAACAGGCACCTAAAACATACATAAATACATACATGGAGTAGACAGAAGGTAACCAACCATGGTGGTAAAGGTTCTAGCAACTGGGAAGATAACAGGAAAAGGCCTCCTGAGGAAGGTGTCTTTTGAGCTGAAGGAAGAATTTAATAATCAGAGGGAGGGAGAGCATTCCAGACATGGGGAACAGCCAGTAGGAAGACCTAGCAATGGGGGAGAGAGTGCCCTTTTCGAGGAACAGCAAGTAAAGTAGAATCACTGGATCATAGAGTACATGAGGGGAGTAAGGTCTAAGAATCAAAAGTTAGAAAGGGGTCAGGATGGGAAGAGCTTTAAATATCAAACAAAAAATACTTTATATTTGATCTTGGGGGTTAATAAGGAGCCACTGGAGTTTATTGGGTGGGAAGAGGGAGGTATAATCTTTAGGATAATCACTCTGGCATGTGACACTTAAGCACTTTGGCAGTGATACTTAGCTTCTCTGGTCTCTGCCCCTCTCCCCTTCTGTCTATATAGAAACTTGTCTGATCATCAGGTAAATATGCAGTAGTATAATGACTCACTTGGTCTTCAGCAATTTACCAACTTGAGAAAAGGACTGGACTTCAGGAGGGAAACCAATTAGAAGGCTTTTGTCATTCCTGTGAGAGGGGCATCTCTCTGATCCTAAGTTTCCTTATTGACAAAAACAAGCAAATAGATAAATAGTATAAAAAAAGATGATTACACTTGAAACTGCAAATCTACTACATATAATTTGCTATATGTATGATAAAGTTATATTTTATATATATGAAATTATTCTATACATACCTCTATTTATAAGTTCTTTCTCTGCATGCAGACAATGTCTTCATGTGCCCTTTATAGTTGATTTGGGTTTTATAATAGTCAAAATGACTTATTTGCTCAGTTGTTATTAAAACAATATTACTGTAACTATATACAATGGTATATATAATTGTATATATACAATTGGTTCTGATCATTTCTCTCTTCATTATTTTATGGAAGACATTCTATGTTCTTCTAAGATCATCAAACTCATTTTTTATAGCACAGTAGTATTCCATCACAATCATATGCCACTACTTGTTCAGCCATACTCTAATTGATGAGCTTCCCAATAATTTTCAGTTCTTTGTCACCACAAAGAGAGCTACTATAAATTTTATAACATATAGATTCCTTTCCTTTTTCCATAATCATATCTGGAAATAGATCTAGATAATTCATTGTTGGTGGAATTGCGAACTGATCCAATTACTTTGGATAGCAAACTGGAAGCATGTCCAAAGAGATATTAAATTACCTATACCCAAAGATGAAGCACTTTCATAGGACCCTAGATCAAGATCTGAAAGGGAACTTAGAGGCAACCTAGTCCACCCCTCTTGTTTTACAAATTAGGGAAATGAGACTGGCCCAAAACCACACATGTCCTAAGTATTCAAGGTCCTTCAACTCAACACCTTCATTTGACAAATGAGGAAACCGTCAGGGTTCCATCAGAATAAAATGGTAGAGTCAGGATTCAAACTCAGATCCTTTTCCTCCAGATCCAGCATTCTTCCCATTGTACTACAGTCACAACAACCCTGAAGATAAGGCAAATATCACCTCATTTGACAGATGAGGGAATGGAGACATAGAAAGTCTAACCGTTAAGAATGGGGGAAGAGCCAAGACTTAATTCTGGGTTTTCCAGTACTCTGTCCACTCTTCTACAGCCTCTTAATCAATTCACAAACATTTTTTAAGCAATTATGGTGTATGAGTCACTGTTGTCATTCCCAAGTCCATGATCTTCCCTATCTTCATTCCAACTTTCTTCCCGTTCCTCAGAAATATTTTTTTGTTTGCTTTTGTTTTTAATTTTTTTAATGCTTTATTAACTTCTGATTTACATCATCCATTTCCTCCAGATTTTGAGTTACAAATTTTCTCCCCATTTCTCCCCCACCTACCACCCCAAAATAGCAGTCCCACAAGATATCCCTTCCTCTAATCTGCTCTCTCCCACATTTTCCCCCATACCCCTTTCCACTTTTCCAGTGGATCTCTATGCCTCAGTGCCTGCACATCCCATTTCCCAATTACATGTAAGATGGTATTAATAACAGTATACACACACACACACACACACACATATACATATTTGAACATTTGATTTCAAAACTTTCAATTCCAGATTCATTCCCCTCCTTCCCTGTCACCCACCCCTACTGGGAAGATATGCAGTTCAGTATAGGTTGCACATATGTGGCTAATGCAAAACAATAACATAGTAGATAAATTGTAAAAGATTGATTACACTTCCCTCCCTCCCATCCCACCTCCCACCCGATCTACTCTCCACTTTGATCCCATCTATTTTCAAAAGTGAGTGCTTTCAACCTCCCTCCCCCCAAGCCTACCCTCCCTTCCATCATCCCCCATCTCACCCCCTTCCCCCCTATTCTCCTGGAGGGTGAGATACCCTATTTAGTGTGTATTTCACTCCCTCCTCAAGTCAAATTCAATGGGAATAAGGCTGACCCATTCCCTTTTGCCTTCCTATTCTTCCCCTCCATTGTAACCATTTTCCCTTGCCTCTTCTGTATGAGATAGTTTACCCTAATCTGTCTCTCCCCATCTCCTCTCATTATATTCCTCTCACCTCTTAATTTCACCTTTTAAGTATCATTCCTTCCTGTTAAATTGGACCTGTGCCCTCTATCTATGTATATCTGTAAACATATATACACACATTCATATATGTATTCATATGCCCATATACCCTCATATATAGACAAATATATGTATTTCTAATCCCTTCAACTACTGAGAAAAGTTTCATAAGTTACAATTATTTTTTTTCCATGTAGGAATGTTAATAGTTCAACTTTGATAAGTTCCTTATGATTCCTTTTCCCTGTTTACCTTCTCATGCTTCTCTTGCTTCTTGTATCTGAATGTCAAATTTTCTATTCAACTCTGGTTTTTTCAGCTAGAATGCTTGAAAGTCCTCTATTCCACTGAATGACCATATTTTCCCCTGAAACATGATACTCAGTTTTGCTGGGTAGATGACTCTTGGTTTTAATCCCAGCTCCTTTGACCTCTGGAATGTCATATTCCATGCCCTTCGATCCCTCAGTGTAGAAGCTGCCAGATCCTGGGTTATCCTGATTGTGTTTCCACAATATTCAAATTGTTTCTTCCTGGCTGCTTGTAATATTCTCTCCTTAATCTGGGAATTCTGGAACCTGGCTATAATATTCCTAGGAGTTTTCTTTTTGGGATCTTTTTCAGGAGGTGATCGGTGGATTCTTTCAACCTCTATTTTGCCCTCTGGTACTAAAACATCAGGGCAGTTTTCTTTGAGAAAACTGTAGGATGATTTCTAGGTTCTTACTTTGGACATGGCTTTCAGGCAGTCCAATAATTTTTAGATTATCTCTCCTGGATCTGTTTTCCAGGTCAGTGATTTTTCCCACAAGATATTTCACATTGCCTTCTGTTCTTTCATTTGTTTGGATCTGTTTAACAGCATCTTGATTTCTCGTAAAGTCATTAGCTTCCATTTGCTCCAATCTAATTCTGAAGCAATGATTCTCCTCATTGAGTTTTTGAGATTCTTTTTCCATCAGGCAAATTCTGCTTTTTAAGGCATTCTTCTCCTCATTGCCTTTTTGGGCCTCCTTTGCCATTTGAGTCAGTTTGTTTTTTAAGGTATTATTTTCCTCAGTCAGGCTGTTGACTCTCATTTCATAATTTTCTTGCATTGTTCTCATTTCTCTTCCCAATTTTTCCTCCACTTCTCTTATTTGGTTTTCAAAATCTTTCTTAAGGTCCTCTATGGCCTGTAACCAGCTTGTATTTTCCTTTGAAGCTTTTGGTGCAGGAGTTCTGACTTCACTGCTTTCCTCCTGTTCCATGCTTTGCTCCTTTTTGTCCCCAAAATAGGAGTGTATTGTTGGAATCTTCTGTCTGCTTTGTTTCCTTTGCCTGCTCATTTTGCCACTCAATTACTTGATTTAGGGGCTTTTTGCCACAGTAGGACTCTGCCACCAGGCAGGGGAGCTTTTGTCCCAAAGGCTAGGGTTTTCTCAGCTGCTGGAGGTATTAGATGGGTCCCCTCTCTGAGGTCTCCACACGCCCTGGCAAGCTGGTCACACACCCCAGAACCTCTACCCTAGACTGCAATCCAGATCCAAGCAGGTTAAAGCAACAGCGATTACCCCTCAGACTGGTGCTTGGTCCCCCTACACTCTGAAGGCCAAGAGCTGAAGCTGCCATGGTGGTGCTGGCTGGCTGTGCCAGCTCTCAGTGGCTTTTCACCCTGGGGGTAAAAGCCACGCACTCTCACTTATTGGTCCCAAAGTCCAGACTGTACTGAGCTCTCACTTTGTCCTTTGTGTCTATGTGTTGATAAATATGGAAACGGCCACAGCTGCTGCTGATCTGGAGTCCCTCTGGCCAGCTGCTGGTCAGGCCGCCCTGGAGCTAAAGCCTCAGGGTGGGGCTGGGCTCGGCTCCCAGAGCGCTGCGTTGGATTCCTGCAGGCCTGCCGGGCTCTCCTCAGCGGGAGGTTAGCTTCTCTGTGTTATTTTGTGGGTTCTGCAGCTTCAAAGTTTGTTTAGAGTCCCCTTTTTACATGGATTGGGGAGGGTGGAAGCCGGAGCTGTGGGAAGGTCATGCTTCTACTCTGCCATCTTGACTCCGCCTATCCAGAAACCTTCTTACATGCTTGTATCCCTCACTTCAGTCTTCTCAATTCTTTTGTCCTATTTCTCTATCTAATCAACCCTAATTACTACCAATTACCCATTTCCATTCATCTACCTTTTCCCCAAGCTGAAACCCAGACCACAAACCACTTAGTAAGTTTGCTCCTTATGATTTATGGGAGACTGAGCTTATGGATGTCCATTATTTTCATTAGGGAGTTGTTGCCATGCTTCATTATGAAAGATGTGCCCTATCTCCACTAGAGGTTCTTTATTAGTTAATAATTAATTAATATCTCCTTTCAGGATAACATGGAAGAAAAATCCATCACATAAAGTATAGGGATGCTTGGCTTTTCTGGAATATAAATCACTCATGAAAAGTTTGAGCTTTGCTCAAAGAGGACCTCACTTTGTAGGTCATTTTCTTCTAAATTGCCTTCCTTCCCCACCTTCCTTTAAGGGGAAGGATTAAAAAAAAAAGGGTCTGGAGCTATAATTTTTGTGAAATCCCTTTTGCTTTAAGTTAACTGTAGTTAACTACTCTTTATTGTTTGGAAAAACTCGTGTATGTTTACTAGGGAGGAAGTGGTTTCTGGAGATTGTACCTGAATGAAGAGTGAGTCAGAAAGCTAGTTTAAAGGGTTTCGTTCAAAACACCACACGGGAGAGGAAAATGAAGATTCTTGTTCACACAGGTGAATGACCAATAGCCTTTACCTGAATAGAAATGTGTCATAACCTGTCAGAGCAAAGACATCCTCAACTTGTTACTCATTCCTGAGATCAATCTTCTCCACTCCCCTAGTTTATTTTTTAATGACATATTGCTTATCACACCCCAACAGGATATATTCCATGTACTTCCAGACTTTCTCAGCTGACTTGATCAACAATATTTCAAACCAAAATATAATTATGTAAATAAACAAAAGCCCTGACCTTAGACAAAGTTTTTTATTATTGTTACTGTCACTAAAGAGACAATAAGTGTCCCTGCCTCCATTTTCTGCCTTTCCTAATCCATCCTCTCCCTACCTGCCAAATAGATCTTCCTAAAGAGAGGGCATGAGCATATCACTACCCTATACAAGAAGCTAGATTAAGTGAATATTGAATTCAATGACCAATTTCAGACCCAAATGGGAAATGACCCTTTCCTCCTTTAATTGGAGAGGTGGGGGACTGACTACAAGTGTATAGAATGCAGCAAATGCAGGCAGAACCAATTACTGTGTCAGTTAGTTTTGCTTAACTGTTTTATCTTTGTTACTATGAAATGGGTAGGGGAGAGGGTGAAGGAACTAAAAATAAATTTTTTTCAAAATTAAATTAAAAAAAATTTTTTTAATTGTTTATTAATGCTTTAAAAAACAAGGGGAAGATCATTGATTGAGTGGTGGGGCATAGAAAGGAGGAACTCAGAAATGTTTGTTAAAAAGTCAAAATTTTAAAATTAAGCTTCAGTGTCTTTCCAGTTTTCTAGGATGAAATCGGTAAGTCAATAAATAGCAAAGGAACTTTTAAAATAAGGAGTTTATTGATGTCTTTTCAACATTATCATTTCCACATAAGCACTGCTATTTGAACCCTCTCTTATAATAAATTAAAGCAAAATAAACCAAGACATTGACTATTTCTGACAGTGTGCCTCATTTTGCATCTGTAGTCTATCTCAGACTTTACAAAGAAATAGCAGTTCTGTGTGCACGCAGACACACACACAGATTATTTTAATGCAATTAGTTTCCTTTGTTACCATATATAATCTTATATGTATATATACATATGTATTGTATATATATTATATATTTTATTTTCTGTATTTAAAAACATTATTGTGAGAAGGTACCAGACTGATAAAGGGGTCAATAACATGAAAAAGGTTAAGAACTCCTGAATCAGAGGGAATAGGCTTGGGGGTTTTTTGGCCCCAGAGGGCAGATTTGGAATATTAGATAGAAGTTTCAGAGATGAGATTCCAGGAGGCTATCCTACATTTGAAAGTAGGCAATTTCCCTTCACTGGAGGTTTGCCAGTGGAGACTGGGTAATTTCATTCATGAGCAATATTGAAGAAGAGATTCTTGTTCAGGTCTGGTTGGAAAAGGTGGTCTCTGAGGTTTCTTCCAATGTTGAGATGCTATGCTTCTTTTCTTTTATGTATTTTACACTTCTCAGAGTCAATAAGCTTTTTGAAATAGGCTAGACTGGAGATTTTACATTATCTACTGTGTCTGCTCATCTTGGCCATTCTGATTTTCTAATGATTCTGGCCTTTGCTCTAATTAATAGTTTAACTGTACACAGAAAGTTGACTTGAAAATGACTCATTAGCAACTGGTCATTTCTGTCTGCTAAGATAGGGAGTCACTTTACAGAAGTCTTGCCCCCCAAGTCTTTATTTAACCCTGAGCTCTCAAGGACTTTGTCTTTAGAGTACAAGCTCTAGATCTTCAAATAAACTGGAAAGTCTTTAATTATCATAGGAATAAGATGCACCTATTATATGAGGACCAATCTAGCTAAGCAGAACAAATTGTCTTCAGGGATTGATCACCAAGTCATGAGTTCCTACTTATAGCAACTCATGAAACAAAGCTATAAAAAATGATCCTCAGCTCTTCACTAAAGTGGCAGAATGATAGAAAAGGGTACAAACAAGAGAAGAAAGTCCTATGTCTAGAAACATTTATGGCTACTCTTTTGATGGAGGTAAAGAACTGGGAACCAACAGGGTGCCATCAGTTGGGGAATGGCTGAACCAACCATGAAATTTGGATGAAATGGAATACTGTTGTGCTGTAAGAATTGAAAAGCATGATTTCAGAGAAGTCTGGGAAGACTTGTGTGAACTGATGCAGAATGAATGAAACAGAATTAAGGCAATAATTTATGATATAACAACAACATTTAAAGACTTAAGAACTCTTATCAATTGTTACTCACTTTTTGACAGAGAGGTTAATGTACTAAATATACAGGAGGAGACATGCATTTTTACACCTGGCCAAAATGAGAATTTGATTTGCTCAACCGTGCGTGTTTGTTACAGAAATTTTGCAGTTTTTTATTTCTTTTTGTTTTCTGTGGAGAAGAGCAAAGTAAGAGGGAGGCAAAAGTGGAGGAGAACAATGTGGTAGAGAAAATGAATGCTTATTAATTGAAAAAAATAGTCAAAAAAAGTTAAAGGGCAGGGGAATGTTCTCACCTCAGCCTCAGAATCCTCCTTCAAGGTTCAGCTACTCAAGTGCCACCTTTACATGAAGTTTTTCTCAACCTTCTCAAATGCCAGTACTTTGTTTCCCAAACTTTCTTGTATTTAACTTGTATTTATTCCATACATACTTCTATGGCACCTATTGTCTTCCTCATTAGAATTTAAATTCCATGAGAGTAGGGATGCCTTCATTCTTTGTCTTTGTGTCCCACAGCCTGGAATAGTCCCTAGTTATTTGGGTACACACTAAGCCTAAAAAGTAAGCCAGTTGAGTAGGATCAAGGCTTAAAATGTAATAAACAGTCATGGAGCACAAGAACCAAATAAAAACCATTTTACTGTTAAGAGTCAAAAGAACACACTTTAAAAGGAGACAAAAAAGATAAAGTGCTACAGCCTTCTGAAGTCACCACATCAGAGGCCACCTACAAACAGCAGGAGCACAGGAATAATCTCTGATGACTGTCTTCCTCATGTTGGCCTTTCATATCTTAACTGGCGGCCCTGTCCCTTAAAAAAATAGCCAGGTCATACTTCCTGGCAATCATCTGATCATCTGGCTTATAAAACTTGGGTGGAGTTTGCTAAGGAGAATGGTAATAAGGTAAACAAATTAGAAACAAGGAAGCAATTACTATTCCCATCTCGGGATGAAGGGAGCATTCATAACCAAATAATGTATAGAGAGGATCACAGAAAATAATATGGACAAGTTTTGTCATATGAAATTTAAAAGTTTTTTGTGCAAATAAATTCAATTCAGATAAAATGAGAAAGGAAGAAGGTCACTGGGGGAAAAAAGTCTTTACAGTAAGTTTCTCTGACAAAAGTCTCATGCCCAATATATATATGGAATAGATTCAAATTTGTTAGAAGAGCCACTCCCTAACAAAATGGTCAAAAGACATAAACTATTAGTTTTCAAAGTAAGAAAGTCAAGCTATTTATCATATAAAATAAGTGTTCCAAATCACTAGCAATTCTGAGGTTCAACCACAAACCGATCAAACTGGCAAAGATGAGAAAGGAGAAGGGTATCAAGAGGATAAGGAAGAAAGGAAAAGAGAGAAAAAAAGCAGCTCAGGCTTCAAGACGGCAAATATAACCCCTTCCTCAGAAATTCAAAAGCACAGTCACCCTGTAATTCCTTCCCAACACTAGCCCTACATCACCCCACTCACTACCTACATATAACTAGCAGCACATTGTAGGTATTTAATACATGCTTGCTGAAGTGAATTTAATTATTTAACATTTTTGGTCTCCATAGATAATAACCAATTGGATAATTCTGGCTCCCTAACAATCATTTAAAATAACAACTATAAAGAACTCATATTTTGTCTTCTAAATTTAAAAGCATAATATTAGTTGTCTAAGTGAAAATGGAATACCTGAAAATATAAGCTGCTAGTTATTACCTTTATCCCACTTCAAACAAACAAAAAAAAAGTGAAGATACTTTACCTTTTCATTATTTGTTTCCATTTTGGCAGTTATTAGAGAAGGAAAACTTAAAAATCATCCATATTTAATTCTTCCTTCTTCGAAGTTCATAATTAAAGGTATCAATGGCACATGATTATTTTTTACTAAACATTTCTTAGAATATCCTCTCTATAAGATTTCCTCTTTTATTCTCAGCAGCTGCTTCAGGACTGTTTGCCAGTTAAAAAGGCTAGAGCTGGGATCTTCCGTGTGTGCAATGTAGCCCTTTAAATATCGATCTGCCTCCTGTGGGGATACAGAAGAGAAGCAGTAGCTAGCCTATTGGAAACTGGGGGGGGGGGGGGCCAAAATAGCTGCAGGATCTTCTCCAACTGCTTTTAACAATATATCCATAATACCTTTCCTTTCTGTTTCTTCTGAAGAAAGAAGCAGCTGGTTTTTCCAAAGGACAGTGAGAGCTGAAAGGATTCTCACAATCAAGATAGCCCTGTTGGATTTTATACAGAGAGGGCATCTTGGGGAGAGCAGAGCATGGATTTGGAGGGACAGGTGAACAATTTAATTTCTCTTAGCTTCAGCATCTCTCTACTGGTAGATTATTATTATTATCATTATTATTTTTTTTTTTGCTTTTTGGAGGGCAATTGGGGTTAAGTGACTTGTGTTTGAGGCCAGATTTGAACTCAGGTGGTCCTAACTCCAGGGCCGGTGCTCTATTTACTGCGCCACCTAGCCTCCCCTGGTAATCAGATTATTATGGAGCTGTTTTTAAGACTTAAAAGCAGGGTGGCTAGGTGGTTCAGTGAATAGAGCACCAGCCCTGGAATCAGGAGGGACCTGAGTTCAAATATGACTTCAGACACTTAACACTTACTAGCCATGTGATCTAGGACAAATCCCTTAATCCCAATAGCCCTGCCTTCCCCCTTCAAAAAGAAAAAAAGAGTTAAAAGGTTATAGACATGGAAAGAGAAAGAAGGCTTCCACCCTTTATCCTTAAACTACTTCTGTATACCCATATACCACATACATAAACACATATAAACATGTTCACAAAGGGTGTGGGAGTGATGTTTTCTATTTTTACTTTGTTCTCTAGTTCTAATAGGTCTGGGGAGTTTCATTTATAATTTTTTAATATATGGTACCCAGGCCTTTTATATTTTTAGTAATGGTTTTTAGGGCATCTGTTGATTTTTAAATTAACTCTCTTTGACTTATTTTCCAGGTCAGTTGTTTTGGATGGTAGAGGCTTTACCTTTTCTTCTATTTTTTCAGCCTTCCAATTTTGTTCTTATATTTCTCGTTGTCTTGGAATAATTTCTTGTCATAAAATTATTCATTTAGTCATTCTAATTTTGGTAAAGTTATATACCTTCTGTTTTAAGTTACTTATTTTCCTAATTATTTCCTATAATGTTCTTACTTTACTTATTTCATTTTTTCTCTTTATTTCTTCCAAGTGGCCAAGTCATTCTTTTCACTAGAAAAGTCATAAATTCACTAGAATTAAGAAGGGTTAGCAATGGCTTCCTCTAGAAGGTGAGGCAAAGCAAGACAATTGCTATTAAGTGACTTACCCAAGGGCACACAGGCCATATTTGAACTCAGGTCCTCCTGACTCTAGGGCCAGTGCTCTATTCACTGAGCCACCTGCCCCTAGAAGGTGGGATTTTAACTAGGACTTGAAGGAGATCAGGGAAGACAGGAGGTAGAAGATGAGGAAGGAGAGAATTCCAGCCATGAAGGACAGCCATAGAGAATGCCCAGAGACAGGTGATGGAATGTCTTGTCTGTGGAATAACAAAGTGGCCAATGTCACTGGATCTCAGAATACATAAGATAGAAGAAGACCTCATGAGGTAAGGGAGGGTGGTAAGAGGGGGAGTTATGTTATGAAGGGTTTTGAATGCCAAATGGAGGATTTTGCATTTGATCTTAGAAGTGACAGGGAGCCACTAGAATTTATTTTAGGGTATATTTGTGTGTATGTGTGTGTGTGACACATGGTTACACTTTAGGAAGATCACTTTGGAGGCTAAATGGAAGATGGGCTAGAGAGGGGAAAGAATTGTAGAAGGCTGACCAATTAGCAGACTATTGCAATAATCCAGGCATAAGGTGATTAGGGCTTGCATTGAGGTGATGATAGTATCAGAGAAGAGAAGGAAGCATATTTGAGAGATATTGCAAAGGTGAAATTGACAGACCTTGGCAATAGGTTGACAGGGTGGGGTGGGGGCGGGGGGTGTGAGGAGTTGAGGACTAGTAGGCTGCAAGTTTGAGTGACTGAGGGGTTGGTGGAGCCCATGACAGAATAGGGAAGTTTGGAAGGGTTAGGGGTAAAGACAATATTTTCAATTTTGGACATTTTGAGTTTAAGATACCTATTGAACATCAGTTTGAGATGTCTGAAAGGCAGTTGGAGATGCAAGACTGGAGGTCAGCCAAGAGGTTAGAATCGGGTAAGTAGATTTGAGAACCATCAGCAAAGAGGTGATATTTAAATACATGGGGGCTGATAAGATCACCAAGTGAACTAGTATAGAGGGAGAAGAGGGCCCAGGACAGAACCCTGAGGGATACCTACCCACAGTGAGCATAGCTTGCATAAGGATGAAGTACACAAACATTATCTGTTTTCTTGTATTTTTATTTATTTTGTCAAATATTTCCCAATTACATTTTAATCTGGTTGGCCATAGGCCATGAAGTCTATGGCCAGTGTTTCTGACACCTATGGCCCAACGCATACACCAAAGGAATCTCCATTATATCTAGCCTCCACTTGGAGAACTCTAAGGATGGAGAACTTGCCTCTTGAGGCAGTCCATTCCACTTTGGATGGCTCCAATTGTTAGCAAATTTAGTGTGACATCAAGTTTAAATCTGCTTCTTTGTAACTTCTACCCATTGCTCCTGGCTTTGACCTCTGAGGCTAAAGGAAACAAGTCTAAGTCTGGTCCTTTCTCCACCTGACATCTCTCCTGAGTCTTTTCTTCTCCAGACTAAACATATCCAGCTCCTCCAAACAATCTTCATATGAAAGAGACTTGAGTCCCTTCACCATCCTAGTTTCCCTCAGTGGACACTTTCCAGTTTATCAGTATCTTTTCTTAAACTGTGTGACATAGCAGGGAATGCAATATACTAGATGAGGTCTAATGAAGGAAGAGTACAATGGAAATATCACCACCCTAGTCTGGGTCGTTGGGTTTTTCCCTTGGTTTGTTTGTTTGTTTTGGGGGGTGGGGTGAGGCAATCAGGGTTAAATGACTTGCCCAGGGTCACACAGCTGGTAAGTGTCAAGTGTCTGAGGTCAGATTTGAACTCCAGGGTCAGTGCTCTATACTGTGCCACCTAGCTGCCCCTGCCACCCTATTCTTGGAAGCGTTGTTATTCATCCTTCACTCTTGAAGAGGACCAATAGTGTCATGAGGGCGATACCTTAGGAAAAACAAAAACAAAAACCTTTGGAAGCTCTATTGCTTGTGCAGCTTCTCTGGTTGAAGGGTCCCACAGGATTCTAACATTCTTTTTGTATAGTTCTGGGCTGGATGAAGGCACTTAACTATAGTTTCTCTTTGGATTTCTTGATCTTTGTTTGGTCTGATGCTATTTTTATGTCATTTCTATAGTACATGTGGACAGCCAGGTGGTGCAGTGGATAGAGCACTGGCCTTGGAGTCAGGAAGACTCATCTTCATGAGTTCAAATCCAGTCTCAGTTACTAGCTATGTGACCCTGGGAAAGTCACTTAACCCTGTTTACCTCAGTTTCCTCATCTGTAAAATGAGCTGGAGAAGGAAATGGAGAAACACTCCAATGTCTTTGCCAAGAAAACCCCAAATGGAGTCACACAGAGTCAGACACAACTGAATTGACTGAATGACATATGGTACATGTGGGAGAGCTGTACCCCTCCTGACAGTGGCCACATTTTACACGTGATCACCCTGAGGCCAAGGGAGGTCAGATGACTTGCCCGGGTAAAGTCAAAGAGCCGGGACAAGTCATGGATCAGAGCAAGTGGCTAGATATGAAATGGGCATTAATGGGTCGGGAGGACAGAGACAGTCAGACAGAGGACCTAGGAACAAGGAAATGGTGAGAGCCAAAGAGGTGCAAATCAGGGAGAAGCTGTGGATCATCACATTTCAATGGGAGGAGCCTGTGACTTGTTCATCCCTGGAGATTTTCCAGTGAAGGCCGCCTGACCATTTGGCAGGGTTAGCTGTAGACAAGATTCTGTTCCGGTGTAGTTTGGACTCACTGGTCTCTGTGGAACCTCACAAATCTTCAGTTCTGTAATTAATAGAGAAGCGATATGGTGTGGCAAGGATCTAGGTATGGAGATGAGGCATCAGGAGTCAAAGGCAGAACAAGGAATCAGGGTTTCAAGAGTACCAAAGGCAAAGAAGTGTTTATTTATAGATCTGGGAACATGCTGTTTCCTTCTTCCCCTAAGCCCCAAGAAAATATGAGCTCCTTGACTGGGAAAGGACTGTTTATTTATTTTTTTAATATTTATACCTCCAGTACCTACTATGGCACATAGTAATAATAATGAAAATAATAATAGCTAACATGTATGTATTTACATATTATACTTCATATATATTTACTATGTGCTAGGCACTATGCAAGCACTTTACAATTATCTCATTTGATCCTCAAAACAACCCTGCAAGATAGGTGTTATTATTATCCCCATTTTACATTTGAGGAAACTGAGGCAAGCGTGGTTAAAATGACTTGCCCAGGGTCAAACTGTCTGAGGTCAGATTTAAACTGAGGACTTCCTGACTTCAGACCTCTGCACCATTTGGCTGCTCCATTTATTAGGTGTTTAATGAATGCTTTTTGGATTATTGGTTGGTTGAGACTGAGCCAGGGTGGCTCTTCAGGCTCAGAGGCTTTTACAGAATTCTTGTGTAAGTAGGAATCAATCCTCACAGGACCAGTCTAGGTTAAGTAATTAGGGGTAGATAGGTAACTTCTGACTGGAGCACGGAATGATGGAATAGAACAATTCAGTTGCATGAATTTCCATTAAGTGCCTACTGTGTGCCAAGTATATAGTGGCAAAGCTGAAAAGCTACAGAGATGAAAAAGAGCACTTTATTACAAGGAGCCCTCAGAAGCAGTGAGGTGCAGTAGATAAGGAGTCAAGGAGGCCCGGGTTCAAATCTTGCCTCTAACGCTTAATATTGTGACCCTTAGTCAAATCACTTAACTTCTCTGAGACTCAGTTCCTCATCTGTGAAATGGGGTTATTGTGAGGTTCCAAGAAGACAATGAATGTAATATATAAAAACATGTATAAAATCTTATATAAATGTCAAGCTGTCAAAGTGATTTTCTTCAAGCAAAAATCTGACCATTTTACTACCCTACTTGATAAACTCCCTATTATCTCTAGGATAAAATATAAACTACTCTGTTTAGGTTTTAAAGTCCTCTACAACCTGGCTTTCTCATATCTTTCCAACCTCATCATACATGACTACTGTTCCCTCTAGAGTTGAACCAACTGACTTGCTCTGCTCCTCACACATGGCATTCCACCTGCCATCTTGGTGCTTTGTACTGGTTATCCTCTCTGCTTGGATTGCACGTCATCCTCATCTCTGCCTCCTAGAATCTCTCTTCCTTCAGTTCATAGTTCAAGCACAACCTTGATTCCAACTGCTTGTGTCTTCCCTTCCCAAATACCTTGTATTTAAGTACCTTAACTACCTGTGTTCAGTTTCTGGTCCTGAGACAGCTGTGGGAGTTTGGGTCAGTAGCACTTGGCATTTGATTTTGAGTCAAAAGTCCTGGATTCAAATCCTGACTGTTATCAACCACCTTTGAGACTTTGGTCTCAAACTCAAATGATCACTTAACCATTCTGGGACTCAGTCTCTTCACCTATAAAATGGGGGCTGGACTTGAAGAACAGAGATTGTTTTAGTTTTTATGTTGTATTATTTACTTAACCTTTCCCACCCATGTCTAGTGCAGTCCCTGCCTGGCACACAGAAGGTATTTAATAGAAGCTTGCTGTTCAATTGACAATTATCTCAGGAGAGCAGATCATACCAAAGAGACAGCTAGCATTGGAAGATCTATCAGAAGGGGCACAATCCAGGCACAATTTGTATCTATAGGCACTACTCTGGACCTAATCAGTATCCTCTTCCCTATGATTGGGTAAAAATAAATATATTTTTAAATATATAATATTTAATATATTTTAATGTAATATATAAGTATATTTTAAATATAAAATTAATATATAAATATATACAATAAACAAATAAATAACAACAACAATAAAAGCTAAATTGGCCTTTTGAGATTGGAAGAGAGATACCATTTCATGACCATTTTCTCTTCAAAGTTTGGCTTGATGTTAGATAACAGCAAGACAAAACTGACTTCTGGGCTGCCCTGGGATTCTGGGCTGCTTCAAAGTATTCCTGCGGTATCTGGGTTGAGCACAGACCAGGAGTTATTTTGTCCTGAGTATCATCCAGACCAACTTCCACCCAGTGACAGCTCAGGAAGGGGCTGCATCATTGGAGAATTGGCCTTGCACTGAAACAGGTCTGGAGGAATGTTGGAGATGACGTGAAGGACAATACATTATTTGTTGGCTCATGTTCCCCAAGAGGCGACTTGGATAAAAATCTGAGAATTTTTAGAGCTAGAAGGAATGAAAGAGATCATAAAAGCTGAAGCCTTCATTTGACAGATGAGAGGACAAAAGCCTCCGAAACCTACTGGAGAGAGCCTGAGAAGCAAGAACAAATAAGGGTGATCACTTAGTACTAAGGCCTTGGATTTTTGAATGTTGTGTCTTCCTTGCTTTGCCTCTTCTATCGCCATACCTGAGTACTGTATCCCTGTCTCTTGAGTTTCATTTTATTAAATGGGAATAGGAGTGGTTACTTAGCTTAGGAAATGAATGTATGCAAAGAGCTTTGAAATCCTTAGAGATGTGTACTAAAAGTAGGTGGCTTGACTTACATCAGGGTTGGTAAAATCTTGAAAGCTAACAAGCCAAAGAGGGTTTCAACAAAGCCTCCCTTAGTTCTTTATTTGGACACATGTGAAAGCAGGTAAGTGTGAGATAATGGCAAGGCTTCCTCTGGTTTCCTACTGTCACTAGGCCATTCAAAACAAGAAGCGTTGTTAAGGGCCTACTATGTATACAAAGTATTACACTAGACACTGGGAATTCAACGAAAAAAGGAAAAATAGTTCCTTTCTACAAAGAGATTCCATTTGACAGTGGAAGGGGTATGTGTGTAAAAACAACCTGGTCACAAATATGTAAATACATGCTTATTCAAAGAGAGGAAAAACAGCAACAGTCAAGGAGATCAGGCAAGGCTTCCTGTAGGAAGTGGCATGCAATTTGAGCCTTGAAGGAAATGAAGACTTCCAAGAGAGGAAGACAGGGAGTGAGATCTTTCTAGGTATGGAAGATAGCCTGTGCATATGCATAGAGGTAGGAGATAGAATGATGACTTTAGAGAATGGCTAACTGGAATAGAACAAAGAATACGGAGAGGAGGGGGATAATATTCAATAAGGCTGGACTTAAAGAAGCCAGATTGTGAAAGGTATGTCAAACAGAGGAATTTATGTTTTTCAGAGAGGCAATAGGAAGGTTCTTGAGCAGGGAGATGACACAGTCAGACTTAGGCTTTAGGAAGATGATTTTGGCACCTGAGTAAATAATAGATTTGAAAGATAGACCAGAAACCAAGAGTCTAACTGGGATTTTAAAAGAGTTCAGGCAACAGGTTGTGAGATGGTATACTTAGGATAGTGATCATGTTAGAGAGAGACAATGTCTAAAACCAGTTAGCAAACAGTACATTTTTGGAGATAATTTTTTATTGCTCTTTCCTCAACTCCAAAAAGCTTTTCTGGCATAATTTTTTTGAATACTTAATTCCCTAATTATGCTGTCAACAATGCTTGTTCAGAAAAATCTTTCTTTTTATAATATTGTTTATGCAATGTGCACGTTCCATTCAGTTGAATCAGACTTTTCAAATGATCTTTTTTCCCCTTCCTTTAAAAAAAATTGTGGGTTTGGGGGCTGGTTTTTCAGATTCATGTTTACTGAAGCAAGGCTTCTGCCTTGACACAAGACCCCAGGGAAGTTATCATTGCTGGATTTCAGAATCACAAAGTTCAAGACTGAAGGAAGCCTCAAGGTTATCTGATACCGACAGGGAACAGAATATAATTCATAGAACTGTGTTAAGTTTTCAAGATTCCTGAGACTGCTGTGGGTTCTGGCTGAATGTCAGGAGTTTGGGTCAGTAGCAGTTGGCATTTGATTTTGAGTCAAATGGGTTCAAATCCTGGCTCTGTCATCAACCACCTTGAGACTTTGGTCTCAAACTCAAATGGTCACTCAACCATTCTGGGACTCAGTTTCTTCACCTGTAAAATGGGAGTTACGGGACAACCAGGTGGCTCAGCGAGTAAGAGCACCGGCTCCAGTGTCTGGATGACCTGGAGATCAAATCCGGGCTCAGATACTTAGCACCACACCCAGAAATAACTGGCCATGTAACCTTGAGCAAGTTACTTAACCCCGATTGCTTAAAAAAAAAAATGGGAGTTGGACTTGCAGACTTCTTTTTTTTCTTTTTCTTTCTTGTCTTTTTTTCCTTTTAAATTTATTTATTTTTAGTTTACAACATTCAGTTTCAGAAGCTTTTGAGTTCCAAATTTTCTCCACCTCCTTCTGCTCTACTCCCCCAAGACAGCATGCAATCCAGTATAGGTTCTACATATACCTTCACATTAAGTATATTTCACAATAGTCAAGTTGTAATGAAGAACTGTAACAAATGGAATGAACCATGAGAAAGAAGAAACAAAACAACACAAAAGAAAACAAAACAAAAAAGAGGACAAATAGTATGTTTCAATCTGCATTCAGACTCTGTAAATCTTTCCCTGGATGTGGATAGCCTTTTCCATCATGAATCTTTTGGAATTGTCTTAGAACCTTGCATTGCTGAGAAGAGCCCAGTCTATCAAAGTTAGTCATCACAGACATAATGAGTCTGTAATTGTGTACAATGTTCTCCTGGTTCTGCTCCCCTTACTCAGCATCAGTTTATATGGGTCTTTCCAGTTTATTATGAAGTCCATCTACTCTACATTTCTTATAGTACAATAGTATTCCATTACATTCACGTACCACAGTTGTTTAGCCATTACCCAATTGATGGGACGTAAAGACTTCTATGGTCCCTTCCAGTTCTAAATCTAAAATCCTTTGATTCCCTCCATGACCCCATTTGGGGTTTTCTTGGCAGAGATACTGGAGTAATTTGCCACTTCCTTCTCCAGCTCATTTTACAGATGAGGAAACTGAGGCAGACAGGGTTAAGTGACTTTCTCAGGGTTAGATAGCTAGTAAGTGTCTGAGGCCAGATTTGAACTCAGGAAGATGATGAATCTTCCTGGTTCTTATCCACTCTATCCACTGTGCCACCTAACTCTCCTCACATAGTGGGGAAAGTTGACATATCTTGGTTGAAACCTGCCAGTGTGTGGTGGGAAAGAGAGAGTGGTCAAAATGTCTGTGGACTCTAAGAGTAATGGTGCAGTTCTACTGTCCATGGGGTTTGGTCCTTCACCTCTTTCCCCTTGTGTATTTGTAGTGGTAAATGGTGGTAACTATGTGTAATGTTAAGGGAATTTGAAAATCTTCCCTGTGCCTGAATAGGCCTATGTGATCACATGGAAACCTGAGTCACATGAGCCTGTGGTGGGAGAAGCTTACCTAACGGGTGGAGCAGGAAGTGGGAGTGAGACAGAGCTGGGAGAGAGAGCGAGCAGGCAGAACAGTTAGGGTGAGTGAGAGAGGGAAGATTTTTGCCTGGGGGAACTTGCTTTGTGGGGAGGCTTGGGAATGTTTTTGCTTTCTGCACTGGCAATGGGTATAGACTTTTTTGTTACTGTAATGGATTTGGCTTACTGGTGTTAGTGTCATCTTCAAAGAAGAGAGTCTGTTATATCTTGCAATTCAAACCTGGGATATTCGTAGCAGCTGCTGTGAGTATGGCATTGGTGAAATACTATGGATGTCCGTTCCTGATCTGGGGTAGTGATTTGCCTTACTTCAGAGCTTACACACTGGAAATAGGTGATAATAATAAAAGTCTATTTATCCTGGAGCTGCCTATCTGAATTGTGATAGCTGAACTTATGCACAAGTTTTCATCCCTAGAGAAGGATGCTCAGCAGCAAACAGTATTTAATCAACAAGTATTTATTAAACACCTACTGTATGCCAGGTGCAAGGTGCCTGGGGTACAAAGAGGAAAATAAAATGGATTCTGCCCTCAAGGAGTTTACCTTCTATCAAACTATAACATTTCAACACCTCCTATCATTTACCACTTTCTGACTCTCTCCTGGAAAGCTGTTTAATACACTTAAAGTAGCCCCACTGATCCTAGCTGAATCCCATGGGTTTCCATGGGATTCAAAAAACCTGGGTCCCATGCATTATAACTTAAATTTCCAGAGATCTTGGGGCAACAAGATTTTCTGAGCCTGGTCTATATCCCTAGGAGATCTTCTGTTTGGCTTCATGTTGACCTGAAGGTCTCTGCTATAGCAAGCCACCCATTTGTTCTTGGAATAGGAAAATTAGAACTGATCACTTGTTCATTCCAGTGAATTCTTTCAAATGACTGTCCACCCTGTATTTTTGTTGTTTCTGGAAATGGTTTTCTTTATAAAGCTGCTGATAAATGCCTGAATTGTGGGGGGAAAAAACACCAAAAAACACCCTAACCTTCCTTAAATGCATCTCTTAGTTCTGTTGTTCTTGAAGGAATGGATTACGTTTCTCTTCCACTCCTTGCAAACTTTTCACAGCACACATTTACTTTGGAGTGCCCTTTTCTAAAAGACTGTAACTGTGGTGAGAAGGGGCCTTTTAATAGACTTCTACCTTTTCTGAGATAATTGCTGGCAACTGGGACTGAAATACCAGCTATACAGGAAGGCTTCAAAAAAAAAGAGCCCTTATCATCTATCACTTGCTGTGAGTGAAATTGACTAGGATCACACACAGCAAGTTTCAAAGGCAAAGTGCTTCCTTCCTAGGGGTCAGTGTACACTTATTCCCCTCTGATGACTTTAACCATGGGGAAGATGACGGGAAAGGAAGAGGGAATGGAAGGAGAAGGGCTTGAAGGAAGATGGAGGAATGAAAAGTCACAAACAAGCCTAGTTTTTCATTATTCCGGTCTCTAGCAAAAAAAGCAACTGAAATATCTTGAAGAAGCAAAACTACCAGAAACCCTCGCAATAGTGACACACAAAGAGATCTGCAGAAGCCTTTACGTTTGATCTTCATGACAAGCCGGTTAGGTAGATGCGATTATTATTCCCATTGTTCTAGTAAGAAAACCAAGGCCCAGAGAGGTTAAATGACCGGTGCAGGCTTACGCAGATGCAAGTCTAGCACTCTACCTACTACAAAACCCAGCTACCTCCTCCTTTTAAAAACAAATAATTTTAAGATGATTCTAGAGAACTGAAGTTGAAGTATGCTAGCTACTATCAGAGAGGCAATAGACTTAAGATGCACAAGAAAGCATATATTCCTGGATAGGGTGAAGGTAAAAATTTGTTTTGTCTATTTTTCTTTTTCCTTTTTTTATTGTTCACTGGGGGTTTGAGCAAAGAAGGGTAAAGAAGAGAAATTAAATGCTTGTTAATTGATTGGAAAAAATTAAATTAAGTTAAAAAATAGTTCTAGGGAGGGGGAAAAGCCCTATTCAACGGTAATGGAAGCACAAAAGACAGGAGGGGCATGTTGAGGGAGAGGGGGAAACCACTGTCTCAAATAACAGTGAGTTGTTTCAGGGTGCTTCTTTCCATTTTTATTGGTCCAATAAGGACAGATGACAGAATAATATACTTAGAATTCTAAAGGATTTGAGGTAATCAAGTCCTATGCCCTCATTTTACATATAAGGTAACTGAAGCCAAGAGAAGTTAAGTGGCTTGTCCAAAGTCAGACTGGTAGGAAGTTGAAAAGCTGGGATTTATACTCATGCATTTTTGTTTTGTTTTGTTTGGAGGGGGGAAGGCAAGACAACTGGGTTAAGTGACTTGCCCAAGGTCACACAGCTAGTAAGTGTGTCAAGTGTCTGAGACCAGATTTGAATTCAGGTATTCCTGACTCCAAGAACAGTGCTCTATTCAGTGCACCACCTGGCTGCCCCCATTCTCAATTCTAAATAGCTTCATCTTTCTTATGTACTATCCTACCTTTCTTTTGTCCTCATGAAAGGTGTATATAACTCTCCAGGTTTATAGGTAAATTGCTAATGTCTGATTGCTTACAGTATTAAGTACTCCTTCCCACTGTATCATATGGAGAAAAAAAATATACCCTGAGCATCCTCAAATGCATCTTTTGGTTTTGTTGTTCTTGAAGGAATGGATGGATTACCTTTCTCTTCCACTCCTTGAAAACTTTTCACAGCACACATCTACTCTGGAGTACCCTTTTCTAAAAGGCTGTAACTGTGGTGAGAAGGGACCTTTTAATAGATTTCTACCTTTTCTGAGATAATTGCTGGCAACTGGGACTGAAATATCAGGTATACAGGGAGGCTTAAAAAAAAAGAGTCCTTAGCATCTATCACTTACTGTGAGTGAAACTTACTAGTATCACACACAGCAGGTGTCAAAGGCAAAGTACTTCCTTCCTAGGGGTCAGTGTACAGTCATTCCCCTCTGATGACTTTAACCATGGTGAAGATGAAGGGAAAGGGAGAGGGAAGGGAAGGAGAATGACTTTAAGAAGGAGGAATGAAAAGTCATAAGCAAGCCTGTTTTTGTTTTTTTTAATTATCTTGGCCTCCAACAAAAAGAAAGAAAAGAAACAAAGAAGGAAGGAAGGAAGGAAGGAAGGAAGGAAGGAAGGAAGGAAGGAAGGAAGGAAGGAAGGAAGGAAGGAAGGAAGGAAGGAAGGAGCAAAATTACCAGAAACCCTCACAATGATGACACACACAAACGTTACCATTCTTCCTGTACTTTCTTCCATTAACCTCTTTCCTACTTCTCCCAGCCTCCTCATTGCTACTTCTCATCTTTCCTTACTGTGGTACCGTAGTCTCATTCACATTCAATTATTGCCACCATGCAAATGACTACCATATCTGTATTGCCCTCCAGTCTCAATCTTTCTCCTAAACCCCAGATCTGTATCTATAGCAGCCCACAGCACATAACCTTTGGATGTCTAATAAGCTCAAAATCAACCAACATTCCTGGAACATAGTAGCTGCTTAATGAATATTTTTCAGTCATTAGAAATTTGCTTCCTTTTGACTTTGCTAATTATCTCTATTCTATCCCTATTCACTGGTCTCCTGTATTTATAATCTTGATGTTACTTTTAATTCTTCCCTTTTTTATCTCTCATATTCAATTATTTGCTATATTCTGTTGACTCAATCTCCATAATATCTCTTGCATATTTTCCATAATTTCTATTCCTACTGCCATTGCCCCATAAAGGTCCTCATTACCACCTTAGTAGACTATTGGATTAGCTTTCTTTTTTAAAAAATTAATTTTTTTTTTTAGTTTTCAACATTCACTTCTGTAAGATTTTGAATACTAAATTTTCTCACCCTTCCTCACCTCCATCCCCTCCCAAGACAGCATGCAATCTGATATAGGCTCTACATGTACATTCATGTTAAACATATCTTCACATTAGTCATGTGGTAAAGAAGAATTAGAACCAATGGGAGGAACCACAAGAAAGAAGAAACAAAAAAAAAAAAAGAGAAAGAGCAAATAGTATGCTTCCATCTTGCATTCAGACTCCATAATTCTTTCTCTGGATGTGAATAACATTTTCTTTCTTTTTTAAAAAATTAATTTATTAGGGGTGGCCAGGTGGCTCAGAGAGTAAGAGCACCAGTTCCAGTGTCGGGATGACCTGGGGATCAAATCCGGGTTTGGATACTTAGCACCACACTCAGAAATAACTGGCCGTGTAACCTTGAGCAAGTTACTTAACCCTGATTGCTTTAAAAAAAATTAATTTATTTTTAGTTTTTAACATTCACTTCCATAAGTTTTAAATTTTCTTCACCTCTCTCCCCTCCCACCTCCCCAAAAAAATGTGCAATCTGATATTGGCTTCACATAGATGTTCTTATTAAACATATTTTCACCTTAGTCATATTGTATAAAAGAATTAGAATGAATGGAAGAAACCATGAGAAAGAAAAAAACAAAACTAAACAAAAAAGAGAGCATTCAGATTCCATAGTTCTTTCTGTGGACATGGATGGCATTTTCCATCATGAGCTTTTGAAGTTGCTTTAGGTCCCTTGCATTGTTGAGAAGAGCTACTTCTATCAAATTCAGTCATCACACAACGTGGCTGTTACCGTTTACAATGTTCTCCTGTCTGCTCACTTCATTCGTCATCAGTTGATGTAAGTCTTTCCAGGTTTTTCTGAAGTCTGCCTGCTCATTGTTTCTTATGGAACAATAGTATTCCATTACATTCATATACCACTACTTGTTCAGTCATTCTCCAATTGATTGGCATCCCCTCAATTTTCAATTCTTGGCCACTACAAAAAGAGCTGTGGATCAGCCTTCTTACAGGAAAGGGTGGCTCTGCTCACACAACAATAGAGGTCATTCAAGAGGGAGTAGCTAACTTTCCTCTTCCACCAAACATTGGTCCTATAAACTTCTATATAGAGAGCGTGCTTTGTGAATAAATATTACAGCACAATATAAAGTCAATTGCTATTACTATTCATCTTAAATCCCATTTTCTTCAGGAATCCTTCCATGATTTCCTCTTGCCCAAGTTGATAATGACCTACCTTTCCCCCATCAAGCTTCACATAAAACATTTTAAAAGCAAGATTACTTTTTTTTATTGTGTAATACTGTATGTAAGAGATATATTGGTATCTTATCTCTATATTGTAACATAAATTCTTAAGGGCAGAGAAGCTTTCTTATCTAAATGTGAGATAATGCAAAGAACTTTGCAAAGAATAAAGCCATATAAACGTGAATGATTATTGTAAATTTTACATATCGTTATAGCACAGTGCTTGCTCTGTATTATACTAGGTGAGTAATAGATATTTGTTTTATAGTGTACTATTGGGAAAGCCATGACCAAAGTAAGAAGCTAGAAATCATCCTCCAGGAAGTTCTCAAAGAAAACTGCCCTGATGTTTTAGTACCAGAGGGCAAAATAGAGGTTGAAAGAATCTACCGATCACCTCCTGAAAAAGATCCCAAAAAGAAAACTCCTAGGAATATTATAGCCAGGTTCCAGAATTCCCAGATTAAGGAGAGAATATTACAAGCAGCCAGGAAGAAATAATTTGAATATTGTGGAAACACAATCAGGATAAACCAGGATCTGGCAGCTTCTACATGGAGGGATAGAAGGGCATGGAATATGATATTCCGGAGGTCAAAGGAGCTGGGATTAAAACCAAGAGTCACCTACCCAGCAAAACTGAGTATCATGTTTCAGGGGAAAATATGGTCATTCAGTGGGATAGAGGACTTTCAAGCATTCTTGCTGAAAAAACCAGAGTTGAACAGAAAATTTGACATTCAGATATAAGAAGCAAGAGAAGCATGAGAAGGTAAACAGGGAAAAGAAATCATAAGGAACTTATCAAAGTTGAACTATTAACATTCCTACATGGAAAAACAATAATTGTAACTTATGAAACTTTTCTCAGTAGTTGAAGGGATTAGA
>NW_027185655.1:78077086-78115441 GCF_028583685.1 Petaurus breviceps papuanus
GTATATGGGCATATGAATACATATGTGAATGTGTGTATATATGTTTATAGGTATACATAGATAGAGGGCACAGGACCAATTTAACAGGAAGGGATGATACTTAAAAGGTAAAATTAAGAGGTGAGAGGAATATAATGAGAGGAGATGGGGAGAGACAGAATGGGGTAAACTATCTCATACAGAAGAGGCAAGGGAAAATGGTTACAATGGAGGGGAAGAATAGGAAGGCAAAAGGGAATGGGTCAACCTTATTCCCATTGAATTTGGCTTGAGGAGGGAATGAAATACACACTAAATAGGGTATCTCACCCTCCAGGAGAGTGGGGGGGAAGGGGATGAGAAGGGGGATGATGGAAGGGAGGGCAGGCTGGGGGAGAGGGAAGTTGGAAGCACCCACTTTTGAAAAGGCATGGGATCAAAGTAGAGAATAGAACAAGTGGGAGGTGGGATAGGAGGGAGGGAAATGTAGTCAGTCTTTTACAATATATCTACTATGTTATTGTTTTGCATTAGCCACACATGTACAACCTATATTGAACTGCTTATCTTCCCAGTACAGGTGGGTGACAAGGGAGGAAGGGAATGAATCTGGAATTGAAAGTTTTAAAATCAAACATTCAAATATGTATATGTGTGTGTATACTATTATTAATACAATCTTACATGTAATTGGGAAATAAGATATACAGGCACTGAGGCAAGAGACCCACTGGAAAAGTAGAAAGGGGTATGGGAGAAAATATGGGAGAGAGCAGATTGGAGGAGGGGATATCCTGTGGGACTGCTATTTTGGGGCAGTGGGTAGGGGAAAAACGGGGAGAAAATTTGTAACTCAAAATCTGGTGGAAACGAATGATGTAAATCAGAAGTTAATAAAGCATTAAAAAAATCTTTTTCTGCATCTATTGAGATAATCATATGTTTTTTGTTAGGGTTGTTGTTGATATGCTCAATTATGCTGATAGTTTTCCTAATGTAGAACCAGTCCTCCATTTCTGGGATAAATAGAACATGATCAAAGAGTATTATTCTTGTGATAAGTTGCTGAAACCTTTTTTGCTAATGCTTTATTTAAATTTTTGCAACTATATTCATTAAAGAAATTGATCTATTTTTCCTGTTAAAAATCCTATTAAAAAATTGGATACTTTTGAATGTGTTGAGTTGGGATACTAATCTACAGAGTCTTCCATCTAAGCATTTTTTTGGTTTGGATGGAAGGCTGGGTTCTTGAAGGCTACACCAGTAGAATTCTGTCATGGAAGATCCTCTCATGCTGGAAAGGCTGTAAGTATTGCCCTCAACAATAGATTAAGTCTTCTTCTTAGACCAGCCTAAGGACAAAGATGCTCATCACCACTTGGTAATAAATGTTTTAGCCGCAGCAATTCATGAAACATACACACACAGACACACACACACACACACATATGAAATGGATCTCAGTCCTGGGTAACCCTCTTCTTTTTCTTCAATGATAGTGGTAGAGCTGGGTGGAGTGGAATGGGACAGAGGGTATAAAGAATAACACAATTCTTCAACTATCTATAAACTTTGACTTAGCTTCTGTAACTCTAAATGTGAGATCTAAAGGTCCCCCAATGGTCAGCAAGTGGAAAGAGTCATGGAGGAATTTTGACATTTTTACTGAAATGAGAATAAAGAAGGAAGTTGCATTTAAATGAAAGAATAGCTCATTTTCTCCTTGGAGCAGAAAATAAAGGAGTTGGCAAAGTTGTATCTTGCACTGAATAGAAGTAAGACACACCATTTCTTGGGACATTTGGTCCTCTCACATTGCCGTGTTCATGATAAGTATTTGCAAAAGACTACAAGGAAAATGGGCAGTTAGGTGGTATAGTGAATAGAATGCTAGGTCTGGAATCAAAAAGACCTGAGGCCAAATACTTGCTAACTGTAGAACACCTAACCCTTTTTTCCTTCGTTTCTTCATCTGTAAAATGAGCTGGAGAAGGAAATAGCAAACCACTATAGTATCCTTGCCAAGAAGACCCTGAATGAGGTCATGAAGAGTTGGACATGACTGAAACAACTGAACAACAATGAAAATAATTGCAGTTTATTGAAAGAGATGAAATGACAGAGAAACTGAAAAATTCAATGAGACTTTTCAAAATAAATCAATATATTATTTTATATTTGGTGACTTCAATTTAAATATGATCATGGTGAGTATGGTGGAAAAGATATTAGAAAATATGAATCAGAAAGAAGTAATAAGAAAGGCCAAAGATTTGAAGACTACACAGAAGCCTCACATCTGAATATCATGAATACTTCTTTTAAGAAAAGAAATAGGTTTCAGACATGGTTAGTACATAATAACATCACAAAACCCCCAATTGACTGTATTTTAATGGACAGGAAATAGCTCATTATTAATGCAGGAGTCATTCCCAATTCAGCTGAATTACACAGTCAGACCATTAGCTTGTTATAAATAAGATCAAAATTAGTACGAAGCTAGAAGTATAAAATGAGAAAAAGATCAGGCATTCAATTAAAACCTCTATCCTAAGCTATTTAAATTAGTTATTGATTATGAAAAATGGGATATGGATGAAAGAACAGGTACATACTAATTTCACTTGGAATTTTAATTGATGTAAATCAATTGCTATAATAAGGGGACCAAAAGAGCCTTTAAAAAGCCTACTCAGCAAATATTTGGATTCCTTGTGAAGCAGAAAAATGTGGCAACCAAAAACTGCACAAGTTTAGAACTAAAAAATAAAAGCTCATTCATAAAATTTTGGAGGAGGATGATGAAAAATATGAACAGAGAGACAGGGAACAGAAACAGTGGAAGGTAAAACCAGGTTAAATAAACCTCGGTGAGAGATCCAACTAAGCAAATTCATCCCAATGATATTTCAAGGACTAACATGGAAGGACAAGTGGAACAAAATGGAAACAATCTAACAAAGATTTTTATAACAAATATTTTTCATCAAAAAGGATTGTAGAGTCACCACATTTAGAATCCAACATCATAGTTTCGAATGTATTTACATACAAGGTAGAATAGTACTTAGGAGAACATGATTATGAAAAGCAGCTGAATTCAGTCAGTCAATAAATATTATCAAATATCTGCTATGTGCTAGGCACTAGTCTAAATGCTTGGAATAAAAAAGAAAGACAAAAGACAATCCCTGCACTTGAGGAGCACTATTGGGTCCCTGATTGGTCCCCTATTGGGGAATGAGACCAAATGAGTAATGAGGAAATTCATGCTGGAAATGGCAAAATCGTGAAGGTACTGGTGGACTGATTCATAAAATATCTGAAGAATAGTTACCAAAGATATTGAAAAATCTCCATATCTTATTAATTTCTGTAAAAGGCCACTGATAATATCAACTCAAACTATATGCCTACTTTTCTATTGATATAAAGTTTTTATGAGAATTCATCTGCAAACATATTGAAAGCATCCTTCAGTGAAAAAGTTATTAGTATTCTGCTGCAGATAACATATTTACCATCACACAACTGATTAAAAATGTGGAAAATACAAGATTCCACTTTACTTATTGTTCTTTTATTATAAAAAAGGCATTTGATTTGGTAAGGTAAAATACTGCATCAAAAGTTCTCTTCAAACATGGTGTCTCCAATCCAGAAAACAAAATCATTCCTTGAAAGATATAACAAGAAAACAACCTTATATGATGAATTTTTTGATCATTAATGATAGGTTAGGCATAAAATAGAAAACTATGGTGCTCTTAATCCCTTAATACACTTAACCTCTCTGGGACTCAGTTTCCTCATCTGCAAAGTAAAAGAGTGGGAATAATGAATCTCTCTTTCTAGCTCTAAGCCAATGAGTCTATAATTTTAAGAGGTATCCTAAAGTAGGAAAATAAGCAGCAAATCCATGTATATATAATAAAAATTAATGTGTAAATGAATAGAACACTGTAACTATATGTTGACAATTGACTGCTTTTGTTGTTTTTGTTATTATTCAGTTGTTTTTCAGTTATGTTCAACTCCTTGTGATCCCATTAGAGGTTTTCTTGGCAAAGATACTAGAGTGGTTTGCCATTTCCTTCTCCAGCTCATTTTATAAATGGGAAAACTGAGGCAAACAGGGTCACACAGCTAGTAAGTGTCTGAGGCCAGATTTGACCTTAGGAAGATGACTCTTCCTGATTCCAGGTCCAGCACTCTTATCTACTAAGTCACTTAGCTGCTTTGTATTTTGAAAAATTTTAGAGTCTCTGGCACTGTCTATTCTATAAATTCAATTCAACATATATATTCACTAAGGGCCTATTTACAAAGCTGGAAATTTACCCATTCTCTGTAGTCAAGGAGGCTTATGGTACATATACATGTATGTGTATATGCAAACACACATATATAAATATATGTATATTTGCAGGAATAGGGAAGTTTGTAAAAGGAATGGGTTTTGGGGAAAAGAAAATGTAATTAGATCTGTCATTCATATTACAGTAATCTATTTCTGTTTATCCTGTGTGACTTGCTGCATTCTTCCCAAAATAAAAAACAAAGAGGCAAAGGGATGCTCTTACTCCCTGGTTTCTGCCCCTAAGCATAAAGCTTACTTTTTGAGGTGCCTGCTGCAGCCAAGAGGTAACCAGGAAGGAGCTGGAGCCCAACTTTCACAGTAACACCTGATCGGCCACAGTGTTTAGAGGCTAATTTAGCTTATAACTGCTATGTAAATCCTATGCAACTTCCAGGTAACTCTCATAGCTTAGGGAGGAAGCTGAATGGAAGAATTTATGGAAATAGGGGTAGGCATGGTTGTGACGCATCCTATGATTGGCTATTTTGACAAGTGACCTGTCTTTCTAGTTTCTAATTGGTTGATCACATATCCCTTGCAGCTCAGGCCGCAGTTCTCCTGAAGGTACTGCCATGATCCTTAATGCATCCCCTTCAGGACCACACTTTGGAAACCAATAGTCGAAGACAGTTGCCTGGACCTTAGAAGTAAAAATAGACTGTAAACTCCTTGAGAGAAGGGACAGTGTTTTTTTTTTCTTTTCATTTTAATTCCATTGCTTAGCATAATGCCTGGAATATAGTAGAAACTTAATAGCTGACTGGTTATTAACTTGACCAAGCTCACAGACCCACAGCTTTTCAGAGGTGTAACTTGAACCCAGGTCCTTATGACTCCCAAGTCACTCTTGCTTAATTCAGTAAGCCAGGCTTCCTTTTAAACTATGTTGATTTTTAAATTCCCTATTCCATAAAGGAAACCCACTGACAGCTCAGTGTGAAGTCATTTTCCATGTTTAAAGTAATTGAATTTTAGACAGTACTGTTGTTAGTGTGGCAGCTTCACAGGGTAAAAGCAAGACAAACTAATGGGTTCACAAGCCAGCCTAATGGAGCAATTCTTTTCCAAATTGCATATACATTTCTATGCTTCTTCTACCACTTACATTTTCATACATAAAAATGACTTATGGTAGGTTCTTGCCACTCCTAATCTTTTTCTAACAGGACTTCTGCATTTTGATCAGTCCCCTACAACCTGGAAGTCTGCCATATTCTTAGTGAGTTGTTCATAGATCTTGGAACAAGGACTTCCTCGGCAGAATGCCAGTCTAACCTTTTCTTTTATTCATCAATCTTTCTTTTAGGCACAGTAGAATTACCATAGGAGAAGTAATGATTTAGCAGGTAAAGAACTGACCACAAAATCAGGAAAATGGGGTTCAGGGCCCACCTTTAGCCCACACAAGGTTAGGAGTTGACTGCATAAGTCAATGAACAACTAAGTTCTCCAAAGCAACTTCCTAAGAGTATAAGTTACCCAGAGGTTGACAGTCATTTTTGGTATAGGCGATCTTTCCTCAGGAGCTTTCTATATGTATTAAATTATAGACATGGTCAATAAACAAACAGAAAGACAGACAGACAGATATAGAGATAGGTAGATACATGCAGAAAAGAAAAAAAGACTTTTTAAAACTAGAAAACAAAAGCTATAGAACTCTTCCATCTAGTCTGTGGGACCATGGGCCAGTGACTTCTCTAGGTTTGCTCAGATCATGTGTAAAGTGAGGAAGTTTTCTCCAAGACTCATCTACAATAAAACTTCCTTCATAACGGTTAACTGGAAGGCCAGTTTGAAATAAGGGGAAAACTGGATTATGGATAGATCATTATATATCAATTTATTACCTTAAAGCAAGATGACCATTGCAATAGGGTTAGAAAAGTTTAGCTAGTAGTCAATAAATTGGGAATTTTAAAAGTATTTGTAATAGTAAGTTTATTCTCAAGCATTTGAAACAATCTCCCCATGGTCTTCTTTACTCTCTTAATTTGTTTAGTAAACCTTTGCCTCTGAGATAAACTCAACAAACTTTTCTCAGTAAACCTCTGCCTCGCTGTAGGGGCATTATGAGAATCTGTGGCATCTCTTAAAGTTTTTCTCCAGGAACTCTTTATATGTATACAAATATACAATTTAAAACATAATTGAAAGTATGACGAAAGGAAGCAAGTCAATACCCAGGAAGTAGTATAGTGGAAAGACCTGATCCTGGAGCAAGAACCGAATTTGTATCTCACCTCTGAGGCTGACTACTTGTAGCATACCCTTGGGTAAGTCACTTAATGTCAATGGGCCTCAATTTCCTAATCTGTAAAATGAGGAGTTGGATTAGATCAGTAGTCATTAACCATTTTTGTGCCATGGACCCTTTTGGAAAGAGTCTATGGACTTGTTTACTTATGGACGACCCCTTCTCAAAATTTTATATACATAAAATAAAATACATAGGATTACAAAGGAAATCAATTATATTGAAATAAAGATGTAATTTTTCTCCACTCAAGTTCTTGGACTCCTTGAAATCTACCAATTCAATTCAATGATCCCTAAAATCCTTTCAAGTTCTGGAATTATGAGCCTATAAAGTTTCTTAAAGGTGTCTCACCTTCATATCTAATAGGTGAATGGGAATTAAAAGTATTCTATGAGAATGACTGATGAGAAAAGGAAGGAATCTGTAGTGTTTGACTATTTACATCAAAAACAGCAATGTGGGAAATTGAAGCTCTCAGAGAATAATGTGAGTTTTATGTAATCTGTAAAATCCTTAAGAGCAGTACCTATCTTTTACCTTTCTTTGTATCTCCAATGCTTAAGTACAGTGGCTGGGTCATAGTAGGAGCTTAAGAAATAATAGTTACCCGATTGTCTGATGTGTGCTATGTACATCATTTCTTCTGTCTATAGCAGCATACTGTGAGTATGCAGACTACATATACAATTGTATAAAATATACCACAAGAATATAGCCACTCTAAATACATACATGTGCACACACATGCATGAGAGAAGAAAGGAAGGCAAACTTTCTGTGTAGAGTATAAGCCAAAACTCTCAGATTTACCTGTGAAAATTATCCTTCTACCTACATCAGAAGAGAGAGGCTTTCGATGAGATAGAGAATAAGCCATAGCACAGCCGTTTTCCCTCTAAATCTTTCCTTTGGCAAATCTTCTGAGATGGATCCCCTTGGTCCTGCCCTCTCCTCTCCAGAACCAACTGCCAACTTCCTCGCTCCCAACTCCTTTCCAAGTGGTTGCTAAGAACTGTTTGTGACTGGGAAATAGAGTGTCCCATGCACTTCATGGGGCTTCCCAGAATTCTATGCTGCTTCTTAGATTTTTAAAGTCATAGAATCCCCAGACAATTCAGTGACGGCAATAGAGTAAGAGAAGGTTAATTATGGAAGAAGACCTTGAGAGTGGGGAATGGAAGAGAGATGTTGAAGGGAGAAGATGGTCTACTTCTATGGTGCTTTGCCCTCTTTTTAAACACAACAATCTCTATGGACAGCCCCAAGTGACCTGTCTCTTTATACCTATGGCTCCAATTGCTTGCTACTGAGCATCTTTCAGACAACTCAAATGCAACATGTTGAAAACTCATGACATTATCTTACATCCCCAAGACCCTTCTTCCTGATTTCCTAGTTTCTGTCATACCATTTTCCCATCACACATGCTTAAAACTTTAAAAGAATCTGTAACTATTACAACTCTCCCTTATCTTTCTTGCAATCTACACTTGACTTGTTAAGTCCCTGTTAAGCACTTACTAAGTACCTACCAGGTTAAAGGCACTGGGTTAAACACTAGGGAAAACAAAGAAAGGCAAAAGGCAGTCCCATTTTTAAGGAGCTCTGTCTAATGGAGGAGATTACATACAAATGATTATGTACAAACAAGATATGCCCACGAGATGAAGTGGTGACAGTTAATAGAGGGAAGGCAGTTGCATTAAGGGAGATCAGGAACTTGAAGTAAATCTTTTTTAATTGACTATTATCTCTACCATCTACCTTCTTTACTTCTACTCCAGCCTAGGTCAGATATTCTTTTTTTTTTCCCACCTAGTCTACTTCAATAGGCTCCTATTTGTTCTTTTCATCTATTTTTTTCCCCTTTTTAAATCCACCCTACCCATTAATGTAACAGTTAATCTGAAGACATCAGTCTTCTAGTTAATTGAATGAATCTGACATCCAAGAACCTTCCTAATCTTGTTCCAATACACTTTCTGAGCTTACTTCAGAAAGGCAATATGGAATAGTGGAGAATGTCGGGTTTGTAGTCAGGAAGCCCTGGGTTCAAGTCTTACCTTTCACACCATCTGGGGAACCATGGGCAAATCACTTAACTTGTCTGAATCTCAGTGTCTTCATTTGTAAAATAAAGATAATAAAACCTATAGTGCCTACCTTACAGGATGGTTGTGAGATTAAGATGAGATGCTGTATATAAAATACCTTGCAAAATTTAGTGCACTTTATAAATGTCATTTTCATATCTCCAAGCCATGCTGAGACATCGGACTAGCATTTTAGGGTAATGATCATAATTTGCCATTATTTTTATTATATAATCTTAATGATATATAATTATTTTGTTATAACTATTTACATATAATTATAGGTATTTATAGAGTCTTCTCTAGCTTACAAAGTGCTTTGAATATATTATATGATATTTGATGTCACAGCAATTCTATGAAGCAGTTGCTAAAAGTATTATAATTCCCATCTAACAGGTAAGAAAATTGAGGTTGAGTGGATAAATGATTTGGTCAACATGGTGTACAATAAATGTTTGTCAAAGTTTGAATGAATGAATAAATGAATGCTACTCAAAAGGTAACTACAACTCCCAGAATTCTCATATTAATTAATAAGGTAGAGTGCAAAAGCTTCTAAGTTGAGATTTTTTTCCTTTCATATTACTTCTCTTCATATAATTCATTAGACAATGCTTTGAACAAGTAAATCCTCTACTTAGAAATATTCAGTGTCTCCCTACTACATGTGTCTGTTAAATAAAATAGAAATTCTTTATCCTGGCATAAAAGGCCTGCCACAACCTCCCTGGTTTGAACCTACTAACCTGTAGTCCTATCTGGTATACTAAAAAGAGCATTGGGTTAGAGTTAGACCTGGGTATGAATCCTTACTCTGTCACTCACTACCTGTTTGACTTTAGATAAATCACTTAATGTTCCCGGGCTTTCATTTCTTCATTTGTAAAATGAAGGGTCTGGGCTAAATGATCCCTAAAGTCTTCTAGCTTTACATTCTAGGATCCCCTTCATATACTCTACTCTCAAGTCAAATCACACAATTCCCTATGCCCTATTTTTGTCCTGCTATTTCTCATCTCCCTGTCTTTGTTCATACCATCCCCCAGAGTTGCCCTCTCTCCCACAGATCACTTCCTTTTGAAGCCCCTCCTTTCCCTCCTAGGGCCCAGGCCACCAGCCTTGCTTCATTCTCCTATTAGCTTTGTTTCTGATTCTCAGGACTTTGGCAGGTTGTACCACCTCTCCCTTCCCCAGCTTTTCAATTCTCCTTTGCATGTTGTCTTTCTCTATTAGAATGCAAACCCCACTGAAGGGAGGGACTACCTTTTTTTTTGTTTATAGTTGTATACCCAGAGTTTAGCACAGTGCCTGACACATTGTAAGCACTTAACAAAAGCATGTTGCCTTGCCTGGCCTCCCTGACTCACACCCCAGCTAAAACTGATACATCCCTCAAATTTCTCACTATTTCTCTCACAAATCTCTCGTGTAGACCTCTCCTATGAACTTATCAAAGTCCTAGCCTGACCTTCTATCATAGTAATTTATGTACATGCCTCCCCTTCTCCATTCCCCTGCCTTCCAGGGTTGTTGGGAGAAAAGCATTTGGTAACTTGTAAGAACTGTTTATAAATATGAGTTGCTATTAATGTTATTATTACTGAGAGCAGAGTTCCTGGTGTTTAGTACAGGTCCTTAGGGACTGTAGATCATGGGGATCATAGATTTAGAGTTGGAAGGCACCTTGGCAGTCATCAAGTCAATTTCGACCACTGTATTTGCCAAATAAGGAAACTGAGGGTTAGAAAGTTTAAGTGACTTACTCAAGTCACACAACTCATCTGAGATGGTATTTGAACCCACTTCAAGTCCAGTGTTTTATTCATTATACCTCATTGCCTCCATATTTGAAGGTTCATAAATGAAAAATCAAAAGCAACCTTCCAGATAATCTAATCCAACTGACATTTATTAAGGAGGATTCAAACTCATGCTTTCTGACTACAAATCCAGTCCTCATTTCACTACCTGATGCTGAATAAATGATTATTGTATTTGAACGAGAAGGTCCTAGTTATTGAGCACAAGCATTGGGACTGTTCTTGAATATTATTGTTCAGTCATGTCCAACTCTTTGTGACTCCATATAAGGTTTTTTGGCAGAGCTACTGGAGTGGTTTGCCATTTCCTTCTCCAGCTCATTTGATAGATGAGAAACTGAGGCCAACAGATTTAAGTGACTTTTCCAGGGTCATATAGCTAGTGAGTGTCTGAAGCCAGATTTGAACTCACAAAGATGTCTTCCTGATTCTAGGCCCACTCCTCTATCCATTGAACTACCTAGCTGCCCTTTTTTAGTAGCTTAACAGACAGTAAAGGATCATTTTGCTCTCATCTTTTACTCCATTTTGAAACACATATCACATCTGTCACATCCTTATAACCTCTAGGGAACTCTGGGCTCTGGTGTGGACTCAGGGCCTATACTTCTAGCAACATCACAAGGCTAGGCCAGAAGGAAGGCAAAGACAGAGAATCAGAGTATAGTGAAAGATATTTGGTGAAAAGATCATAGAGTCAGAGCTTTAGAAGTGAAATGGACCTTAGAAATCATTGAGTTTAACCCTCTCATTTGGCAGATGAACCCAGGTCCTTCTGAACCCAGGTCTTTCTGACTATTTCTCAATGATGGTTGAATAAGGAACTTAGAGAAGATAACAAAACATGCTTCTCCTGGCAGAAAGGCAAGGAACAATAAGGACAGATGCTACACATTGTCCAATGACAGGTCCCAGTGTCAGTTGTTCCTGTTGACCTGTTTTCCTTAAGTCCACAGTGGGAAGCAGGAAGATAAATATCTAGAAATGATAGTGATATAAAAATAGACACTGTCAATAAAACCTATTTTTATTTTTGCTCTCTTTTTAATTTTTTGGTTTACAAGATTCATTTCCACAAGATTTTGAGTTACAAATTTTCTTCCCATTTTTCCCCTACCCATCACACCAAAACAGCGATTGAACTGAATATCCCCTCCCCCAATCTGTACTTTCCCATATCTTCCCCCATCCCCACTCCAACTTTCCAGTAGGGCATGGTGGGTCTCTATGCCCCAGTACCTGTATATCTTATTTCCCAGTTACGAGTAAAATAATAATAATTATATATGTGTTTTTAAACATTTTAATTCCAGATTCTTTCCCTTCCTCCCTCCTCACACCCCCTTACTGGGAAGATAAGCAATTCAACATGGGTTGTACATGTGTAGCTATGCAAAACATTTCCATAGCGGATATATTGTGAAAGACTGGCTATATTTCCCTCCATCCTATTCCACCCCCCACTAGTTGTATTCTCTACTTTGATCCTGTCCCTTTTCAAAAGTGGGTGCTTCCAACTTCCCTCCCCCCCACCTGCCCTCTCTTCCATCATCCCCATCTCTTCCCCTCCCCCCTACTATCCTATAGGGTGAGATACCCTATTTAGTGTGTATGTCATTCCCTCCCTAAGCCAAATTCAATGAGAATAAGGTTGACTCATTCCCTTTTGCCTTCCTGTTCTTCCCTTCCGTTGTAACCATTTTCCCTTGCCTCTTCTATATGAGATAATTTACCCCATTCTGTCTCTCCCCATCTCCTCTCATTATATTCCTCTCTCACCTCTTAATTTCACCTTTTAAGTATCATCCCTTCCTATTAAATTGGTCCTGTGCACTCTATGTATACCTATACAAATATATACACACACTTACATATGGATTCATATGCCCATATACCTTCCTATGTAAACATATATGTATGTGTACATACATATATATACATATATATACACATTTCTATTCCCTTCAACTATTCTCATACTGAGAAAAGTTTCATAAGTTACTATTATCATTTTTCCATGTAGGAATGTAAATAGTTTACTTTGATATAGTTACTTCGATAAGTTCCTTATGATTTCTTTCCCCTGTTTACCTTCTCTTGTTTCTTGTATCTGAATGTCAAATTTTCTATTCAACTCTGATTTTTTCGTCAAGAATACTTGAAACTCTTCTATTACATTGAATGACCATATTTTCCCCTGAAACATGATACTCAATTTTGCTGGGTAGGTGATTCTTGGTTTTAATCCCAGCTCCTTTGACCTCTGGAATGTCATATATCAAGCCCTTCAGTACCTCAGTATAGAAGCTGCCAGATCCTGGGTTATCCTGATTGTGTTTCCACAATATTCAAATTGTTTCTTCCTGGCTGCTTGTAATATTTTCTCCTTGATCTGGAAATTCTGGAACCTGGCTATAATATTGCTAGGAGTTTTGTTTTGGGGATCTTTTTCAGGAGTTGATCAGTGGATTCTTTCAACCTCTATTTTGCCCTCTGGTTCGAAAGCATCAGGGCAATTTTACTTGAGAATTTCTTGAAGGATGATTTCTAGGTTCTTTTTTTGATCATGGCTTTCAGGTAGTCCAATAATTTTTAAATTATCTCTCCTGGATCTATTTTCCAGGTCAGTGGTTTTCCCAATGAGATATTTCACATTGCCTTCAATTTTTTCATTTGTTTGGATCTGTTTAATAGAATCTTAATTTCTCATAAAGTCACTAGCTTCCATTTGCTCCAATCTAATTAGGAAGTAATTATTCTCTTCAGTGAGCTTTTGAAATTCTTTTTCCATCTGGCAAATTTGGCTTTGTAAGGCATTCCTCTTTTCATTGCCTTTTTGTGCCTCTTTTGCCATTTGAGTTAGTCTATTTTTTAAGGTATTATTTTCTTCAGTCAGGTTGTTGACTCTCTTTTCGTGATTTTCTTGTATCATTCTCATTTCTCTTCCCAATTTTTCCTCCACTTCTCTTATTTGGTTTTTAAAATCCTTTTTAAGCTCCTCAATGGCCTGTAACCATATCATATTTTTCTTGGAAGCTTTTGGTGTGGGAGTTCTGACTTCATTGTCTTCCTTCTGTTCCATGCTTTGGTCCTTTTTGTCCCCAATATAGGAGTCTAATGTTGGATTGCTCTGCTTGCTTTGCTTCCTTTGCCTGCTCATGTTGCCTCTCAATTACTTGACTTTTGAGCTTTTTGCCACAGTAGAACTCTGCTACCAGAGGGGGGAGCTTTGTCTCAGTCTCTGGGTTTTTTGCAGCAGCTGGAGCTATTAGTTGGGTGCCCTCTCTGAAGCCTCCACACACTCTGGCAAGCTGGTCACACACCCCAGGCCCTCCACCCTAGACAGCAATCCAGATCCAAGTTGGTTAAAGCAAGAGCAATTACCCCTCAGACTGGTCATTTGGTCCACCTACAGTCTGCAGGCCAGGAGCTCTGAAGCAGTCACGTAGTGGCAGTTGCACAGCCACTGTCCCTCATGCTACCTGCTACTGGGATTATCCCAAGAATGCTTTCAGAGTCTATGGAAGATAAACTTATAACCCAAAACTTTATTCAATTACAGAAAACAACTATTTCTTGCTTTGAAGAAGGTAGGGATTATACAAAATAGAGGTAAAGATAACTGCAGACCTAGAGGAGAGCCTGTGAAAAGTGAGGGAGATAGGAAATGGAAGATCAGATATAGGGATCAGCTAACATACAAGTGTAAATGGAACAAAGTATGTAAAGAAGAGCAACAGGAAATTAGGCTAGAATAGTAGGCAGGGGTTATATTGTGGAAACTATGGATTTGTATTTTACCCTAGGGTTAAATAAACCTCTAGAGATTTTTGAATGGGGAAGTAACATGATCAGATCTATATTTTAAGACTTTGGTAGGTTCGTGGAGGATGAATAGGAAATAAGGGGGAATGGAAACAAGGAGACCAATTAGGAAGCTATTGCAATTGAGGAGACAGGTTGAAAAGGGTTAAACTAGGGTGGTGGCTATAGGAGAGATGTCTGCCATCATAGTCACCAAAGGTTTTATATACAGTGGTTATTAGTGCTAATGGAAGGGCACCGTGGGCAAATAACCCAAAATGGAAGATAATCCAACTTAGAAGATACAATTTCTATTCATTGTGTGTATATTATGTTCACAGTACTATGCTAGACACTGGGCATTATGTAAGATACTTATCTTTAGAGGGTTTACAGTATATTAGGAGAGGAAACTCATACACCAGTGACTATGTGGCAAGTCTAGAAGACAAAGTATAAGCACAGTGCTATGTGAAATTTGAAGGGGAGGCCATTATGGGCTAGGGAAAATTGGGAGAGGCCTCTTGGGAAAAAGTGTCATTTGAGTTTGTCTTTAAAGGATTGGTGGCAATTTGATAAATAGCTCATAGGATTGTAGATTTATAGGTGAAAGTGACCTTAAACGTTGTCCAGTCCTAACCGCTTGTTTTACAGATAAGGAAACAGAACTTTAACTAAAGAGATAGAGTGATTACTGAAGTCACACAGACAGCATATGGCAGAGCTAGGATTTGAAGCCAGGTCCTCTGACTCCTGCACAGCTCTTTGCATCGCCCCATGAGAGGGGAGGAGGGAGTCAATTTGCTATTCTTGATATATGGAAAATCAATAGGAGAGGCACAGAGGCGGGGAAGTATAGGGCTTGGTGTTGGATGATGAGTGAACCAATTTGTCTGGAGAATGTACTACATGGAAGAAGGATTATTTGAGCAAAGACTTAAAAGGTAAGTTGGTCTTAGATTATGAAGAGTTTTTAACATCAGGCTTGGAAATTTAAATTTTAGTAAGTAATATGGGAACACGGAAGGATTTAAAGCAGAGTGATATGACCAGATCAGAGCAGAAAAAAAAAAAACCACCTAGTAGTGGTGGGGAAGATTATTTGGATCAGAGAAGAGGGAGGAGACAGGAAAGTCAATTAATAGGTATTAACCTTGGTAAGTGTTACTAAGGACTTGTGATAGAGTGGGAGAAGAGAAATAGAGAGGAGCCTATGAATTTGAGGGATATAATGGGAGTAGAAGCTACAGACCAGGGCAACAGATAGGAGAGGTGAGGGAAAAGGAAGAATCAGAGAAGAATCACAACATTTTCTGCTTTGGGAATGTATGACATTAACATTATTATTTCTTTATATCATTCTCATGCTTTTTTGATAGCATTCAGATAGAAATGATCTTGGGATGATTCTATATTGTGCTGTTATTCTTTGATACTGAGTGTTTTGTGGGTTATCATAGTGGATGAAATAATTGTTTTCTGTAATTGAATAAAGTTTTGGGTTATAAACTTATCTTCCATAGACTCTGAGAGCATCATTGGGATGATCCCAGTAGCAGGTAGGATGATGGGTATTATATGTACCTCATCCATTTCACACATGATCTTGAATATTATTATTGATAATAATAAAAATAATATTACAGTGATTTGTTTTCTGGTTATCTCTTATTTGGGTTAAGGTTAAAATTAATTTGCAATCCTTCATCCAAGATGAAGAAATAAGATTAGCTGCTGAAGGGGACGGTGGGACCCTGGGTGAGAAAAATCATAATAATAGTTCACACCTATAGAGCTTTATGGTTTGCAGAACACTTTATTTACACCAATGTTGGGAGTCAAGTCCTATAAAGAAGAAACAGAAATCTGCCTCTCCTCCCAAAACAAAACTAAAGGTGGGGGCAGGGGGTTGGGTGGGAGGGTAGGGAAACTAGCTTGAAATTAAAACTGTTCTAGAGAAAACAGATTATTGGCTGCTTATCCAGCACACCATAAGTAGGCCAATGAAAATTAATAAACTATTTAGTATATTCAGGTATGGCATTGATGAAATAAAATGGATTCCATCGTATGGTGCTGTGGAAAGAGTACTGAGACACGAGCTCAGGACTACTCTGTGCCATTTACTGTGTGACCACCTGAGCACAGTCTGTAAGATAGGGACAATAAGCCTCTTATTACTTCCGTGAATGAATGAAAGAATGAGTGAATGAAAAAGGATTTATTTGTTTTTATTTTTTTAAGCAATTGGGGTTAAGTAACTTGCTCAAGGTTACACGGCCAGTTATTATTTCTGGGTGTGGTGCTGAGTATCTGAGCCTGGATTTGATCCAGGTCATCCCGACACTGGAGCCGGTGCTCTTATTCGCTGAGCCACCTGGCCGCCCTGAAAAAGGATTTATTAAGTGCTTATTATGTGCAAAGTACTGGGCTAAGGTCTGGGGATACAAACAGAAAAGGGGAAGTCTTCTCTGCTTCCCATGAGTGCCCATTCTGATGGGGGACACAATACCTCAAGGAGGTTTCAGCTTCAAGGCACATGGAAAGGCCCTGTGGTCTGGAGGGTGCCATGGGAAAGCAGATGGTGATGCATGTTCATTAACATCATTTCCACAGATAAAATCATTTCTGTTTCTGACACTGAACTATTTGACAGTGCCAAGGACCTTCAGAGAGTTCTGTGAGAAAAGTACTATGGGAAAAAATTGTCTGGTGCTATATACTGTGAGCTATTATTATTCCCAAAGCCAAACATGGAAGCTCGTCATACTGACGATTCACCTTCTGCAACTGATGACTTAAGTACACATGAGTAACTGGGAAAACTAAGTGAGCACACCCAAAGGTATGCAAGGTAATGGGTGGGGTTGGTAACCAAGAGATGGAAAGAACTAGAGGTGGAAAAGCCTGTGGGGAAGAGCAATAACTAGAGATCAGCCTCCTTTCTGGTAGTGGAAAACTCACTGCTTTCCAAGTTGGTGTGTTTCAGTCAATCATCATTTAGTAAGTGCCTACTGGGTACTTGGAACTAGGCACTAGAGAAACAAAAGGCAAGGAAATACATAAATAAATAAAAAGAGTTCCTGGAGATTATATGGGGAGGGGAGGGTGGGGAACAAGGGAGGAAGAAGAGATAATATTTGTATATGTATGTACAGAAAAATATTTGAAATAAGCACAAGATAATTTTGGGAAAGGATGTGACAGGCATCTGGGGGGATGAGGACAGTTTTCACTTAGAATGTAGGATGTGGGCACCCAGACTGGGGACCTTCACCCCCAAGGAGTGAGGAAGAATGCCACAATGTGGACTGAGAAAGGTTGGTGCCTCCTATTTGGAAGATGACTCTTGAGTTGTCTTTAAGGAGAGAAGGAAATTCTTAAAGATGGAGGTGAGAAAGGAGCACATTTCATGTTGGGAGACAGAGTTAAGGCATATGTGAGGAAGAATGGTTTGGCTTGGAAATAGAATATAGGATAGAGAAAAATATGAAATGTGGCTGAGAAGGTAGGTTGGAGTCAGAATGTAAAAGACCAGAGAATGCTGTATTTGATCCTCAATGCAATAGGAGTCCTTGAAATTTAACCTGTAGGGAAGTGGCAAGGTCAAGGTTTCACTAAAAGAAAGGAGTGGAGAGAGGTTTGAGGCCAGAAAATCAGTTAGGAGGCACTTGCAATAGTTCAGGTGAGAGGTGATGAGGGACTGAATTAAAGTAGTGGCTTTGTCTCATTTTGTATACTCTATGCTTAGCTCAGTAGTTGGAACATAGCAGGAGCATAATAAATGTTTACTAATTGATTTACATATGGTTAACGAGAGGGGATTGGCCCTGAGATGTTTAGGAAGAGGAAATGACAAAATTTAGTAACTGATTGGATATGTGGGGTGAATGAGGAGTAAAGGGATAATGCCACAAATCTGTGGTTTTAGGATAATGTTGCAAACCTGTGAGACTGGGAGGATGGTAATATTCTTCTCTAGAGCAGTTTTAATCGTTGGGGATTTTTTTTTTCCATTGTGTTGAGTTGAAATTTACCTTTCTTCTGGGAGTTCCATGAAGAGCTTTAGGAAGGTGATGAGAGAGCGAGATACCATCATGGAGCAATAAGCCAAGACAGATTTATAATCTCTAAATGGTGTGTGCGAGGAAGATTTTATACAAGTTTATGCAATTAAGGAATGAGTGGGGAGATGAGAATGGGTGACACTTGAGCCTCACTCTCATCTGAACTGTTTAAAGGAGGGAAAAATACACATACACACAGTTGGGTCCAGAAATACATTTTACCCAACAAGGGAATATAAGAGAAAAAAGTTAAGGGAAAGGGAAGAAATAAGAAGGAGAGATTAAAGGTGGCAGTTGTCAAAAACAGATTCTTAAAGTCTTAACAAGGGGACAGGCAAAAAAGAAGAAAAAGTGTAAGAGAATAGGATGGAGAGAAATACACAGCAATTATAATGGAATGTGAAAGTCACTCATAAAATAGAATAAGAGAGTGGAATAGACTAGAAACCAAAATCTAACAATATGTTGTTTACAAGAAACAAACTTGAAACAGAAAGCTACACACAGAGTTAAAACAAGGGACCGGGGCAGAGTCTATTATGCTTCAGCTGAAATGATAAAGGCAAGGTTAGCCATCATGATATCACATAAAGTAAAATCAAAAATAGACCAAATTAAAAGAGATAAAAGGGGAAACTACATTTTGCTTAAAAGTATCATAGATAATGAATTAATGTCAATACTAAATATATATGCACAAAATAGCATAACATTTAAATTCTTTTTTTTTTAAAGCAATCGGGGTTAAGTAACTTGCTCAAGGTTACACGGCCAGTTATTTCTGGGTGTGGTGCTGAGTATCTGAGCCTGGATTTGATCCAGGTCATCCCGACACTGGAGCCGGTGCTCTTACTCGCTGAGCCACCTGGCCGCCCCTAACATTTAAATTCTTAAAGTAAGAGTTAAATGAGTTACAGGTGGAAATACACAATAAAATAGGAGGAGATTTCAATTTATTCCCATCAGATTAATCCCCCTAGATAAATCTAACCATAAAGTAAATAAGAAAGAAATTAAGGAGATAAATAGAATTTTTAAAAAGTTAGATATTATAGAATTCTGGAGACTATTGAATGGGAATGAATAAAAAGGAGTATATCTATTTCTAAGCTGTACATGGCAACCTTTCAAAAATTGATCATGTATTAGGGTTTAAAAACCAGACAAACAAATGCAGAAAAGCAGAAATATTAAATGCATTTTTACTATAATGCAATAAAAATTACATTCTATGAAAAGGCTTTGAAGCAAAGATTAAAAATTAATTGGAAACACAATAAGTCATAAAGAATGGATGGGTTAATTCTTCTTTACAACATAACTAAGGTGAAAATATGTTTAATATGACTGTATATGTATAACCTATATCAGATTGCACACTGTCTTGGGAAAGGGGGAGGGGAGAGAGGGAGAGAAAGAAAATTTAGAATTTAAAATCTTATGGAAGTGAATGTTGAAAGCTACACATAAATAAAGGAATAAATGTATGAATGAATAAATAAATAAATAAAATGGATGGGTCAAAGAACAAGCCATAGAAACAATCAATAATTTCATTAAATTACAGCAATGAGACAATATACCAAAATTTATGGGACTCAGTCAAGGCAATACTAAGGAAAAAAACATTTACATCAATAAAAAGAGAAAAAGAGCAGATCAACAAATGGAGCATGTGACTATAAAAACAAAAAAACCAAAAGATAAAAACTCCCAATTAAACACCAAAAGAGAGACTCTGGAAACAAAAAAAAAAAAGACTAAAAAAATTAAAAATAGAAAAAAAAAACTCTCAAACTAATAAATAAAAGTAGAAGCTTTTAAAAAAGCTAATTAAAATTATTAAAAATATTTTAGTAAAAAAAATTGTTGAGAAAACTGTAAAGCAATATCACAGAAATTGGGCATAGACCAGTATATTACACCATTTACCAAGTGTAATGGGAATGCAAATTTGGAAGATCTTCCCTGCCTTGGGTGGGAGGCTTGTTTTTCAGTAAATACTTCTTGATTGGCCAGTGAGTCAATAAGGTTGTTACATTTTCTGAGCCAGGAGAAGGCTATATAAGCCCTGATGTGTAGCTTTGTTTTGGGGACTCACTTTGAGAAGTGTTCTGTGATTTGATCTGAATTCTGGGAAGCCGCTGTTGAGAGTCCCCCGGCTTTGAAAAACCCAGATGTTGATTGGGTATGGATGTAATGGCTGGACAGTTTGGAAAGCTGTCTACTTGATCTGTTTCTGTCTTCATAACTCTGCCTGTATACTTTGAAGTTCGGGGTGCTGACCTTTTTGCCCTGAACAAGGTAAACGTTATATGGTCTGACTGATTAAAGTAAGCTTGTTAACCCATTTTGAGTTGCTTTCCTTTATCAAAGCAGATCCAAGAACCTATATTGGCGGCAAACCCTGAGGACACTTGGGGTGCTTGCTGCTACACCAAGATAAGGTAAAATTATACTTATGAGCTAGTTATAAAGAGAAATATTACAAGAAAATTTGAAGAAGATGGAACATATTACTTATCATATTTGTGGGTAGGAGAACAATTTATGAATAAACCAGAGATAGAGAGCAGAATTCAGTGTAAAATGGGTAATTTTGATTACATTAAATTAAAAGGAGTTTTTTCAAATAAAACAAATGTAGCCAAGATCAAAAGGAAAGAAAAAATTGGGGGAAAAAATTATAGTTTCTCAGATAAAGGTCTCATATCTCAAATATATAAGGAATTTTATCAAATCTATAAGAATCCAAGTCATTCCCTAGTTGATAAATGGTCAAAGTGTGAACAGGCAGGTTTTTAGATAAAGAAAACAAAACAATTTATAGTCATATGAAAATTGCTATAAATCATTATTGATTAGAGAAATGCAAATTAAGACAACTTTGAGATATCATTTTACACCTCTCAGATTGTCTAAAATGATTGAAGCAAAAAGTGACAAATGTTGCTGGGGGGTGTGGAAAAATTGGGGTCTTAATTCATTGCTAATTAATCTGTAAACATATCCAACCATTTTGGACAGTAATCTAGAATAATGCCCAAAGAGTTATTAAATTGCCTATACCCTTTGACCCAGGAATGCCATTACTTTACAGTAATGGGAATTTGAAGATCTTCCCTCCCCCTTAATGAGCCTAAAGGAATTTGAAAACCTTCCCTGATTTGAAGATCTTCCCTGCCCCTTAATAGGCTGAATGTAATCACATGGAGCCTGTGGTGGGAGGAATTTGCTGAAAGGTGGAGCAGAACCCACAGGAAGCTGAGAATCAGAGAAGTTAGAGCTGGAGGGAGGAGAGGACACACCCAGGGAGACAGCTAGGCTTATAAGTGTTGATTTGTGGGAAGACTAAAGAATGATGTGACTTCATACTGTGCTATGGTATATTAACTTCTTTGCTACTATGATGGATTTGACTTTATGGTGTTGGGATTTGTTTTTCTGATATCTGAATAAATATTTTGCTTGTCTTGTATATGAAGAGTCTATTACATTTTGCGATTGAGAACTATGCTGGCCTATTTATAATTGCTGTCAGCACTGTGAATATTGCATTGGAGTTACATTAGGCTATTTCCAAGGATGATTAAGGAAAAAGGAAAAGAACCTATATTTCTAAAATATTCATAGCAGTTCTCTTTTTGATGACAAAGAACTTGTAATTGGGGGGATATCCATCAATTAGGGAATGACTGAACAAGTTATGGTATATGATTGTAATAAAGTACTACTGTGTTATAAGAAATGATAAATTCGATGATCTTAGAAAAACATGGATAGAATTGCACGAAATAATGAAGAGTGAAATGAGCAGAGTCAAGAGAACACTATATGTAATAACAGCAATATTATTTTAAGAACAACTTTGAGTGAATGTCATTTTTACTATTATAAATACCCAAATTTACTACAAAGGGCATATAGAGAAAAACATTATCTGCGTCCAGAGAAAGAACTGGTAAATAGAAGTATTGCGGTTTAGACCCAGAGATGCCAAAAACTGTTGAGGTGAGGGCTCTTCCCACCCCAAAACTGTGCTGTGGTGGTGGAAACGTCTCAAAGAATTCAGAGTCAGACCACCTCTAATCCAAGTGCAGGCATTTATTGAGATTGACACCTATTATGAGATGGGCTAAGTTTCAAGAGGAATCAGCAGCTTTAGAGAAAGCAAGATGGAATTTTATAGGATAAAGATGCAATTACAAAAATTTACATAGAATAGAGGAATATCATTAATACTGAAAAGACAGGAAGAGTTTGTTAAGGGATTAGGTATGGAGGAGGGGTCCCATTTGTAGTTCAGTGGTTTAAATGTTCTGGTCATGCTGCCCTCCAATTGGCTAGCTATTGTGGTCCTGTCTGGTCAAGATAGATAGTTAGGTATTGTGGACCTGTCTTGGGCTAGATGGGTTATGTGATTGTGATTCAATACAAGAACACACCTGTTTCTGTGGAAATGGGTCTGGGGGCAGTGATCAGGTAGAGGTAGTGAACACACCTGCTGTTTCTGTGTGAATTAAGAGTTCAGGGATACACCTGTTGTTCTAGTGAGCAGTGAGGCATATATGAAGAAGTTAGGACATTGCGGGGGGACGATCAGGTAGGTACAGTGGGCCTGCTGTTCAGTGGGGCTGGGCCTATAATGAAGTTAGAATATTGGGACTGGGGGCAACTTTATTAGGATTCTACCGGAAGTATGTAATGGAATGATTTTACACACACACACACATATATATATATATATAAACATATTTGTATCTAATGGTAGACATATCTGGGAAGGGAGGAAAGGAAAAAACCAAGCCAGAAATGTACGTGATAACTTCATTATATATTTAAAAGGAATAGCAAGTTGTACATAATTGATTTACATTTTCATGTGTAATCATCTTTTTTAAAATTTTATTTTACAGAAATGCTTGTTTTATTCCATAAATTAAAAATAAAATAAATTTTTAAAAAGATAAGCCATTAGCTAATTTGATTTTTAAAAGAAAACCAAATTACTAATACCAAAAATTAAAAAGGTGAATTCACAACCAATAAAGAAGAAATAAAAGCAACTATTAGTAACTATTTCACCTGACTAAATGATGACAAAATTGACAATATAAATTAAATAGATGAATTTTTACAAAAATATAATTGCCCAGATTAACAGAATAGAAAATGAAATATTTATATAAGCTTATCTTAGAGAAATAAATTGAACAAACTATAAATGAATTCTGAAAGGAAACACACAAAAACACACACGCATACACACGCACACACCCCACCCAGATGGATTTACCAGCAAGTTCTATCAAACATTTATAAACTGCCTGGGGAAAAAAGATTATGAAGAAGTCTTATCAAATACTTTCTATGAACACCAATATGATCTTGATACCTAAATGAGGAGAGTCAAAACAAAGAAACTATAGAACAATTTCCCTAATTAATATATTTGCAAAAATTTTAAATAAAACACTAACAAAGAGATCACAGCAATATATCACAAAGATTATACATGTTAACAAGGTTAGTCATACCAGGAATGCAGGGCTTATTCAATATAAAGAAAACTATAAACATAATTGACCACATCAATAACAAAAATCATATGATTATTTCAATAGATACAGAAAAAGCTTTTGACAGAAAACAGGACCCACTTGTATGAAATTATACAATGTGAAATGAACACAAGGAGAACAATTTACATAGTAATAGAAATATTGTAAAGATTATCAACTCTTTGGGTGGCTAGGTGGCACAGTGAATAGAGCACTCGCCCTGGAATCAGGAGAACCTGAGTTCAAATCCATTCTCAGACACTTGACACAAAAACTAGCCGTGTGGCCTTGGGCAAGTCATTTAACCCTAATTGCCCTCCAAAAAGCAAAAAAAAAAAAAAAGATTATCAACTCTAAAAAACTCGGAAACTTTGATTACCACAATGACCAATCACAATTCCTAAGGATTCATGATGAAACATTCTGTCCACTTCCAGAAAGATGGAGTTGAGTGCAGACTGAACCTTCTTTCCTTCTTTTCTTCCTTCCTTCCTTCTTTCCCTCCCTTTCTTCCTTCTTTCCTTTTATTTTTGATTTAGCTAACAGAAGGAATTTGTTTTTCATGATTATAACATTTATAATGGGTTCTGTTTTCCTGCCTTCTCAGTTTGTGTGGGGAGAAATGGGAGAGAATTTGGAACTGAAAATAAAATAAAATAAAATTGTAAGATATTTACTTTCCTGGCTCTCCCACTCCACTCTGCTAATAGAGTCCTTGCATTCTGTAATACAGAAGCAGCTACCACATTTAATGAGCATCAGCTTTTGCTTTACAGTGTTTCTTTAATGTCATAATTAGGCACCAGAGAAGGACCTTAATGGAACCTCTAATTCTTATGTTCAAAGAAGCTACAAACCACTTAACAACAAAGTTTAAAGAAATATACAACAAACTCTTGAATATTATTTAGTACCATGTCTACTATCATGCCCTCCTGGATCTTTTTTCCTTTGTTCTCCCAGAACTCAGCATAGTCCCTGGCTATGTAGGCACTTTTAAAAGGGAAGAGAATGCGAACTGTGTACTAAATGTTTTACAAATTTTATCTCATTTGATCCTCACAACAATCCTGGGAGATAGGGGATAATAATAGTTTCCTCCTTTTACAATTGAGAAAACTGAGGCAAACAGAAGTTAAGTGACTTCCCCAGGTTCATGCAGCTAGTAAGGCTCAGAGGTTGGATTTGAACTCAGGTCTTCTTGACTCTAGGACAAGCACTCTATCCACTGTACCACCTAGTTGTCTCTAGTAGAGAAAGCAATAAGTACTTAGTATTTGCCAGCATTGTAGAAGCACTAAGGACACAAGTATTAACAAGCAAGATAATTCTTGCTCTCAGGGAGTTTACATTCTAATGGGTGAAAACACATAAAAGGGAGTTAGAAAGCTGAGGATGGTGGTATGGTTTGGAAATGATTGTTGGAAACTTCAGACATTTAGGGGAAGCAATTTCTTCAAAATGTTCTGACCTCCAGCTGGCCTCCCTAGAGACTTCAGAGAGAGACATTCCCTTGGGTTTTGAGACCAGGTTCTCACTCTTAGTGTGAACAGAGATCGCATCTCTCTTCCATCTGAAAAGCTCTTGCTTTTTACTCATTTTGTAGTATATTCTTGTATAGCTTCTCCAATTTCTGTTTGCCTGGATGAATGGATTTACTTACTATTCAATGTTTGTGACAGTCTTTAGTATCGCAGATTTTTGGTAGGATGAGACCAATCTCTTAAATGTCAGGCTAGGGCCACCTTACCCCTTAAGAGCCACCAGGAAAGTAGCTTTTCTTTGGAAGACATATTACCCTGTGACCAGCAATATTTGGAGGAAATGGAGATAGGTATATAGCCCAATACCCCTATTGGAAATAGTGGATGAAAGGACCACGAATTTAGGCTTTTCTTGTTTTCTTGTTTCCCTTGTTCATTTCTAGGAGAGAGATGGCCCAGATACCAGACTCATCTGTCTGTGCCACTCTTAAGTTGTATGTCCACACATTTAGATAACCCATATGTACATATATCCATTTTACATGGGACATATATATATATTATTTACCTGCTTGTTGCTTGATTGATTGCTCAACTTGAATAAGGAATTTACAGATTTTCCTCTTACTTGCGGTCCCTGAATTTATACCTTGCTTCTGATAAAACATAAACTCCTCTAGGGCAAAGATTTTTTTTTTAATTTTCTGGTTTTGTGTAAGGTACTGACTGTCCTTTTCATATCTGAGTAGTTTGGTAACTGAAAAAAGGGTCAGAAAATAAACGGGTTTTTTTGGTTAAAAAAAAAAAAAGAATGGGGTGGCTAGGTGACACAGGGAATAGAGCACCAGCCCTGGAGTCAGCAGGACCTGAGTTCAAATCTGGCCTCAGACACTTAACACTTACTAGCTGTGTGACCTTGGGCAAGTCACTTAACCCCAATTGCCCATCCTTCCCCCCTCCAAAAAGAAAGAAAAAAAAGAATGTAGCCTACTTGTGAAGGTATTGTCACCTCCTTTTTTAAAAAGATTTTTCTTTTTGCTTTTTGGAGGGGGGAAGGTAGGGCAATTGCAGTTAAGTGACTTGCTCAAGTTCATACGGCTAGTTTTATGTTAAATGTGTGAGGCTGGATTTGAACTCAGATCCTCCTGACTCCAGGGCCTGCGCCTTTTCCTATGTCTGCTGTGTACTTACATTCTAATCTCTATCATAGTTATTTATGTTCCTGTCTTATCTATGCTAATAAATGTCAAGTTCCTTGAGACAGGGACAATGTCTCATTTGTGTCTAAGGCCAGATTTGAACTCAGGAAGATGAGTCTTCCTGGCCCAGCACTCAGGAAGACCTGAGTATAGCCTCAGACATTTCCTAGTTTGACTCTGAGCAAGTCACTTAACTTCTGTTTGCCTCAGTTTCCTCATATGTAAAATGGGGATGATAATAACAGCACCTACTTCCCAGGATTGTTGTGAGGACATAATGAGATATTGGTAAAGTTTGCAAACCTTAAAGAGCTCTATAAATGCTATCTATCTATCTATCTATCTATCTATCTATCTATCATCTATCTATTTATCTATCGTTATTGTTTTTCTGTTGTGTTTGTTTTTTTGTTTTGCACTTTGTACTCACTGATTGTGAATGTTGGGGTGCTTTGTGTGTTGTTTCACAATAAAATTTATCATCAGAAAAATAAAGGTTGAATTAATGAGGTTTTTAAAACACCTAACATTGTTAAACTGTATAGACGCTGGAATACTTATGAACTAATTCCTTTGTTGATGAAACAAGGCCAATTATTTCTTTTAGATGAATTATATCTTTTTAACACTTTAAAGCACATCAAAATGTTCCAAACTTGTAATTCTAGCAATGCTCTACAGAATACTTTCTTAGTTCAGGGAATTGAATGATTTGTGATACTTTGTATTTAATTCTTTTTTCCTTGGATGTATAATTTTTAGTGTTTAGAACACACATGTTAAATTACTCTTCTGAAAGTGTATGTGTCTAAATGATTTCTCTGATCCACACTATTGCAGTAGCTTCCTAATTGGCTGCCCTGTCTCTAGTCTCTCTCCACTCTAATCCTTATTCCACATAATCCCATTGTTCTTCCTAAAGAATAAGTCTAAAAACAAACAAACAAACAGGAAAAAGGGACACAGTGAATAGAGCACCAGCCCTAGAGTCAGTAGAACCTGAGTTCAAATCTGACCTCAGACACTTGACACTAGCTGTGTGACCTTGGGCAAGTCACTTAACCCCAATTGCCTTGCCTTCCCCCCCTCCAAAAAAAGCAAAGAACAAGTCTGACAAAGAACAATGCTAACTTGTCACATTCTGGCTCAAGAAGATTTGGTGGCTTCCTTTTGCTTTCCGGAATAAAAATACAAATCCCCTGTTCTGCAAACAAAACCTTTCACAATCTGATTCCAGGCTTGCTTTCCAGGTTTACTGTGCTTTTTTCTCTTTTATTCACTCTGCTTTCCTGCTGCGTTCCCCTGAGATGGGTTGGGACCCAGGGTGGGATGGGAAAAGTGCTGTGACCCCCAGGGACTCATCTTTTTGGCTTTGTCTCCCAGTCAACTCTAAAAATTTGGAAGTGGGGGGCTGGAGCAATGTTGGGACTTGGACTCTTTGGCTCATTCAAGCATGTGTGCACCTAAGGGTGCCAGGTGGGAGCCTGCAACGGCAGTGTGGGAAGAAGGATACACCCCTAGGAGGACTTTACTTGGACACTCTGGATTGAGGGGATTGTAACCTACTGTGACCTAGGGGTGGAGTATGTTGTATTCTCTGCTACTCCTGGGGATGTGCTGTGTTAAGTGAAGACCCTGGCCTAGGATCCCCTGATTGTATAAACAAGTATTTTGGGGCAATACCTGAGTGAGGAGGAGCTGGTTGCTCACTCCTCAAAGATTTTGGCCCCCCAAGAATGTATAAAGTGGGGGGTATGCTATGTTATGTCACATACTTTTGTGTCTGTTTGAGGCCATATGGTCACCCTGGTAATAAGTTGTGTTGTTGTGAATGTTATGCTTTAGTTTCTTGAATAAGGTTTAGTTTTGAGTAAATAGAGTGCTTATTATTCTGTGCAATTTGACTCTTAAAAAAAATATATATATATATATGTATATACACACACACATATTCACAGCAGCAGCCCTCAAGTGTGCTATGTTAATTGGCATTACATTCAGTCATGTCTAACTCTTTGTGACCTCATTTGGGGTTTTCTTGGCAAAGATACTGGAGGGTTTTGCCACTTCCTTCTCCAGCTCATTTTACAAATGAAGAACTAAGGCAAACAGGGTTAAGTGACTTGCCCACGGTCACATAGCTAGGAAGTATCCAAGGCTGGATTTGAACACAGAAAAATGAGTCTTCAGGATTTCAGGCATATTGTTCTATCCACTGTGTCACCTAACTATCCAAGCTAGTCAAAAGACATGGGTTCAAATCTCAGCTCTACTACTCAATACCTGTGTGACCTTAGGCAAGTAACAATTCCTCTAGATCTCAGTTTCTTAATCCACAAAATGGAGTCATCTGTGACAACATGATCTCTAAGGTTCCTTATAGTTTTAAATATGTTATTTAGTCCAGATTTCATGTTTTTTTCACTGCCTCCCCCAGGATATGCCCAGGGCTGTGAGGTATGGATCTGTTTTAGGATGTTTTAGCATAGGAAGTGTCCAAGAAGAGTCAGATAGAAGACCCAGGTAGGTGCATAGCTCTTTAGGCAAGTAGATAACTATCTTTTCTCAAGAGAAATGGTCCAGGAAAGCCATGTGCCTGACACAATATTTGGTAGTCCAGGTCAGCTCTCACCATTTTCCACCTTTCATTTCCTCACCAAAAGAGGATATGAACAACATGCCTTGTCCTGGAAGGATGACTTAGGAATGGCACTAGACCAGGTTCTGTCTCTTTCCAGCCCACCAATAGAGGCAAAGGTAATACTAGTAGTGTGTGTTTAAAAGTGGATCCCGCACTAATACATTGTTGGTGGAGTTATGAACTGATCCAACCATTCTATAGAGCAATTTGGAGCTATGCCCAAAGGTCAGCCAAACTGTGTGCATGCCCTTTGATCCAAAAATACTACTAAAGATCACAAAAAGGGAGCAAAGGACCTACATGCACAAAAATATTTATAGTGGCTCTTTTTGTGGTGACCAAGAATTGGAAATTGAGGGGATGGCCAGCAATTGGGCAGTAACTAAACAAGTTGTGGTATATGAATGCAATGGACTACTACTATTGTACTATAAGAAATTATAAACAGGACTATTTCAGAAAAACCTGGAAAATATGAACTGATGCAAAGTGAAGTGAGCAGAGCCAGGAGAGCATTGTACATAGTAACAGCAATATCGTATGATGGTCAGCTAGGAACAACTTAGCTCTTCTCAGCAATACAATGATCCAAGGCAATCCCAAAGGACTCATGATGGAAAATGCTATCTGCATTCAGAGAAAGAACTGATGAAGTGTGAATGCAGATCAAAGCATACTATTTTTTGCTTTCTTTATTTTTCATCATGATGCTTTTCTTTGGGCCTATTTTTTCTTCCACAACATGACTAATATGGAAATATGTTTTACATGATTGCACATATGTAACCTATATCAAATTGCTAACCATCTTAGGAAGGAGGTGGTGAGGGAAGGAAGGAGATAATTTGGAACTCAAAAAAAATTTTAAATGAATGTTAACATTGTCTTTATATGTAATTGGCACTATTTTTTTTAAAAGACTGATGCAGACACAGAAAAAAAATTATCTTTACATGTAATTGGGAAAAAAAAAGAATATTTTAAAAAAGTGATTCCCAGACTTCCTTATACCAAGGCTACCTGAGGTTTGTTTGGAACCCTACTCTGTGGATATCCACAACAGGAACAGAAAGTACTTATGGAATGTCTGTTGAATTAAAATCAGCTCTTCCAGAACTCTCTGAACACCTCCTCCAGGACTCACCAATTTGGAAGTTGGAAAATTTTTAAATCCTAGAGGAAGCCTGGAATGATGGAGAGAGTATCCACCTTAGAATAAGTGAGTTCATTGTTCAAGACTTGCCTCTGTTCCATATTAATTGCATGACCATGAGCAAGTCACAAACCCTCAGAGCCCCAGAATCACCAGTCTGCATTGGGAAAGGGAATTTCCACACTCAGAGTTCAATACACAGATGAAATCAAACTGGGGAGACCCCTACTCCTTCAAACAAAGAAACAGACAAATGAAAGCTATTTGCTTAGAGAAATAGTATGGTCAATCCCCAAATGTAATACATCTAATTATTTCTTCTATTTGGGGGGGGGGGGGAGGAATGAAACAACATATTTTTCTTTTCTCTTTTTTTCCTTCCTTTCTCTTATTTTTTTCCTCCTCTTCCCCTTTCCTATAACTGACCTTGTCTTTCTTTTTTCTTTATTTCTTTCTCTCCCCTTTAAAATAGAACATATTTCACACCTTTTCTTTCTAACACACATCTTCTCTCACTATGAGGCAGCATCAACAAGGTCAGAAGCTACTGGTGTTTTCAAATGGGCAACATTCTTCTCATTCCTACAGTTTCATTATTTAATTGATTAGCATTTTTTCCCATCAAGTGTTTATCCTGGTGAGGATACTCTGTGCGTACACACAGAGTTCCCATCAGTGGTCTATTACGACCCCTCCATATCTGCTGTGTTCTAAGAAGTCACCTAACAGCAATAGTGGCAACAGCAGCAACAGATTCTCAGCCATCTAAAAAGCACAGGCAAGCCCAGAGGAAAACTCTGTTACAGAGCATTTACTGCACTGCACCCCAGGGCTAACCATGCAGGAAACCTCTGAAAGCTAAGGACGCTGCTAAGTTTTCAGGGGTGAGTTGTGTCTCCAGAATTTCCAAAATAAAGCTAATCCTAAGAATAGTAAAGATCATCAGCCTCCCCAGCTCTCTCTTCTGGGGCTTTGTGCCACCCAGAGTCATAATTAATCAATCACCTAATACAAAAACATTTACTATGTGTTCACTGTATATAAGGCTTTGTGTTGAGTACTGGGCATTTAAAGAAAAAAAAGAACAAAAATAGCTTTTGCCCTCCAGGAGCTTACATTCTAATTGAAGAGACAGCTAGAAATGGAAGATAGTCTTAGAGGGAGAAGTTCTCCCTCCAGGACAAATGATAAATGAGGTGAGGTAACATTGACTGCCTTGGGGTGTGCCTGTTTTGGAGGAGGGAGGAAGTACCTACCCATCACCTGGTGAGGTAGCCACTGTCACTGCTACCTCTCCCATTGGGGTATGTGGGTAGGACAAGAAGTTCTTCTAGAATGGTATTTGTCTTTCCTTGAAATTTCCTACTCAAAGACTGGTATGGATTGATAGAGTGAAGTAAACAGAACAGGAAAATAATTTATACTCTATCAATTGTAAAAATGAACCATTTTAAAAGACTTAGAGTTTTGATCAGCCATAATTTCAAACGACTGATGTTGAACTTTCATAACAGAAAGTCAATGGGCTGACTAATAAGCAGAATGAGATAACCCAAAAATCATTTTGCTTGACTATTCAAGTTTTGCTTAACTGTTTCTTCTTTATTTTTCCCTGGGGGTGGGGGTGGGGATGGGAGGGGGAAATTAAATGCCTGTTAATTGAAAAAAATTAATTTTAAAAGACCACAAAGGAATTTCACATTCCTTTTATCTGCAAATAACTATGATTTAAAACAAAAAGCATCAATAAAAATGCATTCAAAAATAACTAGAGCAAAGCTCCAGTGGCTCTACCCTAGTTATTTCTCTATTGTCAAATTAAGTTGTTTCCAGGGCCTCATTAACAAAAATAGGGAGTTCAAATCTTAAATCCCAAGGTTTCTAATGTAAGGCCATTGAACTTGCCTTTTGAAAAGCCAGTTGATTTCTGTAGGATATGAAGGGGCTGGGGTTTCTTTTGTTGATTTCAATATGCCAAGTTACCTGAGCCAGTTTGGAACAATCTACTTTCACCCTACCCTTCTCTCTCTGAGCTACCTTAGTAGTTATCTGAGAACAGGCCTGGCCTCTGTGGTGAAAGTGACCTTATTTCAGCCCCTCTGTAGCTGCTGATCTCTTTTTGTGGTTAGGGAGGGCAGGAAAGGTTTCCCTAGGCTGCTGCTATCTCCCTCTTAATCCCCTTGATTACCATCCTCCCCAGTGTACATTGGAATTTTTGGCAAGTGAAAGTACAGTGTGAGAGGTAATCATTGTAGTGTTCCCCCAGCTCATGTTTTCCCACGTAGAACATTGAAAACGCTCAGTCCCCTGGAAAATGCTCTAAAGAAGTTTCCCTGTATTATGTTATTCTTCTGCACACAATAGCAGCCAGTTCTCTGTTGAACATGCATGTTTGTTTCTTCAGAGAGGGCATTTTCAGTTGGCAAAGAGCCACTCAGTGGAGCGAGATACATGAGAAAAACCTTGATCTGAAGCAGGGGGAAGGGACCAGGCTCCAGTTTCTTTCTTATATGGCAGACACAGATAGGCATTGTTTTTAATGATCTGAGCTTAAAGTGCCTGTCAGTTTGCATGTATTGAAATTATGAAAAGGAAAGGCCTCACAACTATAAAGCAGGATGCTGGAAAGGCCAGGAGATGGATTAGGAAAGTATTTGGGAGAATTCCCAAATACCCAAATTAAGAACATAGACTTTTCTTTCTTGTTAAATGAGGTGATTGGAAGCATGGCCATGTGAATGTCGGAAAGTAAAAGTTGCTTTTTGGTCCCCATAAGAGATTTCCTTGGTATGGGACACTCCCACCAGCGGTGACTATTTATCTTAATTTAAAGTCTTAATGAGGTACCTGATGTGCTGAGAGTTTATATGACTTGCCCATGGTCACACAACCAACTTGTGTCAAAGGGTAGGACTGGGATGCATGTCTTCCTGACACCAGAATCATCCCTTCATACATTCGACCATGCTGGCTCTTTCTTACATGACTTATTATCAAGAAAATTAAAGCAACTACATTACATTGCTGTTAATTCTGTGACTTTCTTCATGAAGATCCCTAACATAGATTACTTTTCATCTTTATTGTCCCTCATCATTGCAACTGCCTTTTGGGGGACTCAGATAATTCAAGGAAAGAAAGAGATAATAGCCACTAGATAATGAAAGCGATGTACCTTTATTTGGCATGTTTTAAGTCACACAGGAGAAAGCTTGATGGAATGAAGAATGGGAAAGAGGAAACAAAACCAAACAAGAAAAAGAAAAAGAGCAGGTAGTTTGTTCAATCTGGATTCAAACTCAATTTTTTCTCTGGATGTAAACATCTCTCTCCATCATGAGTCTTTTGGGATTGACTTATGATTCTGGATTTCTGAGAAGAGTCCAGTTTATCAAAGTTGGTCATCACACATACATTGTGGCTCTACTCTTCTCACTCAGCATAAGTTCCCATAAGCCTCTCCAGGTAAATATGAAGTCTATCTGATCCTCATTTCTTATTGAACAATAGTGTTCCATAACATGCGTATACCACAACTTTTTCAGTCATTCCCCAATTGATGGGCACTCCCTTAATTTCTAATTCTTTGCTACCACAAAAAGAGCTGCTATAAATATTTTTGTACATATGGGTCATTCTCCCACTTCTATGATCTCTTTGGGATACAACCCTAGAAGTGGTATTGCTGGATCAAAGGGTATGAAAATATTTATAGCCCTTTGGGCATAATTCCAGATGGCTATCCAGAATGATTGGATCAGTTCACAACTCCACAAAGCAATGCATTAGTGTTCCAATTTGTCCACATCCTCTCCAGCATTTGTCATTTTCCTGTTTTGTCATCTTAGCCAATCTGACTGGAGAGATGTAGTACCTCAGAGTTGTTTCGATTTGCATTTCTCTAATCAATAGTGATTTAGAGCATTTCTTCATGTGCTTATAGATATCTTTAATTTCTTACTCTGAAAATTGTCTGTCCATATCCTTTGAGCATTTATCAATTGGGGAATGATGTATTCTTATAAATTTGACTCAATTGTCTGTATATTTTAGAAATGAGTCCTTTGTCAGAGACATTGGTTGTAAAAATTCTTTCCCAATTTTCTACTTCCCTCTTAATCTTGGTTACATTGGCTTTGTTTGTACAGAATCTTTTCAATTTAAAGTAATCAAAATTATCCATTTCATAATTTTCTTGCATCATTCTCATTTCTCTTCCCAATTTTTCCTCCACTTCTCTTATCTGCTTCTTAAGGTCCTCTATGACCTCGTATTTTCCTTTGAAGCTTTTGGTGCAGGAGTTCTGACTTCACTGAATTCTCCTGTTTCATGCTTTGCTCCTTTTTGTCCCCAAAATAGGAGTGTAATGTTGGAATCTTCTGTTTGCTTTGTTTCCTTTGCCTGGTCATGTCGCCCCTCAGTCACTTGACCCCTGGGCTTTTTGCCACAGTAGGACTCTGCCACCAGACAAGGGAGCTTTCTTCCCAAACACTGGGGTTTTCTCAGCTGCTGGAGGCATTAGATGGGTGCCCTTTCTGAGGCCTCCACACGCTCTGGCAAGCTGGACACACACCTCAGGACCTCCACTCTAGACTGCAATCCAGATCTAAGCAGGTTAAAAGCAAGAGCAATTAACTCTCAGACTGGTCGCTTGGTCCCCCTACACTCTGCAGGCCAGGAGCTGAAGCAGCCACATGGAGCTGGCTGGCTGTGCTGGGTGACTCAGTGGCTTCTTGCCCCAGGGGCAAAAGCTGATGCACTCCCACTTACTGGGTCCCAAAGTCCAGACTGCACTGACCTCTCACTTTGTCCTTCACATCTAAGTGTTGATAATTCTGGAAATAGCCACAGTCATTGGTGATCTGAAGTCCCTCCAGCCTGTGGCTGGTCAGGCCCGCCCTGAGGCTAAAAACTCGGGCTAATGGGGGCCTGGGCTCAGCTCCCAGAGCGCTGTGCTGGCCGATTCCTGCAGGTCTGCCGGGTTGTCCTCAGCGGGAGGTTACCTTCTCTGTGTCATTTTGTGGGTTCTGTAGCTCCAAAGTTTTAAAAAGTTTCTTTTTACATTGATTGGGGAAGGTGGAAGCCGGAGCTGCTCAGAGGTCCTGCTTCTACTCCGCCATCTTGACTCTGCCTTCAATAACTTTTTTTTCTTCTCATTTGAAAGCCACCAAAGAAGAGCCTTTGTCTTTTCAATCCTTTTGAATGATTCTCTATTCTGACTCAGCACTCAATAGAAAACTTTTTCATCACCGCCCAGTAATCTGACTAGAACCAGTTAGAAGGTTCCTGAGCATGCTCTGAAACTGAAAAGTAGAAAGCCCATCACATGGCACAGTTCTTGAAGCATGCTCACCATCCCTCTCTTGCATCATCATCACCTCCCAAGCATATGTTGAGTCCTGGCCTTCAGTGTCTACTTCTATTCCCTTCCTCTTTTCATGTACATGTGAGTCCTTTTGATGTCTTTAGGATAGAAGCCTAGTAGTAGCATGGCTAGGTCAAAGAGTAGGCACAGTTTAGTGACTTTAGGAATATGATTCCATACTGATTTCCAGAATGACTGGACCAGTTCTCAGCTCCAACAACAGTTGTATTAGTTTCTCTGTCCTCCTACATTATTTCCAACATGGTCATTTTCCTTTTTTGTCATTTTTGCCTATCTGGCTTGAAAAAAAAGCTCCTGGGGGTCATTGGATAGGGGAGGGAACTTGGTCCTTTTCTTTCCCCCAGTAGCAATATGGATATGAGCACCAGACACTTTTCTGTGTGTATCATGTTTATTCTTTCTTCATATTAGATCAATCTATCAATCAATAAACATTTATTAAGTGTGTAATATATGTTGGGCACTATGCTAAATGCTGGGGATACAATCAGAATTGCTTTCATTTGCATTTTTCTTATTATTACTAATTTAGAGCATTTTTCCATCATGTTCATATCCTTTGACCCTTTATCTACTGGAGAATATGTTGTTTTTCAATCCAGCTCCCATGCAGTTATTTGTTTTTTTAGACATGCTCTGAAAATGTCCAATGCTTTGGAAACACCAGCAGCCTGGTGGTGATCCCTTGTCCCAGATCTACTTAAAAGGGAGATAAAAGTTGCTCATGTTTTGTATCTTGACTGGGAAACAGTAGTTGACTTTCCCAGTTGTCATCAGGACCCTTTCTGTGAACTAGCATCACATCGCTGACATTTCAGCCATGCCTGTGGAGGCAGAAAATTGCTTTGATGTTGACACCAGGCACAGGGCAGGAAATCTTTGAGGAGAAATGAGTAATCTGTGACGAGGGCTGCTGAGCTGTTGGTGAAGTGTCAGCTCCTTGATGATGGCTCTGAAGAGAAGGGTACATTTTACATTAAAAAATCTGACACCTTAAAATGCTTTTGCCACTTCATGATGACACAGTGTCATACCATTCCCCTGACCCTGAACTGCTCATTCTCATTCTTGACCCTGTTCTGTAAATCACAGCGACAAAGTTTACTGCAGCACTGATTAAAGTCCCTATCACTTCAACAACATTTGGAATTAATTCTTCCTTCTGGATGGCACTGCTTCTATTCCCTTTTATTTTCAGCCTATTAGTGTTCCCTGACAATTTCCATTAGGTCTAGGGGTGGGGGACAAGTTCAGAAATGTAATGTTGGATCTGGATTGCCATGTGGAATGGGGAATAGAAGGTGGCAAGATTTGGAATGAATATGTAAACGATGCAATTTTCTGTCAGTCTGATATTGAAAACATCAAAGATGATCTCATTCTATACTAATTATTGAGATACCTCACCCAATTTAAGATAGTCTACCATTTTGAGTAACATAAATTAAAATTTGTTGTCTCAGATGTCTCTTTATGTAAAGAATCTCTTTGCTTAAAGGATGAAACAAAATGATTACATTTAAAGGTATATTAGCAAGTGTGGTTTTAAATGTTCAGTTTTTTTATACTCAAAGGACCTGGGTTAAAATCAAAGTTCTGCTTCTTTCTACCTGTGTGACCTTGGACAACTCGCTTCTCTCTATGATCCAGTTTCTTTGTCTGTCAAATGAAGAAGATGGACTCCAGCCTCTAAGCTCTCTCTTCCTACCCTAAATCTATGGTCCTATGAATCCCAAGTCTTAGATTTACCATCCATTTCAATCTTTTTATAGTTTGGGATGGGCATGCTATAGACCTATGGAAGTCTTACAAATCTGTGACCATTAAACTTTAAGTTCCTCAGGGTCAGGTCCATATCTAACCAATAATTAGAAATGTTTTGCACCTGGGACAGCACTAAACAAGCTTGAGACAAGTGGCAACCTCAATTTAAGGTTGAGGGTAGTGATATAGGATAATGACATAAGCAAAAATCTATGCCTTCTCTTGCTATTCTCTCCCCACAAATATGAGGTGAGAAAATCAAAATAGGGTATGGGGTTGTTCATTTGCCTTGGGAAGAAACCTTTGTGTGGACAATGGATGTCAGCAAGGAAACTCAAACCATGTTTGGCAATACCATTGTAAATAACCCCAATACCTTAGAGTTTTGGGAGAGAGTCAGTCCCTTCCTAGGATCAGATTTCTACCATCATCAGGGTGAAAAAGGAGAGACCTGTTGCAAGGGTTTGAGACATACATGGAAAACAACGCATAGAGGAGAGAGTAGGCAGTTAGTTAGGGGAGAACATGAAACTTCTCCTATATCTGCTTTAATATCCTGGGCCTCACCCAGTGACATGTGCTTTGATAAGATTATTATATCCCAAGACCCCATGGCCTTACAAACTTCTATGTACCCTAGAACTAATAGCACAGTGGTAGATTGCAGTACCTTGTCTTTTTTCTTTCTCTTCCTTCCTCCCTCCCTCCCTCCCTCCCTCCTCCCTCCTTTCCTTCCTTCCTTCCTTCCTTCCTTCCTTCCTTCCTTCCTTCCTTC